>NW_027533273.1:4065988-4239007 GCF_008692635.1 Crocuta crocuta | reverse complement strand
CCTGCCTGGTGCCCCCCGCCTCTGGCACTGTCTCCAGCCATTCCTCCGCTCTCGCCAACAAGTCCAAGAAATAGAAAAACATAAAAAGCTATTGTCCATGTCCAGTGAGAAATGAAATGCACTGGACCAAGTATCACAACTTCCTTAAAATAATACAACACTTCATCACTTGTGCATCTGGATCCCTCTCCGTGGTTTGCGAAGTCATAAAGCTCGAAATCGACGTCCTAAGCCATCACTGCTTTTTTTTCTATTTAAATGCATTCCTTTAAAAAAGCAATTTATTAGACGCTCTCTCTGGTTTCACCTTATCTAAAAAAGCACTTAATTCAGTTCATCTCCTGCTTTGCTTTGTACTGTTGCAGGCAATCAGAAGATTGGAAGCAATGTATTAATAAGAGAACATGCCCTGCAGCTCTGGCCTGTGAAACAGCTCCCGAATCACAATACAGCCACAACCCCAAGTTCACCATGGGTAGAAAGAAGTAATGGCGTAGATCATAGTTCTTTTTATGTGTAGGCGGAGTCATCACAGATTTGGGTGAAACTCCTAGGTTACAGACAAGACCTTTTGTAGAATGCCCAGGGGAGGAAACATATTGTCCACTACCAGCAATTCTCCTCTCCCCCAAATACACCACTTCTACTGCAATGAAAACTGTACGGCAAGGAAGAGCCCAGCCTAGTTTTTAAGGAGGGAAGAACAGAGGGGGAAAATGCAATCAATGGTTCTGCCTACATGAAAGCTAGAATCAATGATTTGGTTTGGGAGAAAAAGGCCAGACTTGCACATGTTGCCTGAGTATTTGCTGTGGATGACCTAATCGTGCCAGAATCCCATTGCCTTAATGAAAATCCCTTCCCAGAATACGTCTCAGCCCTGTTCTACCCTCAAGCCTTCTCAAGGGAAGAAAGAGAAATGGACTGCTCAAGATGTTTAAGGCCTCAGGAAAGAAAACTCCTTTCTTTTCATCTGTAAAATTATCTGGCCTATCAGTGATGCCCATCAGGGGCGGGCAGCTGGGATCCTGGTTAAGAGCCTCAGGCATTAGGAACAGCCCATCCAGGTGCCTGAGAATTCTTGTGGTTAGCAGGAGCCATTCAAGGTCCCCTCGTGGAGAAGCAGATTAACTCTTTAATAGATGGCAATGGATGGAGAGCCCAGCACTTGGCACATAGATGCTTGATAAACATGAACTCCTTTGCCCTACAGCTCACTGGAATGACTTGCTCTTGGCTCAGGTTTTTAGTTTGGCTCAGCAAATTAGGCTAATAATCCTGTGGAGTTTCAAGTTCACAAACCACTCCATCTCATCCCCTCCACAATGTAAGCATTTTCCAAACCTCAGCTTTCTCTTCAATTCCTTGTATAAGCAGAAGGAAAGATTTCTCAAAATGAAAGGTGAAATGGATGAATTTAAGAAGTATTACCATAAGCAAAAGAAACCAGTCACAAAAGGTCACATATTGCATGGCTCCATTTATATGAAATGTCCAGAAGAGGCAAATCCAGAGAGACAGAAGGTAAATTAGTGGCTCCCAAATTAGTGACTGCTAATGGGCACAGGGTTTCTTTTTGGGGGTGATGAAAATGTTTGGGAATTAAATATCTACCCGAAATTAGATTATATTTACAATTCTGTGGAGTATACTAAAAAACACTTTCAAAGGGTGAATTTTATGGAACCTAAATTATGGCACAAAAATTGTTATTAAAGAATGCCCCCCAAGAAGATTATAATAATTGAAAAAAATCCTAGGGAAGGCAAAGGACTTGAGGTTTAGTTCCACTGGCTGTTTGGTCCTGAGCAAATCGCTCAACCTCTCTGCATCTCAGATTCACCAACTACGGAGTTAGGATGTTACCTCACTGTGAACCTTCAGGCTAATTACAAAGATCTTATTGTAAGGGATTAAAGGTTATATTCAAGGGCTCTTTCAGTCTGCAAAATGAAGAAATAATATGCCAGGTCCCCTAGGCTAAGATATCTGGGCCATCTTCAAAGGCAGGTACAGAGAGGAGTAGAAGCAAATCCCGGTGAGCATTCTGGCAGGTTTCTACTTTTAGGACTGATTCCGAAAGATGGGTATACTGACAGAATTTCTCACTGTCTTGTATCTCACAAGAAAACGGGTGGCCTGTTCCTACATTTTACAAGGGAGGGAGCTCAATCCCCAGGACATTAAGTAACATCTTCATGGGGAGCCTGGTACATGGTTGTTTTCTCTTCCAATGGAGCTAAGTGGCCTTCCCACTCACCTACTAAAAACAAGGGCTGGGTACTGAATCCTTGTGCATAGTGTGATAATACTATGCCAGGTTTGGGATTTAGAACCTAAATCATTCAATCATTTTAGCAATTTGAAAGAAAAAAAGGGAGGAGGGGGGGAGAGAGGGACAGAGGAGGAGGAGAAAGAGAAAGACTCAGAGGAGGCAGGCAAGAAGAAAGCAGGGGTGGAGGGGAGAGAGGGAGATAGAGACAAAGAGAGAAAGCAGGCTATAGATTCTGATCTTTCTGTTTCAGGAATATACAAGGGAAGCAGATTTCCTTTTCAGAGTTCAAAGAAACGGTGTGTTTTGCTTTTGTGCTCCGTTTCATTTTTCACTTGGGGAAAAAAATCCCAGCTTTGAAGTCTCTCTGTTTAAATTCATTAGGAAAACCATCAATGATGGAAGCTTTCATGAAATTGTAGTGGGAGGAATTAGTGTTATGGGAGAGCTGGATCAATCTTCAAACATTTTAGCTCTGGAGATGGGAGGTCCGCACCGGCTGCTCCTTCAGCTGCAAAGTTAACATAAATGCTTCACTTAACTGGAGAGTCTAAGGGACTAATGACACTGGATATCTACTTCCCAAATACTTCCTTGGCAGCCAGCTATGACTGCCACCTGAAAAAGATGGATCCTTCTTGAGAGCTAAGTGAACAAACTGACCAGCAAAATGTCTCGTCCCGAAGAGAAAGTGTCCTGCCAGAAAGGAGGTAGTGATATTGATATGCACTGCACACACTCTTTTCCTCTATCATTCGTAACTTGATGGAATTGGACATGGAGGCATTTTAGCAGGGCTGTGTTAACATTTGAGGAGCTCCTTCTTGGCATCTGAATCTTTCTTCAAGTGTTGCCACCTGTTGGACTCTCCTTAGCAAAGCTAAAATAGGGCGATTTGTTTTTTGACATTTGTTTTTCACTTCATTCTCAGACCATAGTCCATAGCACAGGTGACTGATTCAACATGGATTTGGGGGTGACAAGGTTAAGACTACAGGTGGGATGCAGGAAATGACAGTGAGGATGATGGGGGAAAAGAAACGATAGGGAGAAGACAAGGGGGCACTGACGATGAACAGGTAACCACTGATGCTCTTAACAAAATTGCTCTGGGAGCAAAGTGAGAAAATGTGCATACAACATAACACAGATTAAATAAGTTATGATTTGAATGTCTGCAGAGAGGGATGACAATATTTTTATTTTTTTCTGAGAAGAATTATATAGATGTGTATGCAAACGTATATGGGAAACCTGTAAAAATACACACACACACACGTATGCCATTGTGTGTGTCGCTGGGTGCATGTGCACCTTAAATAAATGAATCCGTGTGCAGAGTAACTGTGATGTAATATTGATGAGCAGAACTGGCCCTTCTTCCTGACAAGTCTACCCCAAGGACAAACCAGAGCCCATTTTTAAAAAATTGTGGTGAAATTAAGGGGCACATAGACGTAAGAACACATGGGCCACGGTTAGCTTTCCCTTTCCACAAACAGTGGAGGACTCATCGTTTCAGGGATATCAGGTCCTCACTTGCTATCCCTTATTTAGCTCATGAGAAAATAAGGCATACAATTAACCTATTCAAGGCAAGCAACCATCCCTGCCCAACTTAATGAGCAACTAACTAATCCGGAAGGAAAACAGCCATTACTTATATAGCCATAATGTAGATGCAACATGGCATATAAATCAGTAACTCTTGTATTGCAAAAAAGACAAATAGATTAATGCATGTTGCAAAAGATGGGTGAAGAGATCGATTAGGTTACTGATTCAGACCATGAACTTTCTCTCAATATACTGCATTTAACTTTTAAATAAGGTTTAGGAGAACCTGTAACATTTTGCTCACTGACAGAGCCATATTTTACTTAGGGCAGAAATTGGCTAGTCTATAAAAATTAAATTATGCCCCTTTCACTGTATCTAGTCAAGAGGAAAAACTCTAATTACAAGATTGCACTGTCAAACAAATGCAAATTCACATTCTTTATATCCTGGTTTAAAAATTCATATCGGGGGAGCTTCTATTCTGAAATGAGAGTCAATATTTGAAATATTTTTCAGAGTGCGGTGATAAGCAAGAGCTGAAGAAATGTCATTATCAAGGGTGCTGGTAAGGAGAAGCTAACTCATTAAGAGCAGAACTTGCAAGAACAAGTCATTTGTTATGCAAACATTTAAATATCAATTAGTAAGGACAATGAAGGAAGGCTCTTCCTCCCCAGAGCCCAGTGCCTTAGAACTCCAGAAATGACCAAGGGGGAAAAAAAAAAGCAGTGGAAAATCTCTGCACCTAATAGAAATGCCACTCTGGGGAAGAGGTAAAGGTTAATTTTAAATGTACTTCCCAACTGAAAATTAAATGTACCTGTCTCCAAATTCATAAGAGCTGAGTTTGCAGACTTAATCCAGAAAGGACTAACTAAAGACCTAAGCATATTGCATTGCTGGTATTTTTTGGAAAGAGAATGCCTTTCATCACTGCTTCATGTCAAACTTGCTTGGTTCATTAAAATCTCTTAGTCTGTTAAAACTGTGCTTTTCCTAGACCTGTGAAAAAATGCCAGTCCATACAGCACTCAAACTTTAAAAACCCTACTGGTTGGTTCCCATATTTCTTTAATATCCATTTCATGGCCTGTCCAGTCAACCAGTTCACAAAGCCTGTAAGGTGAATATGGTGGACATGGAAACCATCTATGTATTTGGCACTTTGCTTGCATTATCTTTTTCAGGCAAACCTCATGGTATATTTTGCTATAAAGGGCTGGCTCAGGAAAGCAGGTGCCTTTTGGAAATAGTCGGCTGGCAGACAGGGACCAAATATCTAACTTTCCTGATCCTTGTTTCCCTCCTCTATAACACAAAAAGGTTGTTCCAGATTTAGGGGACCCCAGAGTCACTTGGGGAGCTTATCAAAGACCCATGGCTGGGTATATCACAGACTAAGAGAACTGGCTGCTGCAAGAGTGATGGGGAACATGTGGATTTCAACAAAACTTCTATGAAGAATCTGATGTGCCCCCTTAATTCTGAGTCACTGAGCCCTTTCAATTTCCATGCACTAAGATTCTCAAAACAGGTTATTGATCTAATGACAATATTTCTAACTTCAGTTCCTAATGCTATCATGTAACAGGTGTGACTTTCTTTCTCCAGAGTGGAAAGACTGAACCTGCAGAATTAATCACTGGTGGATTAGGGTCTGGGGAAACCAGGGCCACCAAAAAGGACTACCAGATTTCAGGAGATGCTCTGCATAAAACCTAGGAAAGTAGCCGCTGCGTACAGCACCCATGCTCCCAGGATGATTGTACTACAATGTGGTCACTGACTGTGAGGATTGTACTACACGTGCTCACCTACAGTCTAAGTCTTAGCCTGGCTCTCTATCCCTGTCAGCGTCAGGAGCGTTAAGAGTCACGCCAATTCATTGGTCTAACAGCTACATGGAAATAAAAATCAAAGCGCCTTGGAAGGAGCAGACCCCCAAACATTGCTCTTTTGACAAAGAAACATGCACATGGCTAACTTTACTGAATTCAGGCTTAGAATGTGTGTCCTTCCCCCTTTTAACAGGCTTTTCCTTTGAGTCCAAGCATTGCTGATTTTCACACTTCACAATTGGTATTGCTTTCTTTTTTTTCTTTCTCCGTGTACCCTTTGGCCCATGAGCTATGGCTGGAAGAACCTAGTTTGGAGAGAAGGTGCCGATCTTGATCCAATGAATAGCAATTTCAGGCCTGGCACTTAAGAGACTCTCTGTACTAAAGATTCCTATAGAGGAGACAGGATTTAAAATACCTGCTCTGCCTTTTTTACAGTGTTGTTTGGAGGAGACAATAAAGCAAGATGAAGAGCAACAATACTTTGAAAATGGAGTGTGTGGTGTTTATCTTACATATACTTCTAGAGAGGAATAAGTAGGTCTCTGAAAAAAGACATCTCTTCTGACTATGGTTTGGGTTGTATCTTTTTCTCTCCTTGTCTCAACCATACCCCAGCTTATAAAACATGATACTCAGGTAAGCATTGGCCTAGAGGATCCTGAGAAAGTTCCTCATGTGTCCACAGTTTATCCCTATTTTTTCTGGCTCCAAACTACCACTTCAAAGAAAGCTGCAAATATTTGCGGGGGTGGGGTGGGGGGGAGTGAAATGTTACACATTCAGAATGATTCCAACTAAAATCGCAGCAGTTCCTCTCGTAGAAGGGCAGTAGATTTTGCAGGTAAAATATTCAGGAATGAAACACCAGGAGAAAAGAAACAACTTATCAAAATCATAGATATCAATCTTAGCTACAGAATCGTCACTAGAGTTTCTTTTGCTTTTTTAATATCCCACATCCCAAGACAAATGACAGAACAATGCGTACTGCTTTTCTTGGGACAAATTANGAACCCACGAACCACGAGATCATGACCTAAGCGAAAGTCGGATGCTTAACCGACTAAGCCACCCAGGCGCCCCGGGACAATTTATTCTTGAGAGCAATTATGTTTCAGCCTTCCCAAACAAGTGATTTTTGTGGAAAGATCTCACACCTAATGACCTAACAGGGACAGCTTTTAAAACTGTGCACGCATACCCTATCACCGCACAGTGAGGAGCTAGCTCTCTGCTCATCAAATATCGCTGTCGTTGGTAACAAGGCATTTCCAGGCCCTTCTCTGAGAAGAAACTTTTCCAAGGTGCTGCCTTTAAAACTGTAACCTTTGCATTCATTTGCTAGCAGGTGAAGAGAATCACTTCACAGATTTAATCCCTTCAACCACAAGCCCTGGAGGCTATGCAGTTACACCAACTAAAAGGGGAGCAGAACTTTGGTTCATTCCCTATCATTTGCCCATGATGCCATTTCCCTTCTTGTTAATTTCCCGAAAAGGGCGAGGTCCAGGTTTATGGGTTTGACCTTGGAATTCAAACTAGAATTCCACCCCTTTTCCCCAAAGTGCCAGGTGCACTTGTAGGCAACTTTGGTTTCTGGTAAGCCTATTGGGAGGGGCTGGAGAGTTCCACATCAGGGAGAAAATTCTGGTCAGCTGAAGCAGGTGAGGTTTGCTCTCACAGGATGCCCTCCTTGTCCGCATAAAGCCCAGCACATCTCATCAGCCAGCTAGCAGCTAAGCTTGTGGGGCTGGAAACTACATTCCTTTGAACAATCTTGGCAATTTGTGCCTGGAATTTGATGCAGTAGCTCTAAAATTAAATAAAGATCCTGTACTGTTCTTCTAAGAAATACGGCATGGCTCTATGACAAAACACATTTTTCAAGCTCTGACCTCTGGGAACTTCAACTAGCTTCATATTTCAGGCTGACATTGCTCACAGGCTACTGTCTAGTTGCCCAAGCTGAGCTGGTTATCCATATATTTCCCAGCCTCCTGATCAGCTTTCAGCAGAGGGAGAGGAGGGGAGGTAAATAAAAAAGAGGAGAGCCACACATTTAAATGCACTTCCCCTCCCCAGCCCCTTGGGGGGAAGCCCTGGTAATTAACTCTAATGAGATCAACTTGGAACTCTTCATTTTGCCAGCACTGTAAAAGTAAATCTGAGATAACCAGTGTGTGTGCATTAAGTCAGACCCCTTTCCTGTAATTTGATGCCCCCCACCTCCCCACTGCTACCCCGGACCAATGCTAGAGGGGGTTGGGGGCTGTTGGGTTCTTACCGGCACTTTGCTCCATCACTTCTTTCTGACACATGTCTTGAACATTCACCGTGCAATTCACTATAAACTCGGGGGAGGAGCAGTCGTTGTTCAGCTGGAATTCTTCACACTGGTAACACTGGATTTGCAGCGCAAAGCCTGTGGGGACAGAAGCAGTTGGGTTCAGATCCAGCCCCGAGACAGCGACCCTCCGCTGCCCCAGCCAGCCACAGATCCCGACCTAGGGGGTGCTTGGGCTCAGCACCCCTGGGGTCTCCAAGAAGGGCGAAGTGGCTGAAGCCAGCAGGGGGCAGCGCGGACACCGAGGGTCCCGCAGGATACAACTGAATTCTGCCTGAGACCCCTGGACCAGTGGTCCGGAAACAAGAAGCCCGTCGGACATCACACCTGGCCTTTCGCCCACGGAAGTTTAAAGGACGGGTACACAAGTCGAGAGCGAAGTAGCTCCGGAGATATGCTTCAGCTCTAGTCTACAGCTACGGATTTGCCTGATTGTTAATTGGTTACAAATTACTTAATTACTATTTTGGTACCATTCGCGATTGCATTTGCAGGCGCCTTTTTAGGTTTAGTTTTTGTCGTCAGCGTGCCTGTGCTGTGGCTCCGAGGCTCCCTGCACGACCACCCAGGAACCCAGGAGGAAGTGCAGGACGCCAAGTGCTGCTGCGTCCCGCGTCCCCAGCCCTGCTTCGGGACCGTCCCCGCAGCAGCGCTGGGCGGGGAGGCGCAGCGTGTACGAGGAGCGTGTATGTGAGTGTGAGCGCGCGCGCGCCCGAGCCGCGACACCACCACCTTTTCTTCTTGGCTTTCAGGGCAGCCCGTTTGGCTAGGGTCCGGTCGGGGTCCCCACTCCGCAGCGCTCGCTCGAGAGCCGGTTGCATAATTGAGAGGCACCGAGACGTTTTCGCACCTCTCGGCATTCCAGCCTGGGCGCGCTGCCGGGATCACTGAGCCGCTGTCTAGACTTAACGCCCCCAGCTCCCGGGGACGGACGAGCCCCGGATCCCGCGCTTCCTCGCGGCTGCACAGAGGGTGCGCCCTGAGCGCTGCCACCCGGCTCCGACGCGCCCCGGCCCCAAGCTGCCCAGCGCGCCCGTCACCTGTCGGCGGCGCCACTCCCACGGGTTGCTGGAGACGCCTGCTAACTTGGTGGGGCCAGGGGCTTTATCGCCCACTCTCCCTGGGCAAGGCCCCAGCACCTCTCGGACCCTCCCTCCTCCCCAGCTCGGCTTCTCCCGCAGCCCGAGCCTCCGCATCTCCAGTCCCACAAATCCGTCGCTCCCGCCTCTCCTCCTCGAGACTTTCCAACGTCGCGCCTCCGGGCACCAGCACCCAAAGCCGCCGCCAAACTCCCGCTGGGCAACCCCTGCGCAGCACGGGCCCGGAGGTGGGTGCCAGGGGGGCGAAGGGGCAGAAGGGTCGATGGGGGTGTGTGCGCCTGGAGGGGCTGGTAGTCGCTTCCTCTTCTTACCTTGAAGCAGGAACAATCCGCAAAAAGTTGCCGCGATGCCGAGGACCCACATCCTCCCGGAGCCGCGGNCGCCCCTCCTCCCGCGGGCGCTCCCGGGCGGAGCGCGGCGTCTCCGGAGTTGGCGGCTGAGACTAGAGGAACTACTGGCGAGCCGGAGCACCCAAAAAACTCTCGTCTCTTCTCCCCACCTCCCGCTCCAGGCACCACGTGACGGCTGCCGACTCGGAGTGGGGGTGGAGGGCGAGGAAGGCTGGGACCGTCTTTTCACGTCCCCACCCCCTTCCTATCGCCCTCCCCTCCCGCCTCCGCACGTCCCCAGGACGGGGACGCCGGAGAGGCAGAGTGTAGTTTTCCAAGGTGGGGAGGCTGGAGACTGGGGAAGCGTGCGCGGGGCGCAGCAGGTGCCGCGGGGACGGGCCGGTCTCTGACTGCGGGACCGCGAGGCGGGGTCGGAAGACGGCGTGCCTAGCAGCCCTCGGCGCCCCCCAGGGCTGGTCCACGCGGCTGGGGTTGTTGCGAGGCCCGCGTTGGGAGCCCAGCGCCGGGGGCGGCGGGCTAGAGGGGCTCGTGCTCCCGTGAGTAAGGCGAAGTTGCACACCTGCAGGCTTCCCGAGGTGGCCGGTGCAGCTGCGCCTTTTCTTCCTGGGAGAAGCCCCTGGTTCAAGACCAGGATAGGCTTCGGCGGCGGGGGGGGCAGGGTGCGGTGACGACCCTGCCCGGACAGGCGCCGTTCGCCCCGGGGGGCCCTCCTTCCCTCTGCCCGCTCGCACAGCTGGAGGGTGCAGTGACGCCTAGCCCAAGACAGGGCGCTCCCCCCCCTTGGGACAACTGTCGCGAATTCCCACCAGATAGTAAATCGCGGTGAAGGAGGGGATATCTTTCCTCTATTTCTTTCCTCCCAAAGGCCAGGATCTTCATCCTGCTTTTCTAAAAGGCACGGATTATTAGGACATACTCCCACGTCCTCTCCTGCATCACGCCTTCCCAGCCCGGGACCCAGTCGCAGGCTGCCCTGCCCCCCTCTTTTAAGACCCCGTCCCATTCCCCCTCTCTCAGTCAGGCGACCCACCTTGAATACTCCTGGGACGCCGCGGTGCTAAGTTCGTCTTCCTTGGAGCCGCGCCTTGCAGCAGGTGGTGCTGGAGCTTCGGCGCCCCCGCCCCCAATCGCGCACGTTGCCATCCTTTACCCCCCGAGTCCCTGGGGGAGAATCTATTTCTGTGGATATAGCTTCAGAAGCTTTGCCCCTCTTCACCGCTTGGGCCACCCCGCTCTCCGAGGAAGCTCCCTCTGCCAGGACGCTAATTATTTATTTTCCCATCCTGCCCGCAGAGCTGGTCTGGAAATGGGCTTAAATGACTTTCTTGTAATTCCTCGGCAGAGATTGTTCCATATCTGCCTCAGGCTCCTTCTCTCCCTTTGCCCCCCTCTTCTTTTCATTTCTAGTTGGTTAACCCCTCGGGGAGACTGAACGCTCTGACCGTTACCCGCTTGTCTGCAGTCAATTGGCCGAATTACTATCTCGGGAGCACAGGGGCCAGTTTATTTATTCCTTCTGGGAATTGATTGTTTGCAGCACGTGTGAGAGCAACTAACTGGGCCAAAGGATCCTTGAACAAGTTCTTTTAAGATTTCAGAGGGTGAGGGGCGCCTGGGTGGCTTAGTTGGTTAAGCGTCCGACTTTCCCTCAGGTCATGATCTCGCGGTTCGTGGGTTCGAGCCCCGCGTTGGGCTCTGTGCTGACTGCCAGCTCAGAGCCTGAAGCCTGTTTCAGTCTGTGACTCCCTCTCTCTCTGACCCTCCCCTGCTCACGCTGTCTCTCTCTCTCTCTCCTAGGAATCTCGCTCTCTCCCTCCCAGGAAAAAAAAAAAAAAAAAAGATTTCAGAGGGTGCAACTGTGGTAGGACTTTTATTCAGAAATGAAACGAAAGAATTTTTTAGAAGTCTGAAAGACAATGATACTTTACATAATTTTCATTTCAGATAACAAAACTCAGTATAACAAATTGCACAAATTAACCAAATAACACTGATTATACAATACTCTTTAAACATACAAGTGTGTGCTGAAGTAACCATATAGATCCTAAAAATATTTCTATTAGGCCTACTTTACAAACTCCTGTACAAAAGCAATTATAAATAGTTCACATCTAGAAAAAATACAAATAACCTTTAAAATAGAATTCATCCTCACATATAAACAGACTTTGTAGGGGGGAAAAAGGATCTTAGAAAGTAAGAGTTTTTTGTAGCACCAGCAATTCATTTTATTTTTTAAAAAGTGAACATGACAGATAGGAATTTGCTTTCATTTCTAGTTTGCCCAGATTTTAATAAAAAGAGCAAGGAGATAGAAATCAACAAATACTGTTGAGACTCATAGAGAAGCACTAAGTAGAAGACGCTGTAAGGAAATGTTCAGAGGGAAAATCTGTGGTTGAAAAGAGAATTAGTTCAGCTCTGATCCACACCCTTTCCCATCAGGGTCACACTTGAGTACCTATTACATTTTTCCGTGGAGGCAGAATTACACTCACTCCTAGAACCTGAAATCTCTCTGGCAACAATTTTGAAATTGCATTTGAATTCAAGTTGGTATCGTGTTGAGATTGTGAGTTGGAGATGGCAGTGGGCCCTCTGGTTTCTGGAAGGCCCTGTTTTTGCTTTACATAGTGCACCCACAAACAATTTGAGGAGTACGACAATCAAGTCAACAAACACCTTAGCGGAATTTTTAAAAAATATATTATCAACTTCTAACACTTAGCACATCGTTTCAAGAGCATGGCACTGATTCAATTTATTGCTGTCTTTTTTTTTCTTTTGCTACAAATATAATTTCTTCAAAAATTTACAACTTCTGTACAAGTATTCAAAAAAAGTGCAAAATTAAGACTTCTGCATTGTGGGTGTGTTTACATGTCATCTTCGTGAAACACAACAAATGGAGCCTGTCTCCCTGTCAGAAAAGCAAGGCTTTCTTGTTGCCATCTTTGTTCCCCTCCCCACAACTGTTTCTTAAGTGCTCCATTTTCAGCTAAGAAAAAAAAAAGGGTTCTTTATACATCATTTGAACCCTGACTTGCACAGGAAGAGAAGCTATCATATAAAGAATCACTCAGTGATTCCAAATTGTCCACCCCAGGCCTATCTGAGCTACTCAAAGATGCCTCTTCATTTTTTTCTTTTTCTTCCTTTTGTCCTTCAACCGTGTTCAGAGAGTTCTTCTCTCTTTCTAACAGAATCATAGTTTTGCCGTTATATTTATTGAATGACTCCAGGGAAATTTGAGATAATCTATTCTCAGGATCTTCTTTTGTTTCTTCAACTTGTTTCAATTTCTGCAATAAAAAGAGGACAATATTAGAAACATATTTCTTTGGAAAATCAAGTTATTCTATCCAATATTCAATTATTGTCTGTATAACGTACCGTTTAAAGGGATAGAGAGAACCTACAAGTCTTTAACAACCTTCTGGTATAATTAAAGGTAATAATAAAGCCGATTTTAGGGATAAATCAAGACTTTATAATCATTTTACTGAGGTAAATAGGTCCCGATTTGCAAACCGGTTAAGTGCCACTTAATTTCATTTTAAATGGATCTATTTGGAATTTGTTCCGGTAAGTGCCTCTTATTTCTTCACCAAAGTTTCAAACTCCTCTCTTTTCTTACTAAGTATTAGTAGTCGTCTTGTTTTTAAATATGGATCGGGATTGAGTTTCAGCCAGAAATTGGGGTTATATGGGAGGTGGGGTGGGAAAGGCATACACCCTCTTAAATTGCCGTGAAATTTCAGTACCTGTTAAATGTGTCAGAAGCATTATCATGTTTCTGTTTTATCCCTCTATGAGCCTTAAGATTTTTGAAAGACATCTCCAGGTCTGGGCATGTAGATTCTCGGAAGCCCAAGGGCTTAAAAACAAAACCGTAGTAATGCTTCTGCCTGTTACTAACATCCCCCTTCCAGGGGTTCCAGTAATACCAGTCTAAATGGGGATGTTTCTAGGATGCTACTGGCTGTCTCTAGGACTTTATAAAACACTGCAGTCATATTCAATAATTGTCGTAGGTGAACTCTGTAAACAGGAATATATTCAATTGCTCAAGTGGTTCCTAAGGTCTGAGGCGAGAGAAGAAAGGGACACATACAGAAGCAACATGTGTGGAGTGTTAAAGCCACTAAGGCTTTTCCTTTTTGGGCAAAAATTCTATCCAAACACCAGGAAAAGGTAGGGATAGGGGCTTAGACATGGTGATGATGGGCTACCATTTATTAAGCATCCACCACGTAAATAAAACTCAATGAAGAGATTTTTATCCAGAAGCATTTTCACAGAGGACTTGCAAAATACACATCTCTATTTCAATGTTTTTTAAAAATTTATTTCTCAGAGAGAGAGAGACAGCTCGAGCAGGGGAGGGTTAGAGAGAGAGGGAGACACAGAATGTGAAGTAGGCTGCAGGCTCCAGGCTCTGAGCTAGCTGTCAGCACAGAGCCCGACGCAGGGCTCGAACACATGAACCGTGAGATCATGACCTGAGCCGAAGTCAGACGCTTAACTGCCTGAACCACCCAGGCGCCCCACATTTCTAAAGAGGAAGAAAAAACAAGGTTCAGAGCAACAGAGTTACTTGCCCAAGGTCACTCAGCAAGTGATGGAGAATAGGATTTGAATTCCAGGCTGGCTGCGTTCCATGGTCTTGTTCCTACTAAACCATGCTCTTATGGAATAAAAGAGAAGATGTCCTGTTTTTTTGTTTTTGTTTTTGATTTTTCATCTTGCCACCCAAATATTCCACTTAAATAAGAAGGTAGATGATAAGTAGGACCATCTCTATTGCTTCTGTCCCAGACAAATTCAGTTCTGTCCCCCAACCTACCACAACCCCACCCACATTGCTATGACGGACGCACACAGGTGCAGTGAGGAAAATGTGTTCCCATCCAGGGAACAACACACACAGTCCAAGCCCATGATTCTCCTTTGCTAAATATTTAATAGAAAGAGGAAAGAAAAAGCTATGTGAGTGGATGGCTTTGGTGTCCTAAGAGCAGGCCGAGACACAGTTTCTCTTTCCATTATGGAAATGGCATAATTCTATAGGAATATTTGAAAATCGCCCTTGAAGTAGTGCTTATTTCATTATACTATTAATGTCTGGGAGCATTACTCACGGAGCTCATTTTCAACCCCAAATGGCTGCCTTGAAATAAGAGGCAGGCTAAGGAACAGATTTCTAGATGATTACATAAAAGTGGCTCCATAATTAGGAATAATGCCATGCAAAAAGCCCCTTTTCATTGCCATGCCAATTTTTTGACATTTCTAATAAAGAATTATATAGTCCCGTCCTAACAATACCCAGAGAACAGGAAATGCTTTGATGTACCAAATGCAGGTAAATAAAGGACGTTCAGTGCAGTTTTCTTCTCACCTGAATATCTTCTCCCTTTTTCTTTCTTCAAGAACCACAAGCATTTTCCTCGCCTATTTCTAGCCCATGTGGATCTCAAAGTCATTCAATAAACACTCACTAGAGAAGGGGGCAGGACGCAGGTGGAAAGTGTTGGTGTTGAGGATATACAGTTAGGTGACAAGGGAAGAAGGTGGGCCCTGGAGGCAGACACACCTGAGCCTGAGTCACAGCTTTGCCCTTTTATTGGCCGTGTGAGTGCCCTGGAGCGCCCTTCTGTGGGTGTAAAATGGTGACACACACTTCTATCTCAGGATTGTTGGGAGTAGTTGAAGTAAAACACCTTAAGACCTGACACACAGTAGTAGGTGCTCAATAAATAACAGTAAGGCAGGATTCTTTTTCTAGACAGTTTCTGAAACTGCTCTACAGGCCACCAGCATCAGCATTCTGGGGAAGCTTGTTAGAAACACAAATTCCTGAGCCCCACCCAGACTTAACTTCATCAGAGATGCTGAAGCCCAGCAGATGTTTTTAACAAGCTCTCCTGGTGATTCTGATACTTGCTAAAATTTGACAATCACCTAGTCTGGAAGACCTTGTAGTCTTGGAGAGAAGATAGATGATAAGTATGACTCAGTGTATTAAGGTAGAGATGAGGAAGGAGTTATTTACCATTAAAAATACCCACTGTGTCGGACATAAATTGTACATCAAGTTTTCTAAATGCTTTGTGCTTGTCAGTTTGTTTCTTCAATTGGTTAAAACAAAGGCCTGTGGAGGTGATAAAAATGAAGGAATGGCCTATTTTAAGAAAAATCACATGGCTTTCTCAGGCTTCCTTTTATTTTCACAGTTTTTAATGAGAGGTGGGTCCAGAGATATTTCTTTTTTTTTTTTAACTTTTTAAAAATGTTTTTTATTTCTGAGAGAGAGGGAGAGAGAGAGACAACGTGAGCAGGGAAGGGTCAGAGAGAGAAGGAGACACAGAATCTGAAGCAGGCTCCAGGCTCTGAGCTAGCTGTCAGCACAGAGCCCGACACGGGGCTCGAACCCACAAACCGTGAGATCATGACCTGAGCCAAAGCCGGATGCTTAGCCGACTGAGCCACCCAGGCACCCCGAGATATTTCTTGATTATCAGAACAACATCAGTGCAAGAGCGACAGATACAGCCATTTGGTGCTTAACCTGAATGTTGGGGAGAGAACGGGGTGGCAAGGACTGTGGTCAGCTCAGGTGGCACGTGCCTGTTCTGGAGACGGGAACAGCTACTGAACATCTAGCTATTGCCTACATGCAGGAACATGGGCCCAGATCTTTAGATTTTAAAGAGGAGGCTATCAGTGTAGAACATGACTTGCTTGTGTTTAAGATCCTCTCATTTTTAATTAGTTTGCTTATATTAAGAAAAAAAAACAAAGCAGCACCCCCACCCCCACCCCCATCACTGTATATGTCCTATCACAGTCTTCTGTCTGTTTGAACTTCGGGGGTTTAGATCACGTTTTATACATTTTATTTCCTTGCTGACCCCTCCTCCTCCTTCCCTGACCAGCTTTTTCTCTAAAGGCCTCGTCTAGTGCTCGGTCGTCAGTAGATTCTCAGGGGAGACTCGATGGGTTCACCTGCCCCACCCCTAGCGTCCCCCCTCTCTAGTGGTCTCAACTGCTTGCTTGGGTTTCACCAGTGGTCCTGCCGGCTAAGAATAAAGGTCCTGCAGGAGCTTCCTTCCCTGCCTCCAATTAGAAGCCTCCCAAGCTGTCCTCAACACTGTCTTGTCAGATCTCAGGTATTCTTTTCAAATTTTGAAGTCCTTTAACGTTTACATTTAAAATACAAGGAGGGCTTGAGGTCACACAGTAATGTGCTAATGATGTATCTGTCGAGTGGTAACCAAACTGCACATTAGCGGGCAGTGACTGTATGTGAAGGTGCTTTGCAAACTAATCACGGTAATAACAGTTAGCATTTAATTGAGAGTCTGCTCTGTGCAGACACTGCTAAGCACATCGCACGGCTTATCTGTTTTTATCCTCACATCAATTCCTCGGCGGTGGGTGTCACTAGTATTTCCATTTGGGGCCAGTCGAGGCTCGAGGAAGTTAAGTAACTAGTTTAAGGTCCGGCAGCAGTACCTGGTGGAGTGTGGATTTGGACCCGGGCAGTTTGCCTGCACAGGCCAAGCTCTTAACCTCTGTCCTGCAGACAGCTTTACAAATACCAGCCACGATTATCTTTAAGAGGAGCGTCTGAAATAGGAAGTTACTGAAGGACGACAATATTAATGATAAGAAGCCCTGAGAAGGTTAGTGTTGGACAAGGATTGTGTGGGTTCCGTCAGACCTTTCTTTCCTATCTCGTGCTTCATCTGGAGTATGAGCAAACGAATATACTACATTTGTCACCTATAGGTGGCAACAGTCGTACAGCTCACTTTCTGGTGGGGCTTTGCACTGCCCTTGGGAACTAGGTGGGGCTCAGGAGGGCAGGCGAAAATACATTTTCATGTTTAAAAAACACAGAGCTTGGCATATTCTTAAAATACTTCTCTGACTCTTCGTGTAACCGTGGTATTACTGGTGATAATTCAAGTGGACAGACAGAGTTTGTGAAAATCCCCTGGGAATTAGACCTTAACTAATTTAATTCCTTGTAGTCAAACAGTTAATCGATCAATGAAACCAATCTGCTCTGTGGCTGGCTTTGCGTGAATAACAGAGAAAGTTCCACAAAAGAGGGGGATGTTGGAATGATTTTGATTTGGGATTTGAGAACAGGACAGAGATGTACGGTAAGAGGGATGGCATTCCAAGGAATTTCCATCTAATAGGCCCCCGTTGAATCTGTACACCATGCTGTGTCTACTTTAGGCCCACAGGTTACACGAATAGTCTCTATCCCTGCCCTTTTGGGTTCTGTAATGGACATAATTACTGTAAAGGCAGAAGCACAGATCAAGATGTATTTATCATAAGGGGCTCTAAGAGCCCCAACCAGGCTCAGTTTTAAGTATCAGCTCAGTACCTGGGTTATAAATAATAAAGAGCTTTTATTTCCAAAGAGCTTTCCCATCCAGGATTTCACTTCGCTCTTACATCATTCTGGAAGGTGAGGAGGCTATTGTTGGCTGTTCTCTCCATGGGGTTTTTATGGAATTTGTGGTTCATACAAATTCAGATTCAGGGGAAATTAGACCTGGAGACTCGGTTCCCAATTTTCAACACAGAAATGCATACCACTTTTTTCCAGGGTCAACAATGATCATGGACTAGAGATTCTGCCTAGACCAATATCCTGAACACAAGGAAGGATAAAACTGAAGGCTATATGGGCCCTTACCATAAGGAAAAGATGGGGGAAAATTATATAAGGTGATAGAGGAAAAACTTAAGTGATAAACCAGAAAAAAGATATATGCTTAATGACATCAACTTCAAAGAGGTGCATGCTATACACGTACAGCCAGAAACTCCTGCCCATAGGGGAGAAACAAGTAGCAAATCCATGAACTAGTGTAATGGATTAGTGTTTCATGATGAAGGCTACTCTTTCATTATTTCAAGGAAGTTTGCATCTGTTGATTATATCTTGAAACTATTGGTGAGTATGTCTGCTACAAGCTGTCAGAAAGAGATTCACATCTTGTGAAATTCAAAGGCAGCACCTATTCCTCTGCTGGACATTAATACTTACAAAGAGGGCTGGCATTTTTAGCACAAATTGATGTAAATAGTACCTGTATCAACATAGTCTTACTTCTCTATTGCTGTAAAGATTCATTGCCAATCAGTTCAAGAAGGCATGTGGTAGGAAAATAGCTATGTTCATAAAGTGTTTTTATTATGTGTCATGTCCTATGTTGAATGCACTGACGAATTCTCTCATTTAATCATTCTCATCCCCATTATTTGCATAAATGTTAACATACCGGGTAGAGAGGTGTAAATATTAGGCACATACTCTTGGCTAATAAGTTAGGGAATCAGAATCCAAGGAGGAGCAGCCTGACTACAGAACTTGGGATCTTAATCACTATGCACTATACCAGGTATTTGGAAACCAGTGTTTAATTCTCTGGAATTGTGTTAATTAGCTGTGTAACCCCTCTATACCTTAGTCTTTACATTAAAGTTTTTAGAATCGGCCTGCTCTGTAAAGCTCTATGATTCTAAAATATTCTTAATTAGATGTCTTCCGTGCATCTATTATTGACACAATAAATAGCTCTCTTCCCCACCTATGTTCTGAACAAACAGAAGAATGAGATAAAAGAAAAAGGCTGGTGGGAGAATAAAAATATCAGCTTTATTAATGGGGACGCTTACACTGGAGAATGAGGTTTCTAACTGCATAGAAGTGAGTTTCCTCGTACTCCTTCTAGAAAGTCGGACGCTTAACCGACTGAGCCACCCTAAAAATAGGTGCCCCTAAAAATAATTTTTAAAAACCTCATGGAGGGCAGCAGGTGCGGTTGGGCAGAGAAACCTATTAATGGGCAAAGAAATAAGAGAGAAGTGAGTTCGTAGATGTGAAAGACAGAAGCACTGCCAGGTGGATGCAGATAAATCTAATAGAGGAGGCAGTCTGGCTAATCCTGGACATTGGGTTCATGTTGAAGGTCTGATTTCCCTCATCCCTTTCCTGATGAGCGAATCTTTGGGCACTGGGGAGGATGGGCCCAGGGCAGAGTTTTGTGTTATGGTCTTGTTGTGGGAATGGGGAAGGGGTATTTTAAGCCAGGGATTCTTGGTGGAAGGGCTGCACACATTGCAACGTCTACGTTAAGTGATATTTGCTGGGGGAAGACCAATCTCATGGGAAAAGATGCAGCCAAAGTCATTTCTCTTTCCTCAGAGGCACTAATCTCTTCTTTAATGCCACCTCTTACTGTATTCCTGGCGGAGCTACTTTCTGAGTGAGACTTAAAAGTAGATAAAATGACCTTTGGTGAACACCAGAGACCCTCCACGCTTTTCTCGGGAGCTGTGCTGTTAACCCCGTTAACCTGGTCAAATTCCAACCTGGAAAATTACTGTCTCCCTGTGCTCAGTTCCTTTTATAACCTCAACTGGGCACATTACTCTTCACTTGCCCTTCTGAAAAATTAATGTGACGGATCGGTAATAGAGAACCACTCTCTCCATCCAAAAACTGGTTGGGAGATGCGATTCAGCACTTGGGGGCACTCTCTGTTTCCTTACTGGAGTCCTGAAGATTCTTCAGTATCTCCAGGGCAAACTGGTTTTCTTAGGTGAAAGAGTAATTTTCAGCTGAGATGTGTTTTTATGACTATATTATTAACTATATTGCTGTCCTTTACCAGGATCAATGACTTTTAGTGACCTCTGCTGGAGACCCTGAACCCAGAGGGAAAAAAGCGAGCTTACTTTTGGGGGGAAAAAAAGGCGAGCAGAGAGAAGGTCAGTAAGGGAAGAAACAGGGTGGCTAGAAAATAATACACTTTATAGAAAGGAAAAGAACTCAGCTCAGAGATAAACAGTGGCCCCAAAGACATTTAAAAACTAGATCCAAAGGGCAATAGAAAAGAGAAGTCATTTTATCAGAGATCAGAATGCTCCCATATATGGAAAATGGGGGAAGATGAGGGGCCAGGTGTGTCAGTGGGAAGAGAAACAAGGAACATAAAGAAAATCACAAATGGAGCTCATGGCAGATTAAGGCCTTTGGAAGGGGAAAGGCCTGCCTTTATAAGTTTGGGTTAAACTGTTATATGAACATGCAAAGGACACGTTTGTGAGTTCTGCGAACTCTAACATCAGTGCATTACATGACATGCCCATTTGAAGACATACTTTTTGATTTTTGTTTTCTAGGCTGTGGATGCATCCACAAATGTAATTTAAAATGTAAGTTGGTCACCATAAGTAATGCATCAGATGGGATCAATATTGTTCAATGTCTCCAAAAGTAAAAACCTGCAGTGTTTTAAAGCAACCTAGAATTGGGAAAACCAGCCGGCTCATTGATACCGGCTTGTGTAATTAGCTTAACTAAGTAGAACATGCTAACCTCTGTTCTTAGACTCTTTTTCTTCTTCCAGCACAATAATATTACCTAAAAGTTTTATTCAGGAATGAGAGTTGAGCAGGTTCCGGGCTGGGAACTTCTCAATCTGTTCATCTTAGTGTCAGGTTAATGACTCTAGCTGATGAGAGTAGAGGCATCAAGTCTTTCTACCTTTAATTTATAGGTACTGTTATGAATAAAAATAAATATATATGCTACTTGCTTGACTTAAAAGATTGATTAGACTTTTTTCTTTGACTAACCCTTCCATCATTTTATATCTTAAATATAATATCTATCTGTCCAGAAAGCCAGGCCATCTTGGGCTTAGATGTCAGTGTGTATGCAGCAGAAAGAGCCCATGAACTTCATCAGAGGAAAACACGGCTTGAAGGGGCCATCTGTGTATCCCAGCACCGTATAGCTGTGTTTTCACTTTGGAGTGATAGATCTGAGGCTGCTCTAATAAGAACAAAACACTCTTCTTTGGAGGATCAGATGACTGTAAAAAGGTTATACTATTTTTCCCCCTATGGAAGTTCTCCTTTCAAAGAAAGACCTCCAATACCATTATAATGGTGACTATCATAAAAGTGTATCTGAAAGTGCTCAGCTTTTATTATGATGTATTCTGTGAGTGCCAAAGGTAGGAAGAAATATTCCGTGTCAAACATTAATTGAAAATCGGCAACCTGAAATTACTTCTAATGGAATCTGGTAGACCATTTAAGAGTTGCAGTACACTATGGCATCTAATCTCTTGGGCGCTTTACGACAGCCAGTGAGTCTAATGGGACTGTAGGGTAAGGTTCGTCCAGGAACACACAGATATTTGTGCATGTTGGAAGGTTTACTCTCTTCATATTTAAGCTATTCATCTCCTAATGCAATTCATGTTTTGATTGTAGGACTGGTCAGCCTTCACTTTGGATGCAGTTATTCCCTAAGGATATGTGACATATTGAGTCCTGGAGCCAAGGCAACTCAGAATCAGCACCAATTCATTGATCCTGGTTCTAAAGAGAAGTTTCCTTGGTGGGAATTGTTCTAAAGATTTAGGAACATTAAGCTTTACATTCTGCGTTGTATTCTAGTTTACTGTATTGTAGTTTACTGTGACAATTGTAAGATGCTCTAATTCCTCATTACTCAGTAAGCATGAGGGGTCCTAGGAGGGGAGGATGTGCTAGTTGGGACGCTGACAGTGGGATCTGCTTTCATTCTGGATTCTGTCCCTTGCTCTGCCACAGTATGACAGTGACAGTCACTACCTCAATGCCACACAGATCGTTATGAATATGTAAATATGGATTATGCTGTTCTTGCCACATCACTTCTTTATCTATTTACTCAATAGATATTTATTGGGCACCTACTATGTATTAGATGGTATTCTAGACCCTGGTGATAGAGTGGTATATGAGATAAAGCTACTGCTTGCATGGAATGTACATTTGAAAAAGGCTTTAGCATGATGTCAATATAGAACAAAGCTTCAGATATTTTCCGAGAATGAATCCCCAAGAAATGGGCTGGAATAGTCTTTCCAGCCTGCTCTTTGGTCTAATAGCAGCACTTAGAACTCAAATATCTTGTCAATCTCAAAGTTGTGGCTGTGTCCCTTTTACCCCAATCCTGTTTTGGAATTAATGCCCTCAACTTGCTTAGTGTCGTTTGATCTTCTTCCATTCTTAGTCTGTCACAGCATTTGGGCAAATGTTTTTCATAGGTTAACTAATTACTATTTCCATTCACCTTTCTTAACCTCCCCGGGCCTAGTCATCTCCTAAATTCAACATGCTTAAATGAGAATTTCTTCTCTTTCCTCTAATTCCATGTTGTTGCCAATGATAACCAAGTTTTACAACTTGATTCCTTTTCCCCCCTGTCATTCATAGCTGCTCATTCTGTTTTTATAATAACTCATCCACAGGATCTTTTCCTCTGTGAATTCCTGGCCTAAATGGCCAAACTGTCTATTTGACTCTGAACTTACATCCATTCTATTTTACAGGCTTGTTTCCAATCAGTGTCCCAGTTCTCAATTAGATTCCATACTTCTTGAAGCCATGGACTAGATTTTATTCTGCTTTCTTTCTCAGATCCTGACACTATGTCTTATATATCTTGGAGTTGATATTCATTGCATATCCATAAAGGTAGTCTTTATTAGATCAGTTTTTACTGCATCATTTCCTCAGGACCTCATAGACGTGACCGAGTTTTTCCATGCTGCACATATAAAAGATCATTTCAGAAGTTCACCTGACTTGTGAAAGTAGAGCCTCCAGACATATTAGCAGTGGCACGGCCTCTCACATTCCAGGTTAGCATCAAGAACCTAGATTATTGGACCGACATTATTGGTCTATTATCTACTTCGACAAAAGCCATTTCCTATCTGCATCCAAAGCAGAGCCATGTGCACTCACCTACTAAAGCCATGCTGGCCAGATGGCTGTGCTCAGAGTCCTCTCCTGCATGGGCGGGTGGGCGTGGCCAGCAGTTGGGCGAGGCAGCCCCTGCCATCACTTCCTGGAACTCCAGGAGTGCTAGCCAAGATGATAAAGCTTCTCAGGGGGCGAAATGTTATTAAAAAGAGCAGGCCCATGATAAATGGCACAGACATTGGCCCTCTTTTTTAAATGCTTCCTTCCCTTCAGCCAGCGAGGACTGCCTCACCTCATCCGAGCCGATTGCAGGCTAGGTGCTCAAATTCAGATTCTTAGCTCCTTAAAACAGGGATGGGGGAGAACTTGTTGACGGGAGTGACAGTGTGACAATGACAATGATGACATTCTTAGGGGCATCAACCAGACTGTTGAGGTGACAAACCCACCAATATTACTTGGTATATCAAATCAAGAAATGAAACTGCATGGAGATTACATTACAGCTGCCTTAGTACACAGTTCTAGAATGAGGCAGCATGCGGATGGTTTTTGTTCTCTCTCTGCCACCTGTAATAGTTCAGCTGGCAAACGGACTCCTCCATTATAAAAGGCATTCTCTTCATAAACCATCTAGGCTGGCTCAGTGCTACTTTATGAGGTTTAATTCAGCTATCCACTACAATAAAAAATAACCTTTATTTTTGTCTCACACGCACAGAACACTTTAATTTTTAAATTAACTCAAAAGCGAAAGGCGCCTTGCTCCGAGTGAAGCCTGTTTGCCCCACACAGCTGCGTAAACACAACTCGATCGCTAGGAGAATTAAGTGTGGATCAACAAAATCAATAGTTAATTGTGTAACTCAGGGTCTTTCATTTCAGATCTAATCTGTAAAGAAGGTCCAGGGAATGTTTGCTTTTTGATTTTCTTAAGATATTATTTAAAACCTTTCTGTCAGGAAGAAGAGTTCACCTGGTCTTTACATCATTTCCCTAACTTATTTAGCTTTTGAGCAGTCAAGGTCATACTGACCCTTCAGCTTCTCCAGTCTTCACCTTCTAAAGTTCAGTGTCCTTATCAGGCAAGCCACCTCATTCGGGTGTCTGGCTGGCACTAATGCCAAACAGACTTTATTGCAGAAAACAACCCAATGTAATAGGTGTTTCGGCACCAGATGTGGCTGCATTAGTCGTGTTATGAAGTACCTTTTGGTTTATTTCGCCACTCTATGTATAGCAACTAGGCAGCCACCTTCACCCCCACCCTGCTCCCATCAGTAAAATATATTGTGCTGTGAAGATGCACGATTTTGTGATGTGGCAACAACATGTAGGTTAAGTCAGTAAGGACGAATATGTTATCTGTTCCAGCAATCTAAAAGGGACCTAAGGGAGGGGGGTGCTCTTTGAATAGAACCTATAAAAAAAGTCATCCAATCTCATTAGCCCGAATGGATGAGAAGGGAAGGAGGGCAGGCAGGCCTCCTTTGCAAAGGGGATAGTACAATAACATTGAGAAGACCATGGGGTAAAAGATGGGCCGCCTTGACCCTTGTTATATTACAGCAGAGCTAAAAATGTAACGTTTGAACTTCTTTTCCCTTTAAAGTGTAACCTTTCATATAATAAGTTAAGCCTTGCTCTCTCTTACATATTGTTAGAAACCTTCATCCATTTTGGGGACTGAAGGCAAAATAATTCTTGAAATAATGAATCATTTTTCTTTTTCCAGCTTGTCCAGAAATCCCATGATTATTTTGCTGTTGCAGACAATGACCTTCTCAAAGGAGGCCTATCAAATGTTCAAGATAAATAATGAGAGGGTCTCTTTTTTCTGCCTCAAGGAAAAAACTGGATGGAGGGAAGGTGTTTGTGACAGCCTCAATATATTCATCTCAGGAAGGGGAGCAGCGTGCTCCAAGCGAAATGGAGCAGCGCATGTGTGTGTGACCAGGGGGTCCCATTCAGCGGGACTCCTGGGCTGCGTCCTTAGAAGGACCTTAGGGGAGACACCTAAGCTTTTCACTCAGTAACGCTGGAATCAAATGTTTCACTGGCAGCAGACAGAGCACGTTTTAAATCTCTTGCCATGGGAGCAAGCTATCTAAAGGAAAGCAAGCCCTGGTTAATGCCTCCTTCCAACAGTAGATAAAAACATGGTTCAGACAGAGTAGGGTCCAGGAGCTAAGACTAATCATAATGAATCTCCCCTTCCTCCCATATCCCCATCTTCCCACCAGGCAGCAGATACTCAAAGGGCAAAAGGAGCCTTTCTTTTGTTCTCCCCATGGAAGCAAGGTCTAAGTAGAGAGCTGCAGTCAAAATCGCAACTTTCCCATGATTCGAGCACTTTGGGGATGCACGGGAGTATGGGCCAGCTTCTCAGGGCAAAAGTCATCTGTACACCCTTTTATGGCTCTTGTACCTAAGTCTCTGTGGACAGCTGAGGACACAGACCTTAACTTCAGGAGTAGATACAAGACCTTCCCAGATATGCCCCCAGTCTCCTCCTTATCTTTGGTGAAACTCCACCTTTTCCCCATAGATGGCTGGTGGAGGGCCTGGTTCTAGACCAGGGGAAGAAAATTCATTGCCGGTGAGGAGGATCTGACATAGGCACAAATGCATGGATAGTGTGAGTGGTGAACTAAGAGCACCTGCCCCAGTTAGAGGGGCAGCAAGTGCTTATTTAACGAACATCTAGGTAGCACTTGTTATTACTATCCCACACAGGGTAAGGAATTATCAAATCACAGTTTCACAATGAAGACCCTGTGCATTTCCACAGGCTTGCATTGCACCTGTCACTGCCTGGCATATCACTTCCTTCTATCATTTTTTAAATGCATAGGATTTAGGTCGATATGTAGGAATATGGCAAGTTTAGTAGTTTGTGTTTTTCTCCGTGTCAAAATGAAAAGCCGGTGATGAAATAGAAAGACATTTCAAAGATATGGGGCTCCCTATGGAAAGGGGAAGGAGAATAGGGAGGAAAGAAAGTTCTCTATTCCCAGGCAAGCTCAGGAATCAATGTGCTCAACCAGGCAGTATCCAGTGGCAATGCAGGGGCAAGGGTAAAAAAGCAATCTCAAAAGTAATCAGGATACAAATGATCCAGGGCTTTAAAGATAAAATTGAAACCGTTCAGCAACACCTTGAAAACAAGCCAGTAAGCATGCAGATAAGGATCAAGCACATTACTTAGCGGGCCAGCCGAGGATGGCAACCAGCTGGATTTTGAGCCCAGAAAGGCAGTTAGTATCTCTGTGTTCTGCCTCACATATCTTCCCCTCTCCAGAATGTCCTTCCCACCTTTCATGCCGGCTAATACCCACTCATCTCTGCAGATTCGGATGGAGGAAAATATCCTGTGAATTCTTTTCTAACCAGTGCCTTGACTACTTCCCTTTTTGTTCTCACTTCATTCTCTGTGCAGACTATTATCACGGCACCAGTGAATCTTGGTTGTATATAGTGGTGGCCACGGCTCAGTCTCCAGGATAAGCTATGGCCCTCTTTATCTGTTCATCCCTGTGTCTAGAACATGCCTGACACATAGGGGGTCCAGAAACATTAGTGGGTTGAAGGGAGGATGCTAATTACATTTCTCATTTACTGGTCATCTTTTTCTTTTTTTCCCCCCTTTTCTGTAACGTTTCCTTATCTTTTACCTAATGCTGTTTATTGCCTTTGAAAGTGATTGAGTCCTAAGGATAAGATGCTGTACTGTCTGGCAGGGAACATTCATTTATTTCCCGAGGGGTAGTTGATGGTCTAATTACCCAGAAGACACTTAAGTTTCCTTTATTTAGAAAGTAGAGATAATAACCTCCCCAGTAAGTAAACAGGAAAATAGATTTTCATTTTCAAAAAAATTTGATTAACATACAATTTTCAAGGAGCATTTCTACTGCCACAAGCCAAGCTCCTTGAAATAACCAGCAGCACCAAGGACTGCAGGGTTACAGATTAAAACACATGAAATAAGTGAGGATTATATCAGTTAGCAATGGGAAGATTAATATGTCAGTGAGGCTCTTTAAACATCCAAGTAGTTTCATGTGACAGGAAAAAAATCCTCATTACGTTCAAAGTGGGGGAATTGCCTTAGAATGAATGTTTGAGAATACTATGATGAATTCAAGAATACTGAATGTCTTTAAAGAATACAAGAGATTTTGGAGAGTCCTGGAGTGGCCACATCCCCAAGATGCAGGACAGAGTGATAGGACAGTCACCCAAGGAGGTGCTTGGCCTGGGCTGTGTCCTTAGGCCCACAGAGGAGAAATGCAATGTGTCAGAAACAGAGCACTGTAACAGGGAGCAATTTTTCGCCTATCAGAACTAGCATTGGCTATAGTCCTGGGGCTGGGTTTCAATTCTCTTTTCCTCAACTCTGTGAAAACCTAGAGTTTCACTGAGGTAAATGTGAGGGGTCTGGGGTTTCTCTTTGCTGGCTTCAGCACGTATGGTTTTTTTAGTCATGGGTATCTACAGTTCTCTTAAGTGACTGGAAAAAATACTTTTTCTTCAATCAGTGTTAAAGAAGTCACTGGCAGGGCGCCTGGGTGGCTCAGTTGGTTGAGCAGCCGACTTCAGCTCAGGCCATGATCTCATGGTTCGTGGGTTCGAGACCCACATTGGGCTCTGTGCTCACAGCTAGCTCAGAGCCTGGAGCTTGCTTCAGATTCTGTATCTCCCTCTCTCCCTGACCCTCCCCTGCTCATGCTGTGTGTGTGTCTCCCTCTCTCCCAGAAATAAACTAAACATTAAAAAAAATTAAAAAAAAAAAAAGAAGAAGAAGTCACTGGCAAACTGTCCCTTAAATACTCCTGTTGGGTGATACCAAATTACTTAAAGGCTGTTTCAAAGGCTATTCCCCATTTGAAAATGGCTATGAAAAAGACATTCAAGGCCAGGCCTGCTAAGCATAGATACTCACACACACACATAACACATGAGCATGCACGTGACCGCGCACACACACACACACACACACACACACACACCCTTCTGATGCTTTTGGGGGATGGCTATAGAATGTCATTTGAAGCAAGGAAAGAAAAAAAAGCATCACCCCTCACAAAAACGTTTCAGTGCATTTTGGTCTCCCGGTCAGGGCCAATAAAGATCTCTTGCTGTGAGCCAGCTCGAAAAGTAATGTGGTGAAGGATGTTACACTTTATGCAGTCTGGACGTGATTAGTGATTAGCACGGTAGCCTCAGTCAGCTGGGAATAGCAATCAGGATTTCTCTCCTGCGACACTGAAGGGCTACAAACACGACTGGCTTCCATCCCATATGATGATGGGACATTAACTGAAAACCTAATTAATCTGTGAATGAATTATGGCCTAAGAATTACACTGTTTTATAATCAATTTTAAGTGAGTCCCTAACACAAGGTAAGAAGAAGAAAAAGCTGTAAAATTATAAGAGGTTAGTACATTCTGTTCACTATGACTGATGATTTTGAGGGAGATAATTTTACAATCCATCAAATTTTAGTCATTTCAAAAATCATGCCTCCCAATGTATGCTGTAAATTAATTTTAAGATTTACATATTCATTAAAAATCGTATTGAAAGCAGCAGGAAGTGAGTCCCATTTGAATAATAAAATAACTTGTTATTCCACTGGAGATAAAAAAACAAAAAAATTAAGAGATTTATATTTATTGCTAATAATCACATCAATTGCTATCTGAGTTAGTTAAACCAAGAATTTATATTCACCAGAAGCATTGCCATAGTACTGCCAATAATCCCCCCAATTCTCATTTTGGGTGGATGAAGCAGCTCTTGTAACACATAAAAGTCACCGGGAGAAAAACAAGAAGGCGAAGACCATGGCTCTGAGCCTGCTGGGTGTGCGTGTCTGAAGTAGGGCTACAGTCACCCTGCGCAGATAGGAAAACATGGCCTCACTCCTGGGAGGAAGAACACTTGACTTATTATTTTAAAAACATTCCTCTTTCTCTTACTTTGCAAAATCTATTTGGCTGAATTTCCCATAAAAAATAGAAGGCTTGCCTGAGGTACAGAACATTCCAGATATCTGCATTAGCCTTGACTGCCGAGGGGCTGGCCACCAGCAGGGGTTGACTCCACAACACCAGGGACACAATTGGAAGGGCACAGAATTGTAGTTAGCAAAGCCATGCTACATCTGCGTGAGCACAACCATTCGCTCTAGATTAACTTTATAAGAGACCATCAACTCAAAGATCTGGCCCCACGGTATAAACAGCCTGGATTCATCTACAAGAATGATGAAAGAGTCAAAGGGAACAGACAGGGTGTGAGGCACCATGTGGATTCCCTAGTAGAATGTATAATCCACTGGGCAGAACAGACACAAGGGGAGGTTCTTTTCGAATTCTGGGGAAAGACAATACCTATTTTCCATGAAATTCAGTTTCTTCATGGCTCTTTCTTTCCACAGGGGATTTATGATAGGCTATTACGATTATCTTTAAGAGAACAAGAGATCCCTTTGCCAAGTACTATTGGTGAGGTCCTTGGCTCATACTGGCTCCACTATGTAGAGTTTACTGTTTGAGTGTAGACATGGCTAACTCTAGGCACTTGTGTGGCAACTGCTTGCTACGTGTCCATAGCAGGCAGTGCGTACCAATCTCTGTACTGCATCTCCCCAAAACATGGATACAACCTCAGAATCCTTTTTCATACATGATTCAGGCAACTTCTGCCCATTGGTTATCCATATCATTTGAGATAAATACTATTTGGTATCCTTCTTAATGTGTGTGTCTGTGTATCTGTATACATATGTATATGTGTATATATGTGCCCGTGTATACATATACATATACACATGCATGCATATATACATATACTAAGTGTATACTAATGTGTGTGTACATATATATATATATGCACACACTTAAATATCAAAGTATCTGTATATTAATGGGGTAGGTATGTCTCTTAGTGTATGTGGCTAATATTAAATATGTATATTGATGCCTTAGTATATAGAGACTTCAAGTTATTTTTGACTCTTCTCTTTCATACCCACATCCACCAGTTTTGTGACAAATTGTCTGTGTTTTCTCAGATTCATTCCTCTTTTTTTTCCTTGCTTTTCTCTGCATCATAAGGAATGACATTTTCCAAGCTCCTTCTCTATCTGGCGTCTGGGGAGACTTAGCCAAAGGCAAAAAGTGGCAGAAGACTAGAGGGCCGGAGAAGGGAAAAGAACCAGGTTGTTTCTTTCCTTCTCTGTGACCTATGGTGTTCCTGGAAGCAGCTTCTCTAAGGCTCCATCTCCTGTCAGATAGCACCTCCCACTCATGGTTGTATTTCCCATCTGATGGTCCAGTTACTGGGCTTCTGCTATTGTCCCTCCATCCCTAGGGGATGACTGTTACTTCCTGCTTCTCCTAATCCCTGGATTGACTAACTGTCCCCTGTAGAACTCAGTTATTCCATTATCTAAGTAAATGATTCCTTGTATTAAATTCTGCCTATAGAAAGACTTAGAATGATTCCTGTTCCATTCTAGACTCTGGCCAATAGAATCATATAATTCTATTTGCTCTCCTTTTTAAACATATCCTAAATCCAATAATTCTCCATTGTTTATTTTCTGCTATCATGTTAGGGAGGATACCATCATCTCCTGCCTGGATGACCACAGTGGCTTCCTCTTCTCCATATAGCAGCCATAGCATTCCTTAACAACCGTAAATCATATCACTCCCCTGTTCAAAATCCTCCAATGGTTTTCCTTTGCCGAGGATGAAACCTAATGTTACTGCCACACCTACAGAGCCCTATGTGACTGGCTCCTGGATTCTTGTCCACCTGAATTTTCTTCCTATCTCTCTGCTCCAGCCATAATGGTCTGGGGACATATCAAGTATCCTCTTTATCTCTGCTGATACACTTCTCCTCCAAATAATAACATTTGATGTTTCACTTCCTTCAACCTTCTTTAAATGTCCTCTCTTGAGATAGAATTATCCAATCACTCTTTCAAGTGGTACCCTCGTTATTTCCTATCCAGTTATTTTGCTTTTTAATAACCCAAACCACCACTTGACATTATATTACCGTATTACCTTTTTATTTGTTTATTACCTGTCTTCTCTATAAAACATAAAAGCCATACTGGCAGGGGCTTTTCCTTTTGTATTTTTAATTTGCTTTATTCTCAATGCCTAGAATGTTACCTACTAAATAGTATGGACTTTATAAATATTCTTGAATCAATGAATATAAACAATAAGCCTACATCAGAGTGTGAAAAACAAGTAACACTAACAAGTAATTAGTTGTATTATTTTAGAATACAAATAAACATATGAACAGTTTTCTATTTAAATCAATATACATGTTCAAAATGGGAACTAACTGCAAGCCAGGACATTTCTTGGTAGTTATGACACAAGCTAAGTTAGTGAGTGGACTGTACTCTGATTTTATTCTTTACCATGTTCACAACCCTACATCTGTCTTTTTCAGGCAACTGTCCTTGGTACCTATGTTTAGTGTACTTGCAGATGACGTGGAAATCCTTCGAAATTTGCATTAGTGAAAGGAAAGCAGATAGTTTGTACATAAAATCCTTTGGTTTGTTTCAAATATATAAAGTAGAAAAATATATCTGCGATGTCTCGAGCTATTGTCCTACCAACAACTTCTTCTGGCCAGGAATTACAGCTATGAATGACTTCTTGTTTAAGGGATCTGATATTGATAAATCCTAAGAACTCAGTAGGTCAAAGCTGATTTCTTCCTACTGAAGATGAAAGTCTTAGTAATGATCCTGTCATCTTCTGCTTTTTGACCTTGAGTACTCTCATGGGTTGATGTGTCCCCTGAAAAGATATGCTAGCCTCTGATACCTGTGAATGTGACTTTATTTGGAATTACAGTCCTTGCAGATATAATTCAGATGTAAGTTAAAAGGGGTCATGTTAGAATAAGATGGTCCCTCAATCTAGTATGACTAGTGTCCTTATCAGAAGAGGAGGAAAGGCAAACATACACAGAAGGAAGAAGATTTGAGGGGATCCAGGGAGACACACACACACACACACACACACACAGAGGGAAGTGCCATGTGAAGACACAGACATACAGAGGGAAGGCAGCCATGTGACGACAGAGACAAAGAAGAGTATCCTGTGGCTGCAAGATAAGGAATCCTAAGGGTTGTTGGCAACTACCAGAAGCTAGTAGTCAGGCCCTGCCGACATCCTGATTTCAGACTTCTGGCCTCCAGAACTGTCAAAGAATGCTTTCCTTCTTCCCTTCCCTTCCCTCCCCTCCCCTCCCCTCCCCTTTTTTTTTCTTTTTCCCTTTTCTTTTCAAGTATATTTATTTATTTTGAGAGAGAAAGAGAGAGATAGAGGGAGAGAGAGAATCCCAGATGCAGGGCTCAATCCCTCAAATAGAAATCCAGAGCAGAAATCAAGAGCCAAAGGCTCAACTAATATAGCCACCCAGGTGCCCTGAAAGAAGGCATTTCTGTCGTTTTAAGCCCCTCAGTTTGTGGTGTTTCATTACACTGCAGCAGCCCTAGGAGACTAATAGATACTTGATATCTTTATTTTTTTAATTTTATTATTATTTTTTAGTGTTTATTTTTGAGAGAGAAAGACAGAGTGTGAGCAGGGGAGGGGCAGAGAGAGAGAGGGAAACAAAGAATCCGAAGCAGGCTCCAGGCTGTCAGCACAGAGCCTGACACAGGGCTTGAACTCACAAACCATGAGATCATGACCCGAGCAGAAGTTAGGAGCTTAACCAGCTGAGCCACCCAGGTGCCTCATTTGATACTCTTTAGAATATCTGTTATCATTAACAGAAGCCATTTTAAGGCACTAAAATTCTAGGTTTATAATCATACACTTATCAGGTGTTTGTTTTTTTTTTTAACTGCTGAGAAGAAGTAGAGCGGTTTTTCAGTCATTTTTTTTCTTTATTGTGTTTAAAAATGTGATGCTGAAAGGGCCCCTGGGTGCCTGGGCAGTTGAGCATCTGACTTTGGCTCAGATCGTCATCTCGCAGTTTGTGCGTTCCAGCCCCATGTTGGGCTCTCTGCTGACAGCTCAGTGCCTGGAGTCTACTTCGGATTCTGTGTCTCCCTGTCTCTTTCTTCCCCTTCCCAGCTAGGTCACACTCTCTCTACATCTCTCTCTCTCTCAAAAATAAATAAACATTAAAAATGTGATAAAGATTAAAAAATACTTTGGTTTAACTGTGCCATTTGAAATTGTGAAATTATGGTTGCACTAATTTTATAAAATATTAAAAATATACTTCATTTGAAAAGGAAAATAATCAGAAAGGAAGTTATATTCAGAGTATCAGGAAATGATGGACTGCAACATTTGTGGAAAGCTTCTTTTGATGCTAGGCTGTGCTACTGTATTCGTTACCCAGTTTCCCTTGTTGGCTCACTCCATGAGTGGTGGAAAACTGTGATCAACATTTCCTTGCAAACGTGTACTTGGCTCAAAACTCTTAGAGTTCCAAGGTTCTTTTTCTTTAAGAATAAACTCAAATTCAATTCTCTCTTAAAATTTGAAAATGCTAGAATTAAGCACAAATTTCTACTTCTACCTAGAATTTCTCCCCACAGTATGTAAGGCGAGTATACGTGGAAGGCTATAAATATAAAGGGCTTAACTTCCTTCACTCACTTAGGGGTGATATACAAATGAGGGTATTACAGACTAAGTTAAACTCATGCCAACCAGAGGGCCATCTGCCGTAATGATCAGTATGACCAACTCATTTGAACCAGCTCTTCCTGGAGTCCTTATTGTGTCATAAAAGTTAAGGTTGGTCCAAAAATTTGAGTCAAAGATGAACTCAGGTGCTATTCTCCAATCTCCAGCATGCTCCTCAATAAAGTTTTGGACCCACTGAGGTCCCAATGGAGGGAGAAGTCTCATAATGGAAGGGAAAAGGCCATGTGATATTTTCTTGGTAAAGAGAAGAAACCTCAGAATGAACATCATTTCTGCCCCAGAAGGTATATCAAGAGATACCTGGTTCAGTGATGGAAAAAAAAAATCTAGAAGCTTGCAGACATCAGAGCCTACTATGACTGTGAGGCAGGAATGACCTTTTGATTCTGAAGCTTCTTTTTATTCTTTGCTTGATTCCTGGCCATAGAGCCCACCTTGTGCCTCAAAATCCCTAATTAAATGATAGGCCATGGCAAATTTTCAATGGAACTGCCTCTATCAAGAGGAAATGTGTCAGTCTTAATTCTACTGGTTGCATACTATGACCTTTGGTGCATAAGGTGGGAATGATTAAAAAAAAAAAGTAAGCCATGGAGATTTGGGGCTGTTATCATATAAAATTGTGCCTGCATTTGAAAAGGGCTATAAGGATACTTTTTGCTGTTCCTATTACCTTCAGCTCGTGTACCTTTATATTTCCCCCATTTGACTTTTAACCTTTTACACACTATACAATTTACAATTCTACGTATTTCCTCATGTTCTATTATTTTTCATTTCTTTTAACTCTAAAAGCCCTTAAAATCATCTCATTTCAGAGATGTATATCTTTCTAGCTTTGTTGAATTTCTTTTTCGATTGAAGATGAGATGTGTTTTCACATACCACCTATACTAGCAGCTAACTTTCATTGAGTATTTTGGCTTCACTCAACCCAAAGCTAACAAATCATGGTTTGTTTGTGTTTTGTTTGTTTGTTTGTTTTTACATTAAACACTTAGGGAATTTAGTTTGCAACAAATGTGATATATTTATGTTAAGGTTGCAAGTATGTATTTATATGGACCTAGAATGAGCAAATAAAATTCATTGGCTTTGTATGTAAAAATGAGGCCACGATGACCCCACAGAAGGGAAAACTTCACGGCTTCTAATTTTCAGTAGCGAGTATACGTTTCTGTTGGATGATCCATTCTATAGAGTCTAGTCCTTCTTATGCCCAGGGGTTTACATGTACAAAAGGCTTACTAGCATTGGGAAGTTCCAATTTTTGTGACCAGTTAATGGTACTATTTTATTAAAAGCTAATTGGCCCATGTAGAGATAGTGATCATACTAACACCTATTAAATACGTCCTGTGCTCAAGGCACTGTGATAGAAGCCCCATAGACATCATCTCCTTGAGAGTCCCATAACTTAATGGAGGTAGATTCTCATATGTCCCTTATGGAGGTGACAAAACTGAGGGTCAGCAAATTTAAGGAGTTTATGTAAGGACAGAAAGGGCTTTCTGATTCCAGAGCTCATAGTTTTTTTATTGGGATCATTAGCAGAAGGTTTAATCATCAATATTCACTGACCATAAATGTGGACAGATTTTAAAAGCTCTTAGAATTGAGGGAGAGAAAGAAAAACTAAGGAGAAATTCCCCTAGAGTGATAGCTGGCGATGCTTTAAATGATTACATTAACCATCCGTAAGTAAGACACACCAGAATAATTAAAAGAGGGCAAATACTATAGATTTCAGGATGGTGGACGGTCTCATGTCCCCATACTTCTAACAATTGTCCCTCAAATGGAGAAGCTGTCTTTGGGTTGTCCATCAGGATGTGCTCCAAGGATGTATGCAGGTCAGTATAGACCTGGCGCCATGATAAGTGACACTTAGTTTTATATTGTACTTCGGGTAATTTTGTGCATTTATATTTTAAATGTTTATTTATTTATTTTGAGAGAGATAAAGAGAGAGTGAGTGAGGATGAGTGGGGGAGGGGCAGAGAGGGAGAGAGAGACTCTAAAGCTGGCTCTGCCCTGTCAGCCCAGAGGCTCATGTGGGGCTCGATCCTATGACCCCAACAAGAGTTGAATGCTTAACTGACTGAGCCACCCAAGTGCCCCAATTTTGTGCATTTAAATTGCAGAGTTGCAAATTGCAAACTATCCAAATCATCTTTGTCATCCTTTATTATTAAAATTACTGAACCCCCTGGGAGGATGTCATATTAGGGCCTTTTCTATTCTGAGGCTTGTAGGCTTCTCAAGATATGAAAACAACACTGGAAACACTAACAAAAATAAAACAAAAAATGGCATCACTGTTTTCTGTAGAGGCTTTCACAGGTCAGCTTAAGGTACCATCTTCAGGTACCATCCATGGAAAAAAATTTCCATATCCTGAAGAAAGCTAAGTGTATATATGATGACATTTTTCATTTTAATATAGTTGATCTATTTTCCAGACTGTGGCAAACCGGGAAATGACTTTTCATTTAAATATAAGTTGAAACCCTTTGGGAAAGTAAAATAACTCAAGAAATATGGAGAAATGGCTGTTTCCAAGCCAACAGGAGAAAGGGAGAGTCTTTTTGGTTTTCAAATTAGTTCTTAGGTAAAACGTTTTTCTTCCCATCAAACCTTCACTTTTCCTTCTTTAAAATAGATTAATCATAGTGTGTAGGTTTGGTTTTCTGCCCGCTTGTTAAAATGTGGAAAATATGAACAGTGGCTTCAAACCTTTATGAGTAAATTGTCATTTTGTGCCTTTTATTAGCCTATATTTCAAACCTCACGTTGTGGGAGCTCACTGCTTACTTCTGAGCCTTTCACTGGTAAGAATATGCTAATGGGTTATGCAGACCATATCTTTATGAACTCACAGTACAATTCCAGAGGACAAAACAGCTTCCACCCATAATTCAGTTGCATGGGAGTATTCTGTCAACCAATTTGATGGGTTTTTGGAGTTCACACATTTTAGGACATAATAATACACAGACACTTGTGTATCTTTTCCTGTTTGAAAAATATCAAACTCGTTCTGTGTTTCTCTATTTATCTTTTAAAATTTATATTTATTTTTTTAGAAAGCAAAATAGCACCACTGTAAAGTTATACAACCTGCTTTCATCTTCAAAATGACTCTTTAGAGCATACAAGGCAGCCATATTTGACAGATCTGCTAAAATATGAATATGGCCATGTGACGGACAAGTCATTGAACTTTTCTATGGTTCAGTTTTATAATATTTAGCATGAGGACTAATACAGAGTAGTCAGAAAGCAGTATTTCTCAATCTGTGATCCCCCAGGCCAGCGATGTCAGCAGTACCTGGGAACTAGTTAGAAATATAAATGCTAGGGCTCTACTCTAGTCCCAGAGAACCAGAAACTTTGGGAGTATATTAACTGCATATTAATCTGTGTATTAACAAACCTGCATGTGATCTGATGCTCACTCAAATCTGAGAACCACTGCCATGAATCTCAGCCACATGTTACTTTTATATATATATAAATATATATATTTAAATATATATTATACATGCATATATATGTATATATACATATGTATAGATATATGCATATATATGTATTATTGATCTAATCCAATGTCTTTTCTCAGATGAGAAGACTTATGAGCCAGAGAAGGCAGCCCTTAGCTAAAATCTTGTAGTCAATTGTAAAACCAAACCGTCCCAACAGCTGCCACTGCATGGATCCCTTTCATATACGTGAGGTGCTGGACAATCATTTGAAAGTCCCTAACATTATACCAGACACTGTGCAAGGTACTGGGGACAGGGATTAAGGTGTGGTTTCGGCTCTGAAGGAGCTCATACAGGGAGAAAAACACAAATGGTGTTACTGTCTTTAGGGAAAAAAACCCCCACTTATTTCTATGGCATGTCTCCTCCATAATTTGAGTATTCAAAGCATAATTTTTTGATCCCAAAGATAAAAATGGTGAGGTTAGAAGTCAACACCAGGTTTCCCAGGGGCAACTAGAAGGTACCTGAAATCTACCCTAAATTTCCATTTTGAAAGTTAAAGGAATGAAGAATATATGATGACAAGTGACATAGGGATGATTGCATTGTGCTGTGGTGTGATTCACAATGGCTACATCTGTCAGCCTTTTTGACAAATGGCCTCAAATGTTCTCCAATTAAAGTGAGCTGCATAGAATAAAAGAATGTGTCCTTCATTTGGGGGAATAAATTTACTCCCATTCACGCGAGGATGGGTAATCATTAAAAGTGTTTATGTGCCATAGGAAAAAATAAAATATAAGAAGGCATTGGATGGAATGGACAGAATGCATCCTCCAAGGACCTCCCAGCCAGTGTCAATTTGGCGGAGTTTGTGATGCGCAATGAGAAGTGACAGCAGCTCCCTGGTGCCACACTTGGATGCTAAGGACCCAGAAATTAAAGGAAACTTTATCTTCTTCTCTCCCCACCTCCCAAGCAATGGGAAGACATTTAGGTGATTAGTTGGCCTTGGGGAAGGAGGTGGAAGAAGCAAGACTAACAAGCCATAAACAGGTCAGCCTAGAGAAGCAAGAGAGCTCCAGAGATACAATTATCTTCCCCTAAGAGTTTGGACTCTGAATCCAAATAGTCCCCAAGGCTCACACAATGTGACGGAATGGCAGTCTGTTCACACCACTTACAGAACACCCATCAATTTCTAGTTCTTGGTATTTTCTGTTTTTCACCATCATAGCTCTGCCTATCACCATCACCACCAACCCCACGATCTCCTCCATGTCACTGTTTCCTTATGGAGGTTACCTTCAGCTGTGATTCCCAAGCATCCCCCTTACTTTCTTCCAGGATCACTATAGGTTTAGGAACCTGTGACTAGGAATCTCTGAGTGATTTCTCGGATTTTCTAGTCTCTTTCCAACTGAAGATAAAAAATATTTTTTTATTATTAGATTTCCACAAGGTTGTGAAAAAATTTCAAATAGCTGATATACTCAGTTGTATATATCCAAGCAAACACTATTCTTTTCAATATGGTCACCTTGGACATATATAAATTTATTCTAAGAATTTACTTTGGAATATTTTCTTCTGAGGTTCTTTTAGGAATAAGTTTATCAGACTCATTAATTCATAATCACATTTTGCTATTGACCAAAGATGGTATTATTGCCTGGATTGATCAGATTTGCATCTGAATGAGGATGTGCTGATTCCAAAAGCCAACTTCACCTTCACTGGATGAAAATATGCTCCCTTGAAGGGAATATGGACCTATTAATAAGCTGGATTTTCCTTCTCAATTGAAATGGATAGACACAGATTGATTGAGTCATTCATTCATTCATTTATTCATTCACTCAATAAACATTTTTTACAGAACTTTTTTTGTGAAGTCATTGCCATCAACACAGAGTATGACACGGGGCTTGACCTCACAAACCACGAGATCGTGACCTGAGCCAAAATCATGAGTTGACGCTTAACTGATTGAGCCACCCAGGCACCCCAAAAGTTCTTAGTCTTTTAATCTCTAATAGTATTTTGGACAAATTCAGCATTACTGACATAAATGTATGGCACTCATTTGCGTGTCTAAGTTCTTTTTGTTTTAATTTTCAAAAAATTAAAAAAATGTTTTTAGTGTTTATTTATTTTTGAGAGAGACAGAGACAGAGTGTGAGTGAGAGAGGGGCAGAGAGAGAGAGAGGAAGACACAGAATCTGAATGAGGCACCAGGCTATCAGCTATCAGCAAAGAGGGGCTTGAACTCATGAACTGTGAGATCATGACCTGAGCTGAAGTTGGATGCCTAACTAACTGAGCCACTAAGGTGCCCCAGAATTTTTTTTTTTTATTTTTCAGTTTTGAGAGAGAGACAGAGCATGAATGGGGGAGGGGCAGAGAGAGAGGGAGACAGAATCTGAAGCAGGCTCCTGGCTCTAAGCTATTGGCATAGACCTCCACACAAGGTTCAAACTCACAAACTGTGAGATCATGACCTAAGCCCAAGTCAGATGCTGAATTGACTGAGCCACCCAGGCACCCCAAAGTTCTTTTCTTTTAAGTTTATTTATTGAGAGAAAGAGAGAGAGAGAGACAGAGAGAGAGAGAGAGGAAGAGACAGAATCACAAGTAGGCTCTGTTAGCACAGAGTCTAACATGGGGCCTGAACCCATGAACCATGAGATCATGACCTAAACTGAGGTCAACAGTCGGACACTTAACCAAGTAAGCTACCCAGGTACTCCTTGGATATCTAAGTTCTAATTTGTTGATAAATATACAATGATTATTTAAAGTCATTCCTTATTCATATGTGATCACAACTGTGACAAAGATAATTCATTGTCACCCAATATCTAATATGCTATTCTTTCTTTTAATATTTGGGCTTCTTGCGGTTTAATTGGAATCCTGTTCTCCCAACTATAGATCATGTTTCATAAGTGCCTTTGCATATAGGTATAGTAATATAACTAAGTTCTGACTGCTGGGACCTGAGTGAAGCCAGAAGTGTAAAGTCTAGAACATATCCATGAAATAGAGAGCTTTGTCCTCTATTTCCTCTTTTTTCCTTTCTGGGCAGTGAAATATGAATGAGGAGCTGGTGAGTCAGCTTTGGCTGTGAGGATGAGCATAACACCCCAGCAGATGGTGAAGTAACAAAAGGAACAGACATATCTGGATGACCTTATGGAGCAATGCCAGCAGAAATCATCTTCCTCCTTCTGAACTGTAATTGAGTGGGAAGGAGACTTTTATCTTGGTTGACTTATTGTGTTTGGGGTCTAAGCTAAAGCTAGCCTATATTCCAAATGATATGTCAGGGCAGACATATTTTAAGTCAACTGTCTTTTCCATTTTGAACATTTAGACGACAACAAATTAAAACCTTTCATTCACTTCTACTCTGTACTGGGTCATCCAGGTACAGCCTATGCCTGCTTTTGCAAGAAGTTTCCCACCATGAATGGTAAGACTATCCTTTCTTTGGTTTCTACATCTCTTTCAGGAGCTATGAATGCTCCTAGTGAAGCCACTCCTCCACTTATCTCTCTGTACCACCATTGTCATAAGAGATTTAGAGCAAAAAGTCCTTCAGATAAGAATGTACCACCCTGGAACTCCACACCATCACTGGCAGAACTGCTTCTGGAAAGACCTCCACCATACTCCTTACAACACTATAATATCCATAGTCTTGCCACTATTATTTTCTTTGGGATTCATGATTAATCTCAGTGAGCCCCATACATGTGTTTTTATTAGTAACCACAGGAAACTTAAGGCTCTGAGGCCATTCATAATTCCCTAGACTATTATGTTCATTTGTGTCTGTATAGCCCCCTTTAAGAATCAATTTCCCACTGTTCCTATGCCCCTGTGCTCTTGAAACTCAAGGTTAGTTAGTAGAAAAATATCCTATATACTCTCAACCTTTTCTTGAGTATTCACTTAACTTTCTAGTTTTTTTTAAATGTTTATTTTTGAGAGAGAGAGAGAGAGAGAGAGAGAGAGAATGAATNAGGAAACTTAAGGCTCTGAGGCCATTCATAATTCCCTAGACTATTATGTTCATTTGTGTCTGTATAGCCCCCTTTAAGAATCAATTTCCCACTGTTCCTATGCCCCTGTGCTCTTGAAACTCAAGGTTAGTTAGAAAAATATCCTATATACTCTCAACCTTTTCTTGCGTATTCACTTAACTTTCTAGTTTTTTTTAAATGTTTATTTTTGAGAGAGAGAGAGAGAGAGAGAGAGAAAGAATGAATCTGAAGCAGGCTCCAGGGTCTGAGCTGTCAGCACAGAGCCCAATGCGGGGCTCAAACTCAAGAACTGTGAGAGCATGACCTGAGCCAAAGTTGGACACTTAACTGACAGAGCCACCCAGGTGCCCCAACCTTCTAGAAATCAGACCTCTGGGGAAATGACTTCCCATGGAGGCCTCTCAAGTGGTGGCTACTTTCTTCCCTATACCCTTTGTATCACTGGACCTGGAGGCGGAGTAGGTATTTCTCTCTCCTCCTTTGTTGCCCCAGGATTGATATTCATGCTATCTGACTGCCACCCACTTCCCGTCCTTGTTATAATCGGTGATGGATTTCCTGGTCATTTATTCTAATTCACTGAAGACTGTGGTTTACTATCACACTCTCCAATACAACTCTATTCACAAATCTTGATGATTTCAACGTCCATGAAGATGATCCTTTGAGCACCCTGATGTTCTCTCTTTTCTACAGATCTTGTCCTCTACCCACTTCCACCACCACCAACTGAACACCTCAAGAACATCAATTTCAAATTCCCACTCTCCTAGTCTCATTTGCCAGCTTACTTCCTCAAACACTTCAACTCAACAATCTTTTGATTGAAATCTAACATCCATTAATTCTACTCATTTCTTAAGATTCCTCATATCCTTCATGTCCACGTTTCCATTCTTTTTTTTTTAGGTTGTCAAATAAGATTTATTAGTTCTATTTTATGAGTAAAATTTAATTAATTAAATAATTATTTTGGATTTTATTTTTTCCTAATTATTTATTTTTTAAATATAATTTATTGTCAAGTTTCCATTCTTATTCGGCGTAGTCTCCAAGATTTATCATGTTATCATTTCCTTTCAAACACCCTCAACTCTACTGTGCCCTTCTTTATTGTACCATCTGCCCCAAACCCAACTTTATTAAGTCCATCTCTCTGCCTATTTCATGATTACTGCTGAATATGCAAGTAGATAAACACAAAACCCTGCTTATTGGTCTCATTTAATTCACAAATACTAGCACCTAGCTGACAATCCTGCTAAATTTTTCTAGTCTCCCCGCTTCTAGACTATTTCACACTTTCTCTTATATCTTCAACATTTCAATACCTCCTTAACAACATTTAGTCTCAGCGGACGACCTTGCTGTCTAGTTTCCTGAGAAAACAGGAGAAGAGAATTTTGACAAGGTCCTATCGATACCATATCTAATAGCATCTGCCCATAAAGTGTCCTGCCCTCCAGTCATCATGGATGAGTGTCATGGCGTCATGTTGCTCTGTAAGAACACTACCCCTCTCCCCCATCCCACTTGTACACATCTCCTACAACATCAATTTTTCTCCCACTTTCCTGGATTATTTCCATCAGCATACAATATTTGACAATTTCCCCTAGTTTTTTTTTTTAAAAAGGCCCTCTCCAGTGACCCATTTATCTATGCCCTCTTGCAAAAATCCTTAAAAGTTATCCTTATATACTTACCATTTCCAATTCCTCTTATCTTACTCTTTCTTGAGTTCTCCCTAATCAGAACACCAACCTATCACTCTACTGCTATTTCTCCTGTCAAGATATTCAGGGTCCTTCAGATTACTCCAAAGGTTAATTTTCAGTATTATTTGACATATTTAATATCTTTTCCACCTTGAGAACTCTTTCATAATCATATCTTCATTGAAAAGTCTAGTCAGGTTTAATGTAAATTGCTGTGCAAAGTCCCAGTGGTATCAAATTCTGAATTAGGAGGTATTCACCTGTACATGAACAATACTGGAAGGAAATGAAACAAATAATGAAGAAGAAGGAAGACCCAAGAGCTTGTCTTTAACACTGATGATACCTACATTTTAGAACAGAGGTGTGCAAGCTAGAAAAAAATTTAGAGTTCATGTAGCCCAACACTTCTGTTTTACATTGAGGAGGACACTGAGACCCAGAGGAGTAGTGATTTCTCTGCTGTTATAGGGTGGCGGAGATGGGACTAGCACCTAGGTCTTCCACCTTGAAAGGCTTATTTTAGGCAATTTATACTGCTTTACCTCTGATATATGTATATATATATATACATATATATATGTATTTATATGTGTATATATGTATGTATATATGTATATATGTGCATATTGATACTTTAGAAACAATTAAGTAAATAGATACACATAACAATATATGTACACAATATATAAATATATATACACACAGAGAAATACCGCATATGTATATACATATATACATGCATAGAATATCTATGTATATATATTTTCTTAAGATTGTTCTTCTGTGAATGAAAGAAAGAGCTCATGTACTCCCTTTCTGTCCACTGTTCTCTTCTTAGATATTCCTACTTGCTCTCCTGGGATTAAGCCCACCTTCCATGAAGACTGGGCTGATATTGAAGCAAAGGACTATAGGAAGCCCTTGATTTGGCAGACCCTTGGCTGAATATAAAACTCACTGCCCTGCTGGACCTTCTTTGTTCTGCTGATGAAAAGAGGCTGGATCAGGGGATTAGGGAGGCTAGCTTTGGTGCTGGCTAACTCACTTGTGACCTTGGATCTCATCTGAACAAAGAAGAGGCTGTGTTAGGTAAAGTCTTAATTCTTTCCTTCTACCCTGCACTACCCCACTGCAGGTACCAGTAACCCCCAAGGTACCTATAACTTTTCCTCCTGGCCTTTGCTCCCTCTCCATCATCTGCTGCCACTGCAGCACTGAGCTTCTTGCCTCCCTCTCTGCTTGTCTGTCTTGGTCAGCTGAGCTGACCTTTGTAGGTGGGATTACTGGACTATGTGATCTGGGGTTTTTGCCAGCACCTTTCCTATTTAATTAGACTCTTGGTTCAGGATACTTGGTTAGCTACTTCCCAGTATCAGACATGGCATGAAAGGATGAGTAAGCAATGGGGAAAGCTGGTCTTGTGAGGCAAGAAAGGCAACACAAAAAAGTACGAGAGAAAAAGGAAACACAAGAAGAGGGAATATGAAAAGAATGGCATTATGGCACTGAAGCATGGCACTCTCTAATACTGATTCTGGCCTAGAAGAATATAAGGAGCCTATGGTAATAGGTGACTTGTGAGTAACGACCGTGTGGCATTTAATACCAATTAAGAAAGAGTCCATGGGGTGCCTAGGTGGCTCAGTCAGTTGAGCATCTATCTAACTCTTTTAAAATTTTTAAAAAATGTTTATTTATTTAAACATTTATTTATTTATTATTTATTAATTATTATTTATTTAAACATCTAGACAGATCATGAGCAGCAGAGGGGCAGAGAGAGAGGGAGACAGAATATGAAGCAGGTTCTAGGCCCTGGGCTATCAGCACAGAGCTTGACGTGGGGCTCAAACTCACAAACTGTAATATCATGACCTGAGCAGAAGTCAGAGGTTTAACTGTCTGAGCCACTCAGGCACCCCTCTGACTCTTGATCTCAGCTCAGGTCTTGATCTCAGGGTTGTGAGATCCACTTTGGGCTCCACACTGGGCGTGAAGCCTACTTAAAAAGAAAACAAGCCCTTCTAACATCTAAGAAGGTTGCAAAAGGCAGAAATTTGAGGCAGATAGTTTTTGTGTATGTGCAACTCATAAAAAAATTGAACATTTGAAAAGTTCTAGAATTCTAGAAGTCACAGACCAGGCTATTCTTTAATAGTCACTTTTCTTACAGTTCTTTTAATATAAAACAGAGATCTAAAAAACTTGGCTCTCAAATTCCCAGAATTAGATTAATCACAATCTGATATTCATGACAAATTATTGGGCTAAACATGGTCCTTTTTCATTAATGATATTTATTTTTTATACTATAATGAATGACTGTGGAAACACTGCCTAATCCAAGGACTAGGATGTTTTAAAATTGCTTATGTCTGCCTACTTGTTCTTCTGTATGCCATTCTCTGCCTTCCCTGTGTAAGTAACCATGAGGATAAATCCTGTTATCATCTTCCTGCTTTTCTCTTTTTTAGTTTTATCACATACATAGGGATGCTAAATAATATGTTGTTTAATTTGCTTCTTACTGAACTTTATAAACAGGGTACCATACTCCAAGCATTCTTGTGAGACTTGCATTATTCATTAGATATGTTACTTAGATAATTCCATAGAATTGCTTATAGCTGTGGTTCTTTCCATTTCACTGCTGCATAATATTTTACTGTGTGAATATGGCAGAATTTATTTTTCTGTTAACCTGCCAATGAACATTCTGGAGATTTCCAGATGTTTTGATAATTATAAACTGCTGTAGGTAGCCTAGGACTACCTTCCTGGTACCCAAGTGGTAGAGGATCACAAGGGCATGTTTCTAAGAGTGAAGTCAGTGAATAAAGGAGCATAAAAACAATCACTCTTAAACAACAATACCAGATTCTTTTTCAAGGTGTTACTGACATTTACACTCTCAAAAGAAGTACGAAAGAGATCCTGCAATTTTGTGCTTCTTCAACACAACACATTATCAGATTTTTAATTTTTTGTCAATCAAATACATTGTAAAATGGTATTTCAATGCAGTCTCCATAAAACTTTTTCTGATTACGAATCTAGTTAAGCATCTTTTCATGTGTTTATTACCCATATATATTTTTTTCTATTCTTTAAAATGCCTTTTCATGTTGTTGGACCTTTTATTTATCAAATTGTTATCTTCTTATTATTAATCTACAGGAAATCATTATATATATGCCTGGTGCTAATCTTTGTTGGCTATATATGATAACAGTCTCTTTTCTTAGTTTGTATTCTGGATTTCACTTTTTCTCTAAGGTATCCACTGATGAACAGAAGTTCTTAACTTTCTTGTGTTTTTAATGCCTTCTGTATTTGGTTTAAGAAAACCTTCTCTTCACTCAAGTCAAAAGGAATTTTTAAAAGTTATAGTTCTAATTGTTATTATTATATAGAAATACAATAAACTATTTTATATTGATGTGTGTCCAGTCACCTTGTAAAACTTTCCTGCTATTTCTAGTAAGGTTTCTCTGCAAATTCTTTAGGGTTTTCTGTGGACATATCCACAACATCTAAAATAAAAGAGAGAAAGAGTGGTATAAAAAAAGAAAAAAAATCCAATGACTTCACAAAACCAATACTTGACCACAAAAAAGCAAGAAGACCTTCTTATTATTAGAAAATAAACCGTGTTATTATAAAATAAACATGGAAACAAAAAAATGAATAAGCAATGTGTCCTTGTGAAATAATTAGAATAAGAATATAACCAAATAAAGATGAAAGAGGAGATGATAAAAAATAAGAGTAGAAATTAATAACATAGGAATTAAAAATATTAGGTTTAGCAAAGTTAAAATTCTTGGATAAGACTTAAAGTTTGACAAATAAATGGTAAGCTTGATTTAAACAGAGGAAGGTTAAATAACTTATATTATTAACAAAAAACGGGATGTAACTACATATATAGTAGGAATTAGATAATAAGCAAACTCAACCAACTGGTGTATGTCAATAAACATAGAAACTTGGGTCAAATGTCCATATTCCCATAAAAAATTATATTATGTATCAGAACTGACAGAAGATGAAATAGAGAGCCTGAAAAACTTTATAACTATTAATGAAACTGAAGCAATCACTAATCTTTCCACCAAGAATATATCAGGTCCATACATATTTATAAGGAAGTTTTTTTTCACACTTTTCGAAGATTAGGTCATGCTAACTTATACAACTTCTTGAAAAATAACAGAAACAGGGAATACTCTCCACTAATTTTATGTAATTAGTATTGCTTTGGTAGTAAAGTACATGAAAGCACAAGGTAAAGAAGGCGTAAGAAAATAACAACACTGAGCCATTTCAACCCATTTAATAAAATGAATTAATAATAAATAAAATGATAATAAGTAATTAAGTGGGTTACTACATAAATATGGATGTAGAAATCGTTAGCAAAATATTAGCTAACTGAATTTATCAATATATACAAAATATACTATAGTGTAGCTAGATTAGGTTAATCCCAAGGATGTAAACCTGGTTTGATTTTTAAAATATATAAGTATCTTTTACTTTATTAATATATTAAAGATAAAAACCATATGAGCATTCAAATAGATGCATATATAACCTTCCGATAAAAAGTCAACATGAATAAATAAGTAAAAAGAAAACCTTCTTCATTAACTAGGATTAAAATAAAATGTCTCTAACCTGATAATGTTAATCTACCAAAAAATAAAAGCCACAAAAAAAAGTTACAATGAACATCATCATCCTAAATGGTGAAACACTGGAAGTAACTCCTTTAAAAACCAGTGGTTAAGAGAAGAATGCCTATCATTACCACTTCAATTCAACATTAATTGGCGCTTCTTTCTTCTAGAAGCATACAGAGAATCTCCTATTAATCTTCCCTTTAATGTAACTCTAGACACAGTTTAAGAATAGACTCAAGGTAGAGTGTTTTGAGGAGGTAGAACACTCCACCTTCTCCAAAAGCCACTACAAAGTTTCCTTTCAAAAATAATGCTCAGCAGTGTGGCACATTTTAGCAGTCAATTTAAAGAATGGGGGAAAAAAAGGAAAAGTATAATTTAACATAGTTAGGTGTAAATCCAGGAGCATTATCCAGGCTAAATATCGTCTCACTCTGGGACCAAAGAATTAAACTCATTTTGCTTTTTCTTCTTCAACAAATGCAGAACTTAAAGAGCTGTTTTAGCCCATAATTATGATCCAACTGGTATTATGCTGAATAACATTTGTAATTTAACTGTATTATGTGCGTGAACTTTGTACTACAAGGAGAACCAAAGAGAGATTTTATGGCACTGAAATGGTAATTTTTTTAAAGCTTTTTTTCCCTTTTGAGAAAGGTACCAGAAAATCTGTTCATTTATGTTTTTAGTGAAGAGAATGAATTTCAGGACTAATGTCTTTCATTCGTTTAACAAATATTAATTAAATGCCGCTTGTGTGCCAGGCACTGTTCTAGGCATTGGTGACACAGCAGTGAACAAAACACAACATTCAGTCCTTCTGTTGCTTAAATGTCCAGAAACACATGAATGCTGTTCAGTAATAAACACAGGACAAGGATGAGTCCAGGAGGTCCTAGAATAAGGGTCCCCTGTCCCACCATGTGCTTTTGTTTTCTCTCTGAAAATTTCTCATTACTATATTTTAGGTACAAGAAAAGTGTCTGGATTTATCCCTTTCCAGGCTTCTCTCGCTGTTCTATACTGGAGCTCCACCTCACTGAGTCTTTCTTGGTAAATTAATTTATATAATAATAATAGCCTCCACTGCAAGGGCATCTCTCCGAAAGGTATGTTGCATATGCTGTCTCCTTAAAATCTTGCAATTAGGTATTATTATATTATTTGACAGTGGGGAAAATGAGGCTCAGAGAAACTCAGTGATACTACATATTATGAATAGTGATTTGACTCTTAGGAATTCATGAAGATTTTCTGGTATATCTGGTTGACCTATTCATTTTTTCATGCATGTATGCATTCATTCATTCATGCATTCATTCTTTCATTCATCATCTCAGCAAATTCTGAGTTATAAATCAAAGAGAATCTTGGATTTCCTGTTGTTCTCCCTGAATGCTGAGTGTAGTCTTTATCGACAATCCATCAATTTGTAATGGATTTTCCCCACCTATGTAATACTGTACAACCGAAATGTAGACACATTTTCCTTCTCTCTTCCTTCACCATTGTATGGTATCGAAAAGCTCAATAAAAAACAGTTTGAACAATTTGAGTTTCTTTCCACCAGAATAATATCATTTGTAAAGTGATGAATACCCTAATTACCTACCAATGGGAGAGTCCAAGCAGAGGCTGAAAAAGGATAGGATGAGGAAGATTCATTCAAGTACCCACTGAATGCCAGGAATTGTGAGATTATGGCACAAAACAAAACAAAACTCTCCACCCTCATGGAATTTATATTCCAGTGATAGGGAAGGTAGACAAGAGGACTTACAAATTGTCTTCCAATGCAAAATCTCTAGGTTATTAGAGACGGGGAGAATAAGCAGAAAGAAAGGCACTTTTTTTGTTTGTTTTTCAGCAAAGGCTGTAGGGCAGATTCTGGGAAGAGTGACTGCAAATCCAAGCCTGTTCATCATCTTTGTTCTGTGCTGATCCTCTGCTCACCTTTCAGACTCACTGGCACACACAGATCATAACCACTGCCAGTTGGCACCACCTTTACATTATAAATTGCTCTCATAAAACCATATGTCCTTCTGTTCTGTTAACTGCCAAGGGGGAAGGTTGGCAGTCACGGCACGTCATTGTCCCCTCTGACCCTCTCTTCATTCCCCAATTCACTCACTTGTCCATTCCTTTCTCCTTTATGTCCACTCGCCCTTGATTCTTTCAGTCTCACCCTAGAAGGCTCTCCAGGAAGACACGTTGACTACTTATTCGTTTTGCTGGGAACCCTGTTGGCACTCAATGTCAAACGCATAGACCATTCATGACCCAGCCCTTTAATAAACATTCAGAAAGCCCTTATTGTGTGCTAGAGACCTGGCATAAAAGGTCACAATTCTTGCCATTAAGAAACAAGTAGGGGAGACAGATGAGGACAGTAGCAATTTGATGGTTATGGTAAGACTAGAGTATCATGGGGGTACCTGGGTACCTGGTTGGTTCACTTGGTTAAGTGTCTGAGTCTTGATTTTGGTTCAGGTCATGAACTCACGGTTTGTGGGATCAAGCTCCTTGTCATGCTCTGTGCTGACAGCATGGAGCCTGCTTTGGACTCTTTCTCTCCCTGTCTCTCTGCCCCTCCCCCGCTCATGTTCTCTATCTCTCTTTGAAAAATAAATAAACCTTAAAAAAAAAAAAAAAAAGAGGGCACATGCACATGGGTGGCCTAGACTGTTAAGTGTCCAGCTCTTGATTTTGGTTCAGGTCACAGTTCTCTCTCCCCCCTCTTTCTGTCCCTCCCCTACTCATGCTCTCTTTCTCTTTCTCAAAAATAAATAAATTAAAAAACAAAACCCAAAAACTTTATGTGTAAAATAAAGACTAGAGTACCATGGAATCACAGAGGAGGGACACAAGCCTAGATCTAAAGTTCTGACTTTGGAATCATCTCCTCCACTTGAAATGGTAACTTAAGTCTTCATCTGACATGGGAAAATAAGACGCTATAATAGTTCAAGATGTAAAGTCACAGAAGAGTTATGAGAGGGGATAGACGGGCATGGGGAGAGGTGGGAGTCTCTGTATCATCCTTTTGGGAACTTATTTATATGCAGCTGGTCTTATTAGTGGATTTTTTAAAAATCAAAGCATAATTTTGATACAATATACTATATTTCAGATGTACAACACATTGATTCAATATTTTTTATGTATTACTAAATGATTCCTATGATAAATATAGTTATACCTCCATGATGTATTTATATATATACATAAATAATTTAATATTTATTTATTTGTTTATTTATTTTTAGAGAGAGAGCACATGAGGTAGGGGTAGGGGGGCACAGAGAGGGAGAGAGGAAGAGAGAGACTCTCAAGCAGGCTCCAAGCTCAATGTGGAGCACAACCTGGCACTCATTTCAAAACTGAGAGTTCATGATCTGAGCTGAAACCAAGAGGTAGATGCTTAGCCAACTGAGCCATCCAGGAGCCTCTGTATCTCTTTTAATTCCCTTCACCTATTTCATCTTCTTCCCCACCCCTAGCCACTCTGGTAGTTAACAGTTTATTTTCTGTATCTAGGAGTCTGTTTTTGTTTTGTTATTTTGTTTTTTAGATTCCACATATAAGTGATATCATATGGTACTTGTCTTTCTCTGACTTGTTTCACTTAGCATGATACCCTCTAGGTCCATCCATGTTGTCGCAAATGGAAAGATCTCATTCTTTTTTATGGCTGAGTCATATTCCACTGTATATCACTACATCTCCTTTATCCACTCACCTATAGATGGACACTTGAGTTGCTTCCAAATTTTGGCTATTGTAAACAGTGCTGCTATAAACATCAGAGTTCATATATTTCAAGTTTCTAATTTCTATCAACTAGAGTCTAAGCTCCACGTGGGGAGGACCATGTCTTGTGTTTCTTCTCTATTACCCACAGACTTAAGTGATGACATGTGGTGAGCTTCTAAAAGTACTGAGTCTACTCATAATCATTATAAAAGGAGAGATTTCATGCCCAATTGGTCTAAAATCCTTCTCTTGCACATTTAACTTCCTTTCCTTGCACATATTCAGGCCTATAAATAAGTGCTTCAAAGATCAGTTAGTAATAGAAGGATAGTGTACTCTATGAATTACCCAGAAGGCTCTTGAAAACAAGCACTTCTTTATCTATGGATAGGTACTATGATCCTTTTTCATTAATTAGGCCTCATGGTGAAATGACTATCACAGCAAACTCCAGAAAGTGAGGATGAAAGGCTCAGCCTGGCAGGTTAAATCATTGTGGAAGAAACTAGGATCTTTTTATTTTACCCAGTTACCAAATTATCTCCCTCATGGGATGGTCATAAAAGAAATGGATTGATTTTTTTCCTTTGCTAAATTATTCCTTTAAAACAAAACTGACTTGGTAAAACTGGATAGTCAAATTAAGAAGTTAGAGCCATATGTGAGGAAAATTCCCAATTGTATGGGCATGAGAGGAAACATGAGGATTATTTTCTTTCCCATAACTTTGGAGTGAAAGGTCTTGTCATAAAATAGAAGATATATGAGTTTGACCGTATGAAAATAAAACCTTCTGCACTGCAAAGAGTATCATCGCTGATGTCACAAGTAGATGAAAAACAGAGCATTTAGTTTGTACTATAAACAAAGGAATAATATCCCTAAAGTGAGATGGAAAAAAGACTAACAAACCAATAGAAAATTGGGCAGAGGTCACAAACAGATGATTTACAGAAACAGAAATACAAATGGCATTGAAGTAGATTTAAACAAAAGTTCTCATGCTCACTCTTTTTTAAAATGCTTATTAATATTTTGAGAGATGGTGACAGAGCACAAGTTGTGAGGGGGGAGAGAGGGAGACACAGAATCCAAACACGCTCCAGGCTCTGAGCTGTCAGCATAGAGCCCGATGCTGGGCTTGAACTCACAAACCATGAGATCATGATCTGAGCTGAAGTCAAAGACTAACCCAAGTGAGCCACCCAGGTGCCCCTCATTCTCACTCCTAATAAGAGACATAAAATTCAAACCATACTGGAAAATCATTCCTCCTGTGAAATATTGACAGGATACAGAAGCCGACATTGAATTTGTAGGTGAGGCTTTGGGGAACAAGGCATGTTGATCACTGCAGGTGGATATGAAAACAGCACAATTCCCCTGAAGACACATTCACTTTTTGACTCAACAGTCCAATTTGGGAATCGAATCCATAGAAGACTGTTAAATTAATTATAACACAGCCACACAATATAGCTGTGAGAAAGAACATGAGAGACTTTTATGTGCTGACATAGAATGGTCTCCAGGATATACTGCTGAGTGGAAGAAAGCAACACCAAACAAGATGCTGACAATGTAGATAGTAAGCTTCCTTCTGGACACAAAATATTTATCTGCATTTGTTTGGTGTGCACAAAGACTGGGAAGGTAAACTAGAAACCAATAAGAACGGTTACCCTGTATGGGGCTAGAGGCGCAGAGATTGGGAAGGGACTTCTGTGATCAAAGCAATAAGATCAAATTTTGAAAAACGATACCTGAGGGAGACTGCAAGAACTTCTCCAAATAGCGGAGACTGCTGAATACTGAAGCATGAAGCTTGACAAGTAAGCGGATGCAGCATCTGTGCTAGCATGTGTGACAGGATGCTGGGCCAAGGGATAGGAAGACACCTGCTTGCTTCAAGTTGAGTATGTGAGTCCTTTCGCACCTCAAAGATTTATGGGCATAGGATGCAGTCAGTGAATGATGTCAGCAAAGCTTTGGGCCTTCCCTAAAAATATTGATCCCATAGACTTTTCTTCTACAGAATCCGAATTAAGGCTCAGGGAGGCACCTGATGGTTTCTGGGAGAGGGGACATCCCAGGATGAAAGGGTCAAGGTGACTTAATGATAGCACAGGATGGGCCAAAGAGATCAAGAAAGTGAAAAAGACAAAGAGTGGAAGAAAACATTCTTGAAAATGCTTTTGGGGGCTTATAAATAGGGACGCTGAGAGCCGACCAGAAGCCATCTCTGCTTGCACAAGAGGGAGAGCTAGCTTGACCAATACCATGGGAAGGATGCTTCTCCTTTTCTAATGAAATTCCTTAAAGAGTGGGCTAATTTATTCATTTATAATAAAATCCCTGGTCTAATTAAAAATGGTACTTTCTCCCACCCGATCTAGCTTCACCATATTTTTGATGCCCATGTAATTGAATCTGAAAACAATGATGCTGAGTGATAGCTTGGGATATTGCTACTTATTGTGAAAATAAATAATAAGAAAGGAGAATGCTGCCTGGCTTGTTTCAGGGAAGTTTAAATCACCTCTTTCTCACTTCGACTGAATTTTAACAACATTTAAAGATAGTATGATATTTCCCTTAATGAAACTGTATAATGTTGGCTAATTTATGAGGGAGGTTTACCTTTCTGAGGCTTTAGCTTCCCATTATTTTGGTCCACAGTTTGGGAGGTCTCTGAACTCCCCCACCCCTATCTCATATCCTCAACCTTAAATTCCAGGATTTTTTTTCTTTCAACCCACTGTACACAATACTGCTCATATTTGTTTAGCACTCTGCAATTTGGAAGACCTGAGGCATCTATTGTCATGTCTGAACTACTGTGGGGGAAGGGGGCAAGGTGGGCATCATGTGGCAGATGGAAGCAAGGCTCAGAAAAGTCAACCTTGGTGATCCAAGATCAAAACGTCTATTTGCACAGCCTGATCTAGAGCCCAGGTGTCTTAGCTTCTGATTATGGGCATGTCCAACACTTCCAGCCAAATGACCAAAGCTTTTGGTTCCCTGAATGATGCTTGACATTTTTTTCTTGGCAAAACTCCTGTTTGCTGCTTAGGAAGAAATGTGCGCGTGAGCGCGGGCGTGCGTGTGTGTGTGTGTGTGTGTGTGTGTGTTTCCCCTCCCAACACATGTGCTTGGTTTACAGTATGTGTATGTTTCTAGGTTTCTGGCTGGTTGAGGAGGAGCAATTTGGGATGGGAGAATGTTAGAAATGATCCCTTAGTGTATCCTTGAAAGTTTAAGAACAAAGCACTGTAAATCATTAGAATATATCCATCCCCTTTCCCTTTATACCTCAAAGGTCTGCATACTGCATTCCTGTTTTGCACACTCTAATAATTACGTCTAGAAATAGTTACTTCTGGACACTAAGCCCCCTCTTTTCCCCTGCTTACCCCATTTCTTCAACAGCTTTTCTTCTATGACCCCAGCAGTTTGTTTCCTGAGATTTATGTTAATCTTCTGAGCCTTACCCATTCAGAGGGAAGAGTTCTGGCAAGAGGCCCTTTCCAAATGTCACTATGTGCTTTTCAGCCAAAATGAAACTCTAAGGTCCCCAAGGAAACCCAAACACCTGTTGACCATGGTTTTTTCTTCATTTTCATCTAATTGCAATTTACCTAATTCACTAGAGCAGTGTGAGGATTAACTGTCCCCCGGTTTCTTTCAAGTCTATAAAGGATTTCCGCCTCCTCAGGGCACATGTTCTCTAAGAGAGACAGAAATGAACTACTAATCAGAGATTTCATGTACGGCAGCCTCAAATAGTCTGCTTTGTGTTGCCGTTTCAGGCAGTCGATGTCTCCCTACCACACTCGGAAGGCTCTGGTAGTGGATCAACAGCCAAGTGTGAAAGGCCCAGACAGAAGCATGAACTTCCTTTCAAAGCCCCTTGGAGGAAGGACATTTGAACTACCCAGTTAGGTGCTGGGCCAGGCCTGGGGTGCCTGCTGGGCAGGCAGGGGGATTGGGCTGCTCTCATATTTTGGCATCAATATTTGACAGCTTATCCCTCTCAGTGACCATTTCTGATGCCTTAAAAGGCACTCTTCTCTTGGCTTCTTTCCTTTATTGTAGACATTTTGTGCAGGATAATACTTGGTTATTGGGGGCTGCCCTTGTGCATTATGGGATGTTTAGCGGCCTCCGCAGACTCCACATACCAGGTAAGAGTCCCCTATCTCTGAGTGTGAAAATCCCAAACATCTCCAGAGACTGTCTAATGTCTCCTGGGGGCACGGCCATCCCATTTGAGAGCCAAATCCTGTGTGACCACTCAAGGTATTACTCGGATTTTGGGCAGCCTCTACATCCTTCAACAGGCTTGTGGGGTGGTCCTGGAGGTCTAGCAAGCGACACCCCCTACCACTCCCCCTGCATGAGGTTGCGAGGATGATGTGTCATCCAATTCACTGCTTATACATTTTGTTTCAGATCCTTTGCCCAGTTTTCTTTCTACCCTGGCAGCCAAAGATGGCTGATTTGCCCAGCATTAAGTATTATTTGCTTCCCCCACATTTCCCACAACAACCAGGGATTTGTTTTTGTTTGTTTGGTTTTTTTTCACACTTTGAAATTCTACTTTGCCAGCTCCTGTTTAAACGTTTCGGGCTACCACACATTTGAACTTGAGAAGGTAGCACTGGAGGTGCTGTGGTAATGACGGGGGGGAGAACGTCCATCAGAGAGTGACAAACTTCAGGAGGGGGTGTCTCTTCCCTCCAAAATGTCTCATTAGGGTCCCAGACTTGGCCTCCCTCTCCTCTATATCCCGCAGTCCAATTTAATTGAGCGACGGCCTCGCCACGGCACACTGCTCTTTCGACAGGAGGGTAAACTCATTCTGTCCATCATGACATTTGCTTTCTTAAGGGCCTCACAATATGCAGCTTAAATAATTAAATGCAGGTCACATCTCAGCTTCCCTTTTCAAGCCTGTCTGAAGGCACAGTGCTTTCTTCGTTTTTCTTTTTTTTTTTTCTTTTTCTTTTCTGATGGTTACTTTTTGACCACGTGATTTTTAGAAGCTAGTGGGGTTTTTGCTTGTTTGGTTTTATTGTCGTGCATGACACTTCTCCACACTGAAAGCCCCAAACCTCAGCTTAGTACAACCCCCCTCCAAGCAGCTGAATAGGAGCTGTGGGTCTTCTGAGGGTGGACAAAAGGTGACAGAGAGAAACTTGAGACTCTGGTTACTGTAAGGGTCTCAGAACAGCCTGCTTGCCAGGGTCAGTACTGTTCATCTGTCACCCAAGAAAGTTTATTGCTAAGAGATGAATCCCTTGTGTTTTATTGCCTGTGTCCATTCACCTTGAGCTGGGATGAGCTTGTCAAAAGTAAAGCAAATCTTTAAAATGACCCAGTAACAGTGAAGTTCCAGGAAGGACGAAGGACAGCTCTTACCTGGAGTGTCCATTTTAAACAACAGATCTCTCCGGGGGAACTTGGGAGTGATTTTAATGAGTTTGGATTTTGTTGAACCTAATGCTGATTTTGCACAGTACAGAGATTTGTCATCTTTAAGTCATATGCCAGATGAATGCTTTAAAATAGATGCAACTTTGTGAGAATTTTCTATAATATAGCAAAATGTGATTGCTCTATTAATAGCCAAAGTCCTTGGCCTTGGGAAGGCAGGGTGGCAAAGTTTTAAAAATTCATCATCTCTGCATAATTAGTTGTGAATCTTTAAGTATTCAAGCTGAGGAATTAACCAGGACCTGGAGCTGTTATCCTTCAGGGTCTCTTTTAATATTGTTCCACAGTCATCATTTCCTTGTGTTTTTCTAATTACTGCAAAACCAATTGTTTTTAACTCAACTGCCCTAGCTCTTTGCAATTTGTTGAATGTAATCACCTTCAAAGGAAGAAAATATACTTCGTGTTCAGGGAATTGGGGATTGATTAGATCAGCATCATCAGGTGGCTGTGGGACCCTGGTTCTGAAGCTTTACTTACTTGACAGGATCATTACATTTTGAGGGCATGGGGCTCAAGGAAGGTGGGAGTGTTGTTGAAAGTGAGCTCAAAAGTGTGATCTATAGACCCTACTGGGGTTTGATTTGGAGAAGCAGATTTGTGGAAATTCAGTTTTCCTACTCTGAGAAGCCAACAGTATGGCCTTGGGCAGTAGAACCCAACTGCTTAGAGTCCTTTATGATCACCTCACTCAGATGGTGCTTCAGGTGTATGTCTGATTAGAAGAATCCAGGGAGCAAGGTTGTCACTAATCTGGCCTCAACCCCCAGCAACCAGCATTGGTGTGGACACCAAGCAAGTGCTAAATAAACCAAAATGAACTAGTTTAGAGGTCAACACTCTGCTTTGCTCTTATTCTTCTGCCAGTTTCATTTATCTACCCAGTTATCGAGTTCAACTTGGAAATTTTCAAAGAACAAATATGGCAGGAACAAAGGTTCTCAATCTTGATTTGTTTCTTTCAGATTTCACGGGTATGATGCATTTTCATCAATAAGGCTGACTGTCTGTGACAACAATTCCCAAAGTGGGGCAGAGATTATGGAAATCAAGCCAGGGCTTATGGAGCCATTGAAAAGAAACAAAATAGCAAAGGATTCTAATGTGTCTCCACAGCACCCACAAAGAATCATCATTGAAGAATAAACTAAAATTCTACAGCCTTAAAAAAACCCTGGAAAACGGATTCGTTGCATTCTCTAGCACAGCCATCAGGGAAAGAGAAATGTCCTAGTAGGTAGCCACTCAGGGTCTTGATTTCTCTGGACAAGGAAAGGTCCAAGTGGAGGATGGGTGTGTGAGTGAGGAGCTCACCAAGGCCTTAACCAGTTCTGAGAGTTAGTTACACTTTATTCAATACTTATGATGTCATTGAACATTTATTAAACTAGGCCTTGTGCTAAGCGCAGAACATAAATGAGGGACAATCTTGGCATTAGTGAGAGAGTTGACTGCACAGAGATAAGTATAATCTCAAGTGGTGAGTGGCAGAAATAAATTCAAGGAATTAGAGGAGAAGAGACAAGGAAGGGTCATTGAGGCATGGCTGATGGAGGAGTATCTGGGAAGACTTCCTAGTATGAACTGAATCTTAAAGACTAAGTAAGTAGGAGTTACATGAAGGTTAGAGAAGAAAGGTATTGATATGAAAGATATTCCAGGAAATGAGAGCACAAGAGCAAAGGTATGGAAGACCCTAACAGCATCATGTATTCAGGACAGAGGGAGCATTCTGATGACACATAAAGTTAAGACAGGAAGTGGAAGAAGATGAAGTAGGAAAGGCAAGGCCAAGGTGGGCCTTGCGAACCTTGTAGAGGAGGAGATTGGATTTTTGTTTGTGAGTAATGGAGAATCCTAGAAGAGCTTCCAGAGAAAGGAACAACATGATAGGGTGATGCATTTGGGGGTGGGTGGGACTGTTAGTGGGTTGTGCAGACCAAGGAAGGCACTACTGGGACACTGGTGGAGGAGCTAGAAAGAGGGAAAATTCAAGAAGTATGCGGGAGGGAAGCCAGCAGGATCTCAGGACTTCCAGAATGTGGAAGGTGAGAGAAGAAAGAGTCAAGGAAAACTAACTTCACAGACAAGATTCCTAAATGAATGGCAAGGCTGCCAGTTAAGACACACAGGCTGGGAGGTAGAGGTTTCTAGAGAGAAAAAGACAGGTTTCAGTTTGTGCTTCTGCCATTGAGGTACTTGGGCGGGGGGTTGTGATGGTGGTGGGATGCCTGGTGGATGGAGCTAGAAGCTTGGGAGACAAGCATCAGCTGGAGACTGTTATTTGATGTTTTCTCACCCAGGTCCCAGCAGGTTCCACAGGGAACCTCCCTTCAGAGATCAGGGCTCCATTGCTACAGCTCCCCGGGTCTTGCCTCATCCGACAGTCTGCCCCTGGCTTGCTCTCTCTTCCCTTCCCCTTCCACCTCTGCCCCATGCTCCTGCCTTCTCCAAGCCCCTGCCTGCAGGAAAGAGGCAAGAATGTTTGTTATGCTGAGATTAGCAAATGAGAGTGGGCATCTCTCTAGAACAAAGCCACAAAATTACTTCTGTCGGAAACCTCACCCGCTGGGCCGCCTACCCAGCTCCTAAATCCTGCTCCCGCTGCTCTGTGCTAACAACCTGGACTTTTCAAATATATTTCAAAGTTAAGCTAAAGAAACCAACCTTGAAAGAAGAGACATGTATTTACTTTAGTGTTTTATGAGCCCGTAGGCAGGGTTTTGGAAAGTAGGTTTTTGGGGCTACATTCCGTATGATTTAAAGATGCAAGGAGATAGGAGAAACCAGGGAATGTGGGGTCACAGGACACTCCGGTGAAAGGAAAGCCCCCTCCCACCCCCGGGCAGGCTATCGCTGGCAGGGGGGTGGTGGGAGGGTGTGGGGTGTGAGGCAGAGATCCCTGACTGTGCATTCCCCACAAGCCATGGAGGGACAGATTGCCACTTTGAAGTGCCTTCCTCTACCTGTGGGAAACTGCAAGAAGCGAGGGACAGAGGGCATGTGTGAGAAAGGACAGCTATCTTGGAGAACATCCAGTAAGGCTTCCCTGTCTACTGGCAAGTCCGTTCTGCAGGTTGGGGACCTCTATTACAAAATCGTGTTACTTAAAGAGGGAAGGGTGGGTCACTCTCACAGGTGCATGTGACGGAAGCAGGCAAAATGGTGACTGGAAGAGAAGACGATCTTAACCACACACCTAGGACACATACTCCTTGTAGTGTTTTTCTCTGAGTTGTTTCTATTTCCTTTTCAGATCAATTCTGCCAGCATTTAAGAAGTTAACACTGCTGCGTCCACCATACCTGCCCCTTCCCGGGGTTTGCTGGAAGCCAGCACACACCCACAGCCACACCAGCTGTCTTCATACATTCGTTCTTTCTTCCTGGCAACGCTGTCATCAGCCAGGAGGAGCGGCTGCCGGCTCGCCCAGGGTGTGCAAATGACAGCGCTCTGGCAACAAGTTCACTGTTAAAGGCAGAGGGCAGATGCCTGGCTAGAGGAAAGCATCTCTCACTGGCGGTGCTGCTTCCAGAGTTACTCTACTTGGACCTCAGCTTCTTGTCCAAAGAAGCACCACTGGCCCAGAGGCCGCAGCCACTCCTCTCAGATGGGATTTGCTCTGGGTAGAGGGATTAGGGTGAGCAAAGTGAGTATACTGAGAAAACAATGCAGGCCAAGACTCACTTCCTTTTGCAAAAAGAGCAAAAAAGAAGAGTAAAAGGAATAAGTTTACCAGGTCCCCTAACCAAGTCCACCAGGTCCCCTAACCATCCTCTGATGTTCGCTCCTGATTGCTTTGTACGACTCATTTAAAGAAAGCAATGTTGAAGTGTGAACCCTGAAGTACGTTCTTTTATACATCAGTGCTTGTTCATTGACATGGTTTGGCTTAATCTCTCTCTCTCTCTTTTTAAGTTTATTTATTTATTTTGAGAGAGAGTACCAATGTGCACACATGAAGTGGGGAGGGGGCAGGGATGGGTAGAGAAAGAATCCCAAACAGGCTCCTCACTGTCACCGAGAAGCCCCACACAGGACCTGATCCCACAAACCATAAGATGGTGGCCTGAGCTGAAATCAAGAGTCGGATGCCTAACTGACTGAGCCACCCAAGCACCCCTGGCTTAATCTTATCTCCTTTTCCATGTTTTCAAGTTGCCTTTAGGCCATCTTCCTCTTCCTCCATTTACTTCTCTCCCCACCCCCACCCTCCACTGGAAACCCACTGCCAGAGGGGGGGACAGGCTCACTGAATATAAAGCTTACATCCCTCTTTTTGGTAACGAGCCACCTATGGAATCATGGAGCTCCCCCTAAGCTCTGACCTCTTTCTCCACCAGGCTCCTAAGACACCACACTTCTCTGTCTCGCCTCCTCCCTCCCTACTTGCTCCTGCTCACTTTCCTTTAGGGGCTGTTTCTTTTCTCCCTGACCTGTCAACTTGGGAGGACCAAGTCCTTTCTTGGTCGACACTCCCTCCCCTCCTGACCTCATCTGGATGCGCCTTGTGCTGATGCTCACATGCACATCTCTAGACCGGACTTCATCTGCTGAAGCCACAGATGCCCACAGCCCACGGCCTACCCAGTGCCTCCCCCTGCTTCACAGGCATCTCACACTGAGCATGTCCACGATGCTTCCCCAAGCTCCCACCTGAGCCTTCTCCACTTCAGGCAGCAGAATACCGTCCCTTCCAGGACCCGAACCTGGGATCCACACTTGACTCTGCTTTTTCCTCCACCCTTACTCTCTAATCTATCAATAAATTGTGGGGGCGCCTAGGTGGCTTAGTCGGTTAAGCATCCAACTTTCGCTTAGGTCATGATCTCACGGTTCGTGGGTTCGAGCCCCGCGTCGGGCTCTGTGCTGACTGCCAGCTCAGAGCCTGGAGCCTGTTTGAGTCTGTGACTCCCTCTCTCTCTGATCCTCCCCTGCTCACGCTGTCTCTCTCTCTCTCCTAGAAATAAATAAAACGTTTAAAAAATAAATAAATAAATTGTGTTGTCTTTTTCATTAGATCTGGAATCATGCCATTCTCACTCCCTGTGTTGTATTAGATACATGTGGCTATTAATATTTAAGTTGAACTTAGTTAAGATAAGAAATAATAAAATAGAGGAAAAAATGGAATGGACCAAGTGAGAACTCTTAAGAAAACAAGAATAAAAATTAAATTTAAGAGTTGCATTCCTTACTTGTACCTGCCACATTTCAAGTGCTTATGGGCCACATGTGGCTAGTGGCTCTGGTACTGGACAGTGCAGATGCAGAACATGTCCATCCCTGCAGAGGGCATGAGTGGCCAGTGCTGCTCACTCCTTTCATCGAGGCCACTCTGTCCCAGCCACTGAAATCTCTTGCCTGGATACTATAATGGCCTCTGATCTGATCTTGCTTCTTCAGTCTTCACAACATGGCAGCCAGAGCGATCCTTTGGAAACATCTCACGTTATGCCTCTCCTCTGCCCAAGGTCATCCAAAGATCCCATGCGTGTCTAACAGAGAAGAAGCTAAGTCTTCGGAATGGCGAGCAAGCCTTTACGAGCTCTGGCTCCTTTAATGTGTCTGACCTGGTCTCCCCCACCTTCCAAAATGGTCTGGCCACAACCACGCTGGCCTCCTGCCGCTCCAGCCTCCAGGCTTCTGGACTGGTTCTTTCCTCTGCTGAGCACGCTTTCCCCCCCAGATGTTTTCCTGGTTCACTCCCTCTCCTCCTTCCAATATCAAATACCACCTTCTCAGTGAGGCTTGTTTAGATCCCTTCTAAAAATGTAAACCCACCCCTCCCCTCCAAGCAGTCTCACCCTTCCGTACCCTACCCTGCTTCACCTCGTCTTTTCCACAGCCCTTATCTCCTTTCAACAAATGATATGCACTTACTAGTTATCTTTTCTAGTGTTTACTCTCTGGCAGGGAATTTTGTCTAAATATTTGTTCAATAAATAAATGGAATTTTGGAGCTGAAAGGGCCTGTGGAAATCATTCTTTAATGGAGCAGCTGAAGGTTAATGAGGTGAAGTTAGCTACTGTGGACGCACAGTAAGTTCAAGGGAAATGCTTGGACCAGGAGCTGGCCTGGTCCTAGTTGTCTTCTGGGCAGTCCCATGACAATGACCTTCCGTCTCCCTTTCTCTGTCACAACCAGAGGGGCACTGACAAACCACAGGGAACCGGCAGGGATAACAAATGTGAGGACAACCACCGAACTGCTATGCCAGGGGTATTTGTCACTTTCTTCTTGGTAAGACTATGACTGAACCATTGGTCTTGCTTCTCAGGTGACATGCAGGAAGCAAGGAACAAATGGGAAGGAAGCTCAAGCTGATGGCTCTTCTCAGCCCAATAGGGTACAGGGCCAAGACTCTTGGAAAACTGGAAACACACATGGTTGCTAGGCTTTCCCTAAAGCCATTTGTCAATCTTGTAAAAAAGAAAGTCATGCTTTCATCATATACTTGCTAACTTAGTATTAGGAAAAAAGTTGATTAGTAGGAACAAAATGATCCTCCATTGCATCACTGGACTATTTCTGACGACCCAGAGTAGATGAGAAGGAAAGTGGATCCCAGATCCCAGTTTGTGTCACGGGTCCATCTGTCTTCCTGTAGCTATAAGGAAAGGCCGTGTGAACATACACATTTTTAAATGCCTCAGGATGATGGCTTTTCTGCTGCCAATTCCGATTCAAGAAGAAAACACAGTGAGCAAGTCTGAACTTCATAAACAGATCTGTTCATCACGGCATGGCTCACAGGTGCAGAGCTCTGCAGCGCGATATTAGTAAAAAGCCTGGAAGACTCCATCCATGGCTCACTGGACGATTTAACTTGCCAGAGGATGCAATTAAGAACAAAGTTATCTTTCTAGTCATTTCTTCATTACGGAGATAACTCAATTGGAGACTTTTTGGGAGATGCCAGATTTGGAAATAAAATCCTTATAGACTGCACTGAAATGTCATGAAGATTATACCAGAAAACAAATTGATACCCATAGACAATCTTCTGTACATACCAGAAAATTAGATCTCAGGGGAGAACGTGGGGCTAAGATGTAAAGTCAAGGGTGGCGGGGAGGGGTGGAGGCAAAGTACAGTGAAAGGCAAAATCAGCGGCTTCTGGGAGAGAGAGAGGAGCCCCGAATGCCCAGATGCTCCCCGAAGTTACCTTGGGTGGCGCTCTTCATTGCTTTCACTAACTTGCCCCTTCCAGCTCCAAAACCATTATTTCCATAGTGCAGGTCACTTTCACTATCACTGCCACCACTGGCAGAGTACGCACACATTCTGGGTACCTTGTCCTGAATAAGTAATACGAGACTGTTAAGATTATTCACGCAAGTCAAAACGGGGCAGAACATCCTGTGAGGATGGCAAACAGTTTCAGAGTTGGCTGGCTGTGTGCGCGCACACAATTCCATTCCGCTGCCCCGCCCCCAAGAACAACTCGGCTTTTCCTTTCTATCTGCCTCACGCCGAGCTGGCACAGTTTACTCAATTAATGGAGCTACAGAAACAGGGCTGAGGTAATGAAGCCATTGACCACTCGGAGGCCATTGTCCCAGGCCCAGGAAAGTCCTTGCATTTACCTGCTCTGCATTTTGTACCCTTCTTTATGGGATCTTATTTTTCTCAAGTGCCTATTGTGAGCAGCTCTTCCAAGCCTAATGGCTTATTTGTTTAACGGATCTCAGCATTGGCTTTCGAGTATCAGAGGGTGTGGAAAAATCAGCCTTGAGCACAGAAGAATCCATGCTTGCCTAATTTATAATTTTCTTCTATCCTTTGAAAGGACAGGAGACTTTCAAAGCATGCAGTTACTAACCCTATATAATCCTTGAATCAGACTGAAAGTTCATGGGTTGAGGGACTCAGTCTCCCCTCCTGCTCTCATGCACACACAGCCTGACTCTTGAGATGTCACTGGTGTGGTGATATGGCCCTGCCAGGAATTCTTGAGGTGGCTGATACCATACAAACCGTGTCCCCTTCGTGCCTAGAATCAGAATACAAGATCTAAGATGGCAACTTGGTGTACAGAATTAGAAAAGAATGTCTTTTAAGTTTGCAGGCTGCCCCATTAGAGCCTATTATACCCCATCCATCCTAGAGAGTTCGAGTACAGATGTATGGGATGGATCTCTAACGTCTGTTAGGGAGGATGTCATTCCACTGGAAATTATAAAAACATACTTTAGGATGTCAGCTCCCTCAGCTAGGGTTATGAGTTTAAGCAGCAACTCATTCCTTTATACTTTCATTCATTTACTCATTCATTCACTCATTCAACAAATGTTTATTGAGTGCCTATTCTGTGCAAGAGGTGTGCTAGCCTCTGGGGTTACAGAGCTCAATACAAGAGATATCATGTCCTCACGGACACGTCTCCTGGCTGTGGCTCTAGGGAAGCCCCACACCTAGAGTTCTAGCAGGACCCCAGTAACACTTTCTGGGTTTGATGAGATGCATATTGTCATCTCTCCATTCAACAAACACGAGTGGAACCAGGTGCTGTGCTGGGTGCTAAAAAAGTAAGCTAACTCTTGCTTCTAAATTTCGCTCCCTGGTAGTCAGCAGAGCAGGGTTCAACAATCCAAGCCACAGCAGTCAGTCTCTCAAATCAGAGCAGGATTTCCAGCGGGCAGAGCTGGGGCAGGATGAGGGAGAGAACCCCCAAGAGGCATACATATTTGGTGGGCATATATGTTGAGAAAGGGGTGTCCTGCCTTCACTTGTAGGCCGACAGCACTCCCCTGGCTGACACTCAATTGTTGTTGGACTTGCCTAAACCCTTTTGCAACTGTCACCACCTGTTGTTTTTGAGTGATTTGCCCTCCAACTTTGGGTGTCTTCAGGGTTTTCTCAACTTGTCAGTCCCCAAAGCAAGCACAGGGTCCTTGGGACAGTGCATGGACCAGCAACATCAGCGTCGCCTGGGAATTTGTCAGAAATGCTTGGACCTCAACCCATCAGTACCAAATGGGACATGGTGTGAGTGGATCTATAGGTGTCCAGGTGACTCTGATGCCCACTCACGTTTGGGAACCACTGCTTTGGAGGAGTCTTTAACGCTTCTATGTTTAAATTAAGGCATGATAAAGTACAGTGGCTTACTCTGTTCTCTCCTAGGCTCCTGCCTTATAGAGGCTGCCCTTCTGAGTGTTAGACATGGAAATCAGAGGGCTGAATTCTAGTCCTGACTCCTCAGTGACTTTCCCGTGGACCCTGAGGCTGGTGTGGCACCTCTCTGGAGTTGTGTTCTCTGCTGTAAATTGAGACTGTGAGCCCAGAGGATCTCTTTTTCTACGTGTCTATGACACCATGCTGAGGTGCTAAAGGCTGAAAGAGGATTCGGCTGCATTGACTGTGGTGGACTCCAGATGTGGGGCAATTTGGGTATCTTCTCATCATAGTTGGTAGGAACTCTAGTAGAAATAGCAATGGGGGCTCCTAATGCCAGGATTGGAAGAGGCAAAGGCAGCAGGGATGGGAAGAGTCAAGGAAAGGTGGGGAAGCTCTGTTAATTGATCCGTATGTTCTTCTTCCCCTACCTTCTCACTACCAGGCATCCCCAAAGACACTAAAGGGGCCCAGCTCCAGGAATTTGAGAGATAGGGAACAGGTTGAATATGGCTTAAGTAACAGGCTGGAGGAGGTAAACAGGAAGAAGCCTAGGAGGGAATACCAGGTAATCCTGAGGGGTGACAGAAATGCCCCTGAGCCACAAGCAACTTCCCAGGTCCAGTCACACATCAGGAGTCCTCTGTGGGCCATCTCAGGGTAGATGAAGAGCCCATGGCAAAAAGGATGGGACTGAAGAGACAGAGATCTCACTGATGCTGGCCAGCCATTTGCCTATTCCAGACCTCAGTTTATGCCTCCCTAAAAGAAGTATAATTATACCTCCATTACCTGTCTCATAGGAACAAGGTACAGGATAAAGAGTAAGGATAAGATAATGAAAAAGTATCAATGACTCATTCTCAGTGGTGCTCTTATCTTGGGATAGAGAATGCCTGTCCGTGGCACCTAATCTGGACAGATCGTCCACGCCTCGAGAATCTAGGTGCAGAACTGTGAAAGTGTTTCACTTCCTCCCAATAACTCATGGTATCACTTAATAATTCAAGAAGAAAGGCAAGCCCTGGACCTTAGTTTTGATTCACCAAGCCAGTGACAAATTTGATTCAAAAGTTGAATCTTTCGTAAAAGTGCTTAAGGAGATCATTGTTCACCGTCAGGAGGAATAGTGGAGGGGGCCTTCCTGCCAGCCTCCCCTTACCTGGGTCTCAGCTGTGGGGTCTCCACCCTCCCAGTCTGGGAACTGCTCAGGTTCCATTGTGTTTTCGGCATATTCAAATGACGAGCAGGTCTGAGGCCTTGGCTCTGCTTCATTCTGCTTTTGGGAATTGATTTTTCCTACATGAGAAAATGTATGTGAAACCACAATCAGCTTTCTTCAGCTCTTTCCAAGTTCAGGGAGGGAAGTGAGGGAGACATTCAGAAATTAATAAGAATAATAATAACAACAATAATAATAATAAGTCCAAATACGCTCAAAGCTGGGTAGGCTAACATTCTGTCTGCAGCAAGCTTGTGCTAACTATACATCTGCATTGCATGTTGTGTGGGTATCTGTCGAGGATGTCCACCTTGGGGAGCTGAAGGCAAACTTTCCCATAAAATGTTGATAGACTTTCCATGTGAGGAAGAGGTCAGAGGGAAAAATCATTTGAGAAACACTGAGTAGTCCTCAAATAGTGTTATCCATCAGATAACAAAAGTCTTCCTGTTTGGAGCACTTCTCAGAGCCTTCATTGTGCTACTGGAAATTGTCATTATGTCCAAACCCATCATGTCCAGGATTTGAATTAGAAGCCCTTCCCAAACATACTTGGGCAGGGAACCCTTATTTTCCTAGAATACCCATTAAGGTCATTCCCAACACACTCATAATGTGCAACGGGAACTTTGCTCTAAAGGCCTGGCAAGGCAATACTTTTCAAGCTTTTATGTGCCTACGCATCAGCGGAGTTTTTGTTAAATCTCAGATTCTGAATGAGCAGGTCTAGAGTGCGGGTCTGAGATTCTCCATTTCTGAGAAGCTCCCAGGCGATCCAGATGAGGCTAGCCCATGGATCACACTTTGAGTAGCAAGGGTGTAATTAGCAAGGGATGATTAAAGAAAGTTCCTCCATTACCCTTAAGAGTAGATTAACCTGCAGAGTGTATTCCTTCCTCATGCCAGAAAAGAGAATTGCTGTTATTATCCCCCAGCCTCAGTGATTACCAACAGGACATGCTGTGATAGCCTCTCAACAGCATTTTACTTGTGAGCAGAAGCAAAGTAATTGTATTTTCAGCAGCACTGAGAGATTTGTACAGTTACCTCTATTTTTGATACGGGGATAAGTGAAAAACCAATTCAAATACAGGCATTTAACAGGAAGTGACTCCTTCTCTAAGCAGGAATAACTTCACTTTCCTTTTGTTCTAGCTAGTTCTCCATTCCCTAGTTTTTTAATTGAGTAACCAATGGCCATAGAGAAAAGAGAAGCCTTGGAAAGGCAGCCCTGCCTCTGGACCACAGTGATGGTATCCATCGGTAGACAGGAAGCTTTGGGGTGGGAGTCACAAAAATACACTGTAGTTATGTTGACCTCAGACTCTACCACATACGGCTGTTTTATAACTCTCCATGACAATTTAATTAAGACACAAACCTCCAAAAATCCAGTGCAGTGAATATTAGCAGCAAGATCAGAACAATCTCCTTCCAATCCCCTTCTTATGAAGCAATTCAAGGCTTGTGGTTTCTATTCAATTTGTTATAATGACAGTGTTTAATCATGAAGTCTACTCGGCAGCCCGCCGCTGAATTGAGGTCACACATGTGACTATTCAAGCATGGAGCACATAATCTATAACTAAGATTTTGCCCCTGAGTCTCTGGAGGCTGTGTCATTAATTAACAATGCATTTATTTAAAAAATAATATGCATTACAGCCTTTTAAAATGTAGCCTTGGCTTGAAACGAGCAGAAGTTTGTGATGAAACATTCATGGCAGTTAGTATTATTGTATGAAGAGCTCAGCCATGGGATTAGCTCAATCACATTTATTCAAAGATATTTAATTAAACGCCTTCTTTTCTAATTTCTCAAAAGCCTATAGTATAATTTCTACTTTGGCTCCTTTCTAGTCATCAAATTATAAAAGAAAGTCTTTAGAGTTCTCGTTTATATGCTTATACATGTCATAAATGCAACATAGGCCATGCAAGTTAAAAATTATTTAGGATCATCCTGCACTGCAATAAATATTTTTAATCTTGAGGGAACAATGAAGAAACTTTGACCCTTAGCCTGGTCCTATCTTTAATCAGGGAAGCTTGTTTCAATCGACTGTGACAAAGGGCAGTACGTCTCTTCACGGAGGCTCATTCCAGTGTATCGCAGTTAACGCGCAATCTACTCCTGATCCATCAAACAGATTTTTTATAGTTCAGCATATAAATATATTTGAGCGGGACAGGAATATATCAGAAGACAAAAATTTCTGGTTAGAGGGCAAACAACATTTCAGCTAAATTTATGTCTTGTGCCTAACCTGGTCTATATTCAGATTTAGGTTTTACGAGATAAAATCCTATGGGTATATTGTATGGTTTTTATTCTTAATCAATTTGTATATCCATATGCCCGTGCTTATGTGTGCGTGCGTACACTCTTTAATGTAATGCTAAGAGTAGATGATGTTTAACATTTGTCTTTTTACTTTTTGGTTGAGGACCTCTAGGGATGTTCATGCATCCACATCCCCATTGGGCAGAGGTCACTGACTGAACTCCCGGTGGAAACCTTTTCTTCTGCCTGTTTTCCATTTTTTAAGTGCATTATTTTGGTGTGGAAACAATCTGATTTGGAAAGTCATAGGCATTTTACCTGAGGAGGGTGGTTTGGGGAGGCGACTTTCAAGAGGACGCATCCCCCTGGCGGTCATGATGGGGTCGGAGGTGGAATGAACAATGGCATTATCTGCAGAGGCGCGGCGGTCTGCAGAGGAAGGCACTTCTCGTTCAAGGGTCTGAGCTCTGACAGAAGAGGCTGCACAAAGTGCTGGCTGGAGAGACATGATGGGCTCCGTGTCCTCTGGGGAGTCTGGGTGGCATGTGTACCGCCCTGTGGAGCGATTTCCAGAGTCTGGGAGGGGGAAGGTTCCAATCCCACTGTCCAGTGTCCTCATCAGGCAGTTTGATTCTAGACCAAGTAACAACATAGTGAGGATTAGACAAGACTCACATAAAGGTAAAAAGGATCATGAGCATTTGTATCTGATCTGGAGAAAGGAGTATATCTAGAAGGAAGAAATACTATTAATGGGGTAGTAAATTTCCAGTGAGTGGCATCATAAAGTTTAATTAAACATGGAGATACTCCCTCCACTTAATATGAGGTACGACAGCTAGCCATTCCTGGCAGTAAGAGTCACAGGTACATTTCCCTGGATGGCTCTCTAGAATTATCGTAGAAAAAGAACAGTCATTAGAGACCAAAACATAGTTTTGGTAAACTTTATTTAATTGGGAATCATAGGACTTCAACCAATTAGGTGAAATTTATTAACCGAAATACGATGAGTAATGAGCCCACATAACACATTGAAGTGCTGTCCTAACAAAGGTAATAGTGCGTCTCTTACATGAATTATCATCCACTTGGCAATTAACTAAGTCTCTGGCCTCTCAAATTTAATTGTGCGGACAAGTAATTCACGTACTATAAGGGTTATCCCAAAACATACCTTACCCATGGTAACAGCACTGTATCATGTGGGCTTCATCTGACCCAAGTGCCATTTGAGGTCAATTTGTTGAGAAGACCACAGAGCCACTTCCTGTCTTTTACTGACTTGATGTAATGACAGCCCAAAGCTCTATGGACTTCTTGTCACTCCCAGAGATCCCACTATTCCCCAAAGCAAATCAAGTTGATTTCACCATATGGGAGTAACAAATTTTGCTGTGTTTCATCTTTAAGAAATTTTAGACACAGACAAAAACACAATATCTGAAAAATTTATTATGTATTTGATTTCTAAAATGGTGGTATGATTTATCCAAGCCAATGAGACAGCTTCTAAGATCTGTTTCTCACCCCAAAGTCTCCTGTTTATTTGACAATCTTAGAATAAAGCATCCCTAGTAAAGTTTGTGTCAGTAGTTTATAAGTCTAAGTAAGAGACACAATTGAGCACCCTTTAAGGCATGGTGGAGAATATAACAGAATAGGGCATAATCTTGGCATCAAGAGGCTCATTAGTAAACATTTTACAGTGAACAATGGCTTGGAAAATGGTAAATGTCAATAACTATTATATGAACCCCAACACAGGATTCTTAACCTCTTGAGGTTTCAGGTTCCTTATAGGATTGATGTGAAGATAAAACTGTGTTTGCCACCTGATCTCTAGAATTGAGAATGACACCAAGCATACTGTGAGGTGGCTGGAAGAATTAAATACTGAGCAGTGACATATACAAAATGCTTAGCATATTTATTAGATATTAGCAGATAGCTGGTAGTGTAACCATCAGTGCCTTTCTTATATAATCTCCTTTGTTGCTGAGCAATTAGTATCAGAATTCCCAAATCTGTCCATTCCCTACCCTCTTCCTCAAAACCTCTTAGCTGTAAATGAGTGGAAGAATTCTGGGAACTTCCTAATAGTAAGGTAAAAAACAAAAGGGTAGGGGTGTGGATAGACGTGGTTGTTTTAAGTTCTAGCAGGTTTGGTGCTGGGTTTGGAAGCACTGGGAAGACAGTCCCTATCAAAGGAGAAGGTTCTGTTTTGAAAGGTATATTTAGTGTGAAGTTGCAGATACCCTCTCTCATTTAGCCATCTCATATGCCATCCGATCTCAGTTACTGGTTAGGGATTGCAGGGGCCTTGATTCAAAGGACCATGTTCTGGGATGGGCTTTTGTTTTTCAGGATCACGAGGGCTAAGTTTTAGGCCCATTCATTTCAAGGCCTCCACCAGGCCAGCTTTACTCTGTCAGATTTGAAGATTACTCTTTATCTTCTCTATTCATTTTCTCCTCAGTTAAGGGGACCTGATTGTTAGAGAAGGGCCTTTCTGAGAAATGAACAGATGTTTGCATGGGGAGGCATTGCCAGAGAGTTAAAAAAAAAAGAGCCTGTTATTCAGAATTTGAGGTCCTTCTTTCATTTTAGCCTAGAAATACAAAACCCTTCAGATTTAGCATGACCATGTGTTGTACTGGAGCAACGGTAAGAGTCTGAACTACTTTAGTCTTAGACGGGAGCAAGTGGGTCTTCATCAGAGCTGACCCAGGACCTGGGAACGGGAGGCAGACTCATGGCACGTGGAGGTGTGTTAGTTTCCACAGGCCCCGGGTCACCTCCCATAACATTTTACTCCCAGCACCTTCAGGGATGCACCTGAACTAAAGGGTGCTCAGCAGGATGAGACAGGAGGATCTCTCTTCCTTTTGTGGGCATGCATCATCACATTTGGCTACTTGGTGTGGCCAAAGGACTGCCCTCCTTTCTTTGCATCAGTCTTCATCTTCAGTTGTTAGAGGGTGAGAACTACTATCACCATCTACAAATGAGGAATCAAAGCTCAGAAGGTAAAGTACCTTGCCCAAGGCCTTGCACTATAAGGAAAGAGGTTGGATTTGAATCCAGTCAGATGTATCTACAAAGACCATGCTCTTAACCATCAAACTGTCCTGATACTTTCCCAAAGTATAGATAAATCCAGATGTGGGGTCCACTCATTTAATAGTCATTGAGGCAGCCTTGGGAACAAAAGCTCACAGAAAGCCCCTCTGCTCCTCAGCAAGAGTTCAGCTTCTCCCCTGGAATTGGAGCAGGTGCCTGAATTCTAGCTGGTTCCTCTGCTCCCCATCCTGAGTCTACTGTTGACATTCTCTGTATCTAGGTGGTTGTTGTCTCGTCATGTAAGTTGCCCGCACCCCCTGATCGGCATGGTTTCTGATAATGATGATTGCTCAGTAACTCTTCTCTCTGCCTTCTTCAGTTGCATCCATAGACTTTCACGCTAACGTTTTTCTGGCATTAATCTTTGTTCTTTGGACTAGCCCATAGGCATTTACTCCAAGGGCAGTTTTTCTGTCTTTGTCTAAGAACTCTCTCCCCTCCAAGTATTTGACGGGGAGCGCTGAATCCAGTCCTCTCAAATGGAGAATCAAAAAGCAAAATGAGATCATAGGTTGCCTTTTTAGTGACTTTCTGGGGGAAAAGCCCCAGACACCAAAGCCTGTGTGTGCTGGTCTGGCCTATAACACAAGGCAGGAAATTGGGCAAGGAGGGGTATGTGGTAGGAAAAATGATGAAGGCTGTCTACGTATAGGACCCTTTGGAAAATACCAACATTTTCTGGTTCCTGTCCCCTTAATCATTTTTCTTTCTCTTTCCTTTAAAAATATTGTCATACCAGAATCTATGACACAGGACCTTTGGTATTCCTGAGTTCTCAGATTCTCTGAAAAGTGTATGACACTAAACTCACAAACCACCTGCTATTAAAGTCACTTATTTCTAAAAATTACAGATGCCAAATGTAGTGAATTTGAAGAACTCATTTGTAAGTACCTATGAAAAGAGGTGTAGACAGTCAGGGATTCAGACACCATATGCCAGGTTTCACCCTCAAGCAAATTTTTCCAGAATGCATCAACCTTTGGAAATGGAATTTACATTGAAAAATGCTGACACCTTCTTTATGTAGTTTCTTTAAGGTGCTGTAAGTTTCTCACAGTTCATAAAAATACTGTAACCTGAAAAAGTATAAGATATTGTATTTCTGAAGCCAGTTTTTTTTTTTTCTGAGAGAATTAAAAGAACTCGCAAAGTAATTAATTGGCTGTGATAGGAACAAAGTTCAAAGTGGCAAGCTGACCTCGCATCTCGAATGAGTTGACAGTCTTGATCTCGACAAGTCTAAGTTCACATTTGTGGCCGTGAGAACATCTGCCAACAGGGCCTTGCTAATGAGTTCAAGGGTTGGGTCTCTGGATGGACCAGCAGGTTTCATTCTTCCAAGGTCACCAATCACACCTCTGACCTTGGTTAGCTCTCCCATCTACTTCTCATTGTCCTATTTGCCTTCTATCTCCCACTCTCTCATGGTTAAGTTCTCTCACTTATGGGCACCAACCAGCCCTAGGCATTTCATTGATGACTCACAGGGGTGCTTCCCAGTCCTTTTAAAGTCATGGTGCACATAGAAAATTTGTAGCTCACTGAGGAAAACACCAGCTACCCCAAGGAAAACACTGGCTACTTGAGAGCTGAGGGCTCAACATCTCAAAACCTCTATCAGCAGCAGAATGGCAGGGAATCTCTTACAGGATGGATTCAGGATCTTTTGCTCACACCTTGAATGCATCACCTTGCAGATTTCTGGAGGCAAGGAGATGGATACCTTTTTGGTCTCTTAGCAGCTGACACAAAAATATCTAGGCCCTCCTTCTTTGGGATAAAAGCTTAGAGTGCTTGGGTTAGGAATACTGTTTGGCATCAAAGCTTCAGTACAGAGGGACGTTGCTGTACCTAAAAGGGAGACAAGCAGCCCATGAGTGGGTGAGTAGCCGGAAAGGGTGAGGTTCTGCATGGGATGGTGGCAGAGAAGACATTCTGGAGAAACTGTCAGCTGTTAACTTAGGGTGCACAATGTAAAATCCCCAGTCACTTCACCAAGGAGCATTAGAATTTAACTAAGTCTCCTGTACCAGAGGCCTCGGCAGGTGGTTTTAGTTTTCTCATCTGAAAATTAGATCATACAGCCTTCTTTATTGGGGGTGCCCTGAGGACTAGAATCATAGCACCTAATACACATAGCATGGTGCCTGGAACAGAAAATAGCACAATTCTAAAAATAAATGTTATTAGACTGTAAACATCCTGTGGGCAGACTGGATCCTATTTATTTCTTATATGAGTCCATTCCTGATTCTATATAGTCCTTTTTCAACAGTATGGTAATTATATGCTGATAGAGCTGATAGTAATAATAGGCTGATCGAGTAATCTCCATCACCCGTGCTCAGCGCAGTGCCTGGCACAGAGTCAGTTCTCACTGAGTGTAATGAAGAGAACAGGTGAAGAAAAAAACAGCTCTAATTTTTAGAAAATTCTTCCTGAAATCAAATTGAATATGAAGCTTTCCTTTTGAAATCCCAATCGACTGCCTTTTGTTCTGACTCTAGGAACCAAAGAAAAGAGCTGACTTCTTTCTCCTATGTAGCTATTTTTCACATACAGCCAGACTTCATTAATTCAGATAGCCAGAGGGATAAGATCATTCAGAATTATTGAATATTTTAAAGACCAATTTCTTAATACTTCCAAGCCCTTAGAACAAGGGTCCGTAACCAAGACAAAGGAGAGCTCCTGGAATGATGTTTCAGGGTCTTCCTCAGTCTCCTGCCCCACCTCCCGTTCCCCCACCCCCTGCCCCCCAAAGCATCACTGGTGGGCAGGTTTCATATCTAACAGAATCCAGAGTGGCATCATCACCCTGGCCCTCATCCTCAGGAATGCTGAGTGCTAGTATCCCACTTAACATCAGTGCCCACAGTAGGATAAGAACTAAGCTCTCAGAGTGACAAGTTCCTGGGAACATTTGTAGTGAGTAGATGAGATTACACAGTAACATCTTATATGTATTTACACAAAACAATGAGTTTCTCTCCTTTAAAACAATTTGTTCTCTCAAGTGGATTGTCTAGGCTTCCTCCAAACTTGTTTTATACTATTTCTTTACACGGTAATGTTATCTTTAAAAATAGCTGCAAAGGGAAAAGTTTATTTCCAGCACTGTTTCAGTTAATATAAATATCCAGCTTGGTGGAATCTGAATTAGCAATGATTTTGAGTGTTTGGAAAATGCTGCTGATTTTCCCTCAGACTTCTTCTTTACGTATTCAAATGTCTTGAACTTTTTCTCACACCATTTTTTTTTCCTCACACATTTGTGCAATCCTATCGCACAAATCTGTAATCATTTGAATATGTAAACCCAAACTCCTGGTATTATTAATGTATTTGTGCAAAGAGGTTATTGCACAGAATAGGCTTGACAAACCCTAACTTGAGTTCTAAGTTACTCTGAATATTCAGAAGAACGAAGCGAAATATAATCAGCGTCTGAGCTGGAAAGAGAAGGCTTGAAGACCTGTGTGGCTACCTGCTAGCTGTGTGGCAACAGGGTCTGGAAACTATTCTGACCGCATACAGCGACAGCTCATTTGTAATAAGCCTGGCACCATGCTCATGACCAAGCTGGCGTTCTATAAGTTTTCACACGTGGTTGTCAGGGAAAGGTGGGGGCCCCTCACTCACACCCTGTCGTGGAGTCCAAGGTAATCAAACTTCCATCTGTCTGGTGAGTATTCTACTGCAGCACCTGGGTACATTTTACCAGACAACTACCTTGCGGTTGTTTCCTAAGCGATTACCTTTTGGCAATCATTTCCTTGGGGGTTAGCTGACTGTCATCATTAATGAGCGATTGTGAAGACGGAACAAAGTACTTGGAATTGGCTGCAGGCTGTCTCATGTAAAAAAAAGGTGGAGTCTGTTCTCTCAAGAAATCCATTTTGGGCTTGGCACCTGAAAAGCCTCGTAAAGAACCTACATGAATGATGTTTACTGATGTCCCTTTGCCCACAGACTTATTACATTCTCAGAGAACATTCGCAAATTAGTAAGCCATGGCTTTCAGTTAGCAAAAGTATAGCTCGTCTATCCTAAACAGTGTATTTGCTCCTGTGCAGTGACCTACCCTCTCTTACAGGATCAAACAAACTACTTCAGTAACCGTTGAGTTTTATCCTCTTCAGCATTAATAAGTCCTAGGAAAGTGGAAATTTTAAAATTCAGACTCTTTTTGTCTTTGAGGATTTCAATCCTATCTACAAGTTTCAGCCAAAAATGCAGTGAGGACCCAATACAATCTATATGGGTGCTTAATATTCTTGCCACATTATTAACTGACATGCTTTCTCCTAATGCAAGTGGTCATGTAAGTAAGCCTTTCATGAGTTCTTCCCAGGTTCCTAAACATCTTTAAGCTATGTGTGGTATTGGCACCAGAAACTTAAACCACAGATGGGAGAACAGATCTCTTTATTTGCACATCCTTCTCTTCATCTGTATGGCTGAAACAAGCTAAAAAAAAAAAAAATAAGCCCGTGCCAAAGCCACATCAATTACATTCAGGTTATTGATTCTGAGTTGGCTCCGTGGTATTTTTCAGAGTCGTCAGAAACGACTATATTGGCTATTTATTTACAACCATGGGGTAACTTTGGCTGTGGCATTAAGATGACCTTCTGGAAGAGTAAATTCAATTTGATGGCTTTGGAACACATGAGAATTTTCAGCTTCTGAATTCCAAATGGATTTAAGCTTTCTGAGACTTGAAAAGTATATAGAAGAATGGAAATTTGTTTTCCAATCCCCTATGCTCTCTTTGAAATAAAGAAAGACCTGAATGTTGGATGGTGGGGGTCTGGATTTCTATTATACTGGGAATGAATATGAGAAAAAATATAGGAAATTAACATTACAAAAAATCAGAGGGACAAACCAGACCATGAAATTTCTTTGTAAAGATGAAGATAAGTTAATTAAACCACCATAGAAGACTTGCCACCTTAGGCTGGGGTTGGTATCTGGTGAACAAATATTCTACATCTGATAGTAGCATCACATAAAATATTGTGGCAAGATGTCATTTAAGAATATAAACTGGAGAAGGTGAGAAATGGGTTCCAAATGCCCATGTAGATCATAAATTCATAGAAATACTTCTTGAATTCAGTCCCACATCCAGCTGGTAAAACCCTTGAAGGAAAAAAATAATTCCTTATGTTTGTTACGTGTTCCTTCCTGTCACTGACACTAGCACAACCTCTTCTAAGGTTCTGAGGGTTGTCTTGGTCTAGTATTTTGGGATTTGTTATGCAACTTTCCAAACTCTTCTTGATTTAAAAAAATGTTGATAATTATCTCTATTTTCTTATCCCCCCCACTGAAACATCTTGAGATCTTCACATAATTCCTTCATGTTGTGCTATGCTACTGTGCTTGTTGCATGAAACTATGCTCAGACTCGTATGCAACACTGACTGTGATACAAAAGAGTAGCCTGACTGACCAGTATGGTTTAAGTGCCGGCATATGTTTGAATTGGTCCGCTGATCTAGGAACAGACTTTGATCCCAGACTTCTATATCCTATTTTGGGAGTCACTACTTCAATTCAACATCTTTGATGATTAGCATACACACAGATCCCTCCAAACTCCCCACAAAGCAATGACTACCCCTTGAGCACTTTCCTACCCATATGTCAAGTCTTGCCCTCCTTACTTTGACATTATTCTAACTTAAAACAAAATAAAACAAAACAGAAACACAGTACTTTCATTAGCAAAACTTTCTAGAGTACCATAAAAATATGGAATCACAGTGGTTCCAGTCCTGATCTGTGATCACAATTTTTCTAATTGGAGAAATGCCAACTTATCTCTCCCGCTTGTTTCCTATGATCCTTGTTCATTTTCTACTCATGACAAAATTACTCTAACCTCACCCTTTTCCCTCCCAATCTAGTTATAACTTAGCTGTCTGTATCTTCTTTACATGTATTTTTGGACTGGTGCTCATGAAAGGCATGTTAAATATCTAAACAAATGATGTTCACTGATTCTCCTTTGTTCGCGGACTCATTCTATTCACCAATTACATTCCCAAATTAGTAAATCATGATTTTCTTGTAGAGAAAGTATGGCAAATCCTTCCCAAAAGGTTATCCTTGAATCTGTTCAATAATCTACCTTCTCTCCTGCATTCACTCCATCTCTATCTGTCCTGCCAAAGGAAGTGAAAAGTTAAACAATTATCTGGTGAATCTGATAGACACAGATAGCTATTATGGGTAATTCTGTCTCTCTAAATCTCTTTTACTCCATATCAAGTTTTCTGAATTATTTGGACTACTGCCTCTATTCTCCATTTCACCTGCCTAGATAACATCTGCTTTGATAAAGCAACTGAGGGAAGGGAGGAAAGAAAATAAACTGGGGGTAAGGTGTTGCAGGAAGAGATTCAAAGCAGTTTGATTTGGCCAGAAACATATAAAAACAGAGAAGCATGAGGAGATGCAGATGTAGCAACTTAGCAATGGATAAAAATTTATTAAAGATGTTTACAAGAGTTAAAGCATCCTATGTGTTATTACCCTAATTTTTTAATATTGATTTTTTACATGCTCTAAAATTACAGATTATTTTAGTTTGCTCATATTAGTATAATTATAGCTATTTAACGAAAGCCTCCAGAAAGATAAAAATGTAAGGTTCGTAGATGTTTTTCTCCATTTGCCTCTATATTTAATCAGTTGTAATGAATTTTTAAATTATATGCAGAAAGGAAGAAATCCCAAGCCTTCATATTCTTACACTTTTTTAAAAAAATCTTCAATTTAACATACCTACTTGCTTGGTTCAGGATTTTAATTATTATATGGTAATCTAATGTAAGTGAATATTTAAGGATCATTTGTTTTTCTTTTATGTGACTGCAGTTGGAATGCGAGTGAAGAGAAGGCTGAAGTTGATGTGAGCCTATCTTTCCATTTCAGCTGCCCCTCTCCACTCTCCAATATTCCATGGTTGTCTCTACACAAAGATAATAAAGAAGTAATGAAATCCAACAGACCAGTGGATATGCACATAGGTAAAAATACAGAGAGGTTTTTGCTTCTGTCCATTGAGGATTAACTGCAACAGAAACACACACTTGCTGTTGAATACTTTTTCAGATACTGGACAGTGGGCAGCAACTGACCCAGACTCATGGGAAACAAATGAGGTGAGCCCTACAATCTCCTCAGCCTCCTTCCTGATGACAGATTCCAGACTGAACTACAGAGAGAAGGAACACAGAGCCCGCAGGTCCTGCTGAAATGAAGAGATAAATATAGGCGCATGTGTTTGTGGAGTGGGGTACATACCAAGTTTGCTGGAATTTGCAGGCCTGTATATTGTAAAGAAAAGATAAGCAGAGGTATGCCTAAAGTCTTTGGTCCTAATCTGCACAGGCATGAGGTAAAATTCACAATTTTGGAAAAACAATTACTAGGAAGCACTAAGTTAAATAATTTCTTGAGCTCACATAAGGTTGAAAATAGTTTACATTTCCACCATTCAGGGACGCCAGGCTTTCCAATATATGGACTATAGGGTAGAGTGCTAAGAAGGGCCATACTTAGTAATGAGGCTAGATTATACCTTGAATAAAGGTTTCCCTGGACTTGTCAGAACAAAACTTAAGGGTAAGCCTTGAAAAATAAAACTAATCTGCAAATACCTTAAAAGCATCCCAGAACAAAGTCCAAAAATTTTTATTGGAATTCTGAAGTTTAGCAGCCAACCATGTAAAATGTATAATTTCCGACATCCAGTCAAAAAGCACTAGGCATGCAAAACACAGGAAAATATGATCTGTATTCAGGAAAAAAATGAATCAATAGAAACAAAAGCAGTAATGAGAGATAATATAATTATGATAAAGAACCTTAAAAATTGTAGATATTATGAATATGTACAAAGATATAAAGTAAAACTTGAACATAATTAAGGGATATTAGAATAATAAAAATAATGAAAGCTACAGACAGGAAAAAAAACTCCTTAAATAGAAAAAATACACTATATAATATTTACAATAGATTAGCAGAGATATCAGGAAAAACAGTGAATTCAAAGACATAACAATATAAATGATTCAAAATAAAGTATATAGAGGGGTGCCTGGGTGGCTCAGTTGGTTAAGCATCTGACTTCGGCTCAGGTCATGGTGTCACATTTTGTGTGTTCGAGCCCCGTGTCGGGCTCTGTGCTGACAGCTAGCTCAGAGCCTGCAGCCTGTCTTCAGAATCTCTAGCTCCCTCTTTCTCTGACCCTCCCCTCTTCACGCTGTCTTTCTCTCTCAGAAATAAAGAAAAACATTTTTAGAAAACCAAACTAAAGTATATAGAGAAAAAAGACTTAACAAAATAAGCAGAACATCAGTCACCTGGGATTCAATATGAAGTAGCTTAAATATGTGTAATTGGAGCTCCAAAAGGAAAAAGATAAAAAGAGAAAAGAGGAGAAAACTTATGTGAAGGAATAACCAAACATGTGCTGTATTTGATAAAACTATAACCCCAAGTCTAATGAACTCAATGAACCCCAACCAGAACCAACATGGACAAAACTCCAGTAAGACACATCATAACTAAGTTGCTGAACATCAGTGATGACAAATCTTAAAAGCAAATGAAAATAATGATACTTTACAGAGGACAATGATAAAACTGACAGCAGACTTCATGTCAGATACTACAGAATCCAGAATATAGTAAAATGACATCTTTAATTTTTTTTTAGGTTTATTTATTATTAAGACAAGGAGCAACAGAGCATGAGCAGGAGAGGGGCAGAGAGAAAGGGAGACACAGAATCAGAAGCAGGCTCCAGGCTCTGAGCTGTCAGCACAGAGCCCGATGCGGGGCTCAAAGCCACGAACCGTGAGATCATGACCTGAGCTGAAGTCGGACGCTCAACCAACTGAGCCACCCAGGCGTCCCATAAAATAATATCTTTAACATGCTGAGAGAGAGGGAAAAAAACCTATTAACCTTACAAAATTAATTTCAATTAATCAACTTTTCAATTATTTTAAAGATCAAAGAACCATAAATACTTTAAAAACAAAAAGGAGCTGAGTGAATTCATTGTCAGAGGATTTTTGGTGTAAGAAATATTAAATGTATTTTCACAGGCAGATGGAAAACGGGTATCAGGTAGAAATCTGGATGTAGAATTAAGAGGACCAGAAATGATAAATATATGTCATAATATAAAATGTATTTCTATTTTTAATTTTTTTAATGTTTGATTTATTTTTGAGAGAGAGAGAGAGAGAGAGAGCATGAGCAGGGGAGGGTCAGAGAGAAAGACGCACACAGAATCCGAAAACAGGCTCCAGGCTCTGAGCTGTCTGCACAGAGCCTGATGTGGAGCTTGAACCCAGGAACCATGAGATCATGACCTGAGCTGAAGTTGGATTCTTAACTGACTGAGCCACCCAGGTGCCCCTGTATTTCTATTTTTAAATATTATTTAAAGATAAGTAACTAAAGCAAATATAACAGCATAATGTAAGGTTTTTAATATACATAGACATAAAATATAACAATAGCATAAAGGAGGGAGAGATTATAAGAAAGCAATCTGTGATATATTATTTAAGATAGTGCTAAAGTAAAGATGTAATTAGACTACATTTAAACATTACACCAAGCACTAATGGACAAGTATCTCTGCAAGTCGAGATGAATGGGAATTATTTAAAAAATGATTTAAAAGAAGGCAGAAAAAAGGGCAAAAATATGAAGAACAGAAGGGACAAGTAGAAAGTAACATATTAAGATGGCAAATTTAAACCCAACCATTTAGATAATTACATTAGGTATAAATGGCTTAAACATGCTGATTAGTAGGCTGAATCTGTCAGATTTGATTAAAAAAAAAAGCAAGATCCCATTATATGTTATCTATGAGAAATCCACTTTAAATATGTTCGTGGATCAGAAGATTCAATATTAGGGGAGCCTGGGTGTCACAGTAGGTTAAGTGTCCGACTTCTGCTCAGGTCATGATCTCACAGCTCATGGGTTGTGACAGTCCCGCATTGGGCTCTGTGCTGACAGCTCAGAGCCTGGAGCCTGCTCCAGATTCTTTTTCTTCCTCTCTCTCTGCCCCTCCCCTGCTCATCCTTTGACTTTCCTTCAATATAAATAAACATTAAACAAAATTTAAAAGAAAAAGAAGATTCAGTATTATTCAGATGTCAAATTTCTCCAAATTCATCTATAAATTCAAGGCAATTCTAATGAAAACACTACCAGTCATTCTTATAGACAGTGACAAATGGATTTTACAACTATTTGGAAAAGTTATTATTTTTTATAATGTTATTAACAATTACAATGTTAGAGGACAAAAACAATGTTAGAGGACTGATGCTACCTGAATTCTACTTGGGTATATGTGATTAGGATGAGGATTTGCATATAAACTTCTAAAAGAGAACAGACATTCCTGAAACAGACTTATACAAATACTGTCAGCTGTCAAATATGACAAGGTAATTTAATGGAGGAAAGATAATGTTTTGACAAAAGGTACTAGAAACACTGACTATTCATATGGAGGATAATGAACTTCACCTCTTTTTTTCACACTGTATATGAAAAAGTATAGACTAAAACATAAGAGCTAAAAACTATAAAAGTTCTGAAAGAAAACAGAGGTTATCTTTGTGAACTTTGATTAGGCAAGAGTTTCTTAAATAGAGCTCAAAAGCAAAAACTATAAATGAAGAATGATAATTTAGATAATCAAAATAAAAAAAAAACCTTCCTCTTCAAATACACTATATTAAATTAAAAGGCAAACAGCAAGCTATAAGAAAATAGCAAGAGAGTATATCTAACAAGGGGTTTGGACCCAGAATAAAAGGAACTCTTATAATAATAATGAGAGAATAAACAATTCAGTACAAAATTGAGCAAAGTTTCAAATGCCTACATCACCAAAAAAGATACATGCATGTCTAGTAAACATAGGAAAGGATGTTCAACATCATCAATCATGAGGCAGATCCAAGTTAAAATCACAGTGAGGTATCATGATATTCCCATAAAAATGGCTAAAACTAAAAAGACCAAAAATGATAAATGTTGATGAGAATTGAAGCAGAAGGAATTTTCATACATTGTTCTCGGGCTCACAGAACAGTAAAACTACTTTGGAAAAACAGTTTGGTAGTTCCTTGTAAAGTTAAACATACACTCATCATGTGACTCCGCAATAACACACTTGCGTAAGAGAAAATATTATACATGTCCACCCAAAGGCTCATACACACATTTAGAGCAGCTTTGCGCACAATAGCCCAAACTCAAAATAACCCAAATTCCACTGGCTAGTGAATAGATAAACAGATTGTAGTACATCCATACGATGAAATACCAATTGGTAATGAAAAAACAAAAACACAGCTGTGAATACATACACTATGGAGGTTTTTCAAAAGCATTTACATTAATTAAAAGATTCTATTCACATTTGCCTCTAGAAAGGGCAAAACTATAGTAACAGAAACAAATCAGTGGTTATTTGGGACCAGTGGTATTGAGAGTAGATTTCATGTAAAGGGACATAAGGGAATATTTTGGGTGATGAAAAATGTTCTGTATCTTGATTGTGGTAGTCGTTACACAGTTTATACATTAACCAAAACTCATGGGACAGTATACTTATATAGGGGTGCATTTTGTTGTATATAAATTCTGCCTCAATATTCCTGACTCTATATATTATATACCCAGCCTTCCAATAAAGAGGTCATGAAATCCAAAAGTGTAATCCTGGTTGAACATGGCTGAATAGAGGAACTGGGCCTTCCGAGGTGTAAGCTTGAATTCTCCTTACACGCATCTGAACATCATGCTGGGAAGAAAGGATGTCCAGGAGTCACCAAGGAGCAAAATGAGGCTATTCCTTAATCCCAAATCAGGCAGCACACAAAGGATTTTGTTTATTCCTTTATCCTTTCAACAATCCTGGCAAGTAGCTACGATTGTCCCCACTTGACAGAGGAGGAAAGCACAGCTCTGAGAAGACAGGGTCACTTGACACAGTGCAAGTCTGACTCCAAAGCCCAGGCTCTCTCTATTCATTAGCCTGCCTCCCAGTAGGAATGGGGACCCCCCGTATCAGAGGTTCTGCCAGGCACTCTAGAGCCCAGTATTTCTCTAGCTCGGGGGGTGGTGCACCGACTCCTGGATTCTCTGGCTATGTGCCCGACTCTCTCCTGCAAATGTCTTTAAGGGCCAGAGCCACTAAATCATGACTGGACACACCCTGTGGAAATGCATCTGACCTTCACTATACCTCATATTTCTGCAGAATACAACATTTGCTGATTGCTAACTACAGCATGCTGTACTTGTGTCAGATCATGATAAAATATGCAGTGGACACATTTTACATACAAGAAAACAGATTTCAGGAGGTTAATAGAGTTGTCTATGGTCATGTAGCTACATGTAGGAGAGCCAGGATTTGGAGCAAGGCCCATTCAAACCACAAAGCTCGCAGGGCTGCCTGCTACATGATTTTAGTGTTGTCTTCTATATTCAGTTTACCAAGCTCCCGAATCAGTATGGATGCTTTTGGTGGAAAGTAACACATTAAATAGTAAGGACGCATTAGCTCATAGTTCAGAATTAGAGCAAGCTTCAGGGCTGCCTTACTCTAGGGCCTCTGTCTCCACTTCCCTGTGCTGGTCTTGGCTCCGCCCATCCTGTGTGCTCATGTCTGTGGGAGCGGGCCCCAGGATTCCATACCTGTCAGTGGTATACTCCCACGTCCGGAGGGAAAGAGAAGCTGGCTCTTCACGTGATTTCTCTCTACACCTCCAACCATTCTGTCCCCTGAAAACTAGCCAGATGAGGTCACAAGCTCATTCCTGGACCAATCCATGTGATGTGGAGAAGGCCATTTACTCACTGGCCCAGGCCTACCTTTCTGAGCCAACTGCTTCCTGGGAAAATTACCATAAATGCCCTAATAACATCATGCCCCCAATGTGGAAATGAATACTGGGAAACCAACCATAATATCTGCTACAATCTTTCTCAGTTGTTATTTCAATAGACATTTACAGCAACACCATGCCTCCGTAACAATCTCCTCTTTACATGTGAGAAAACAAATTGAATGCATATGTCTCAGGAAACAAGGACATGTGTAGCTGCTAGGGTTCAAGGTCACGCCTTCTCATTCCAAGTCGACAGCTCTTTCTACTACTTGGACAACTGCTACGACTGTACTGCGCTTTCCCTCCTTAGACCACATTCCAAGATGTTGCTGAAAAGATACTCATTTTCGAGCTCTGATCTTCTGGTATGTATCATCATTTTCTTCTAACTCAATAACCACTCCATTATGGACTCCAGTGAACCATTTATAAACAAGTCAAGAGGATTTTTTCCCAGCATTTCCTTTCTAATGAGGTTTTACAGCTATCGTTTAAAATAAATACATAGTCTGATGTATTTTAAAACCTATTTAGTGTTTTGTAGACTTTCTGCTCTTTTTTTTCCTTTCCCTTTTTAATTTCACTTTCTAAATAACCCCATGTTCGGGGCACCTGGGTGGCTTAGTCGGTTAAGTGTCCAACTTTCGCTTAGGTCATGATCTCGCGGTTTGTGGGTTCAAGCCCCGCGTCGGGCTCTGTGCTGACTGCCAGCTCAGAGCCTGGAGCCTATTTCGGAGTCTGTATCTCCCTCTCTCTCTGACCCTCCCCTGCTCATGCTGTCTCTCTCTCTCCTAGAAATAAATAAAAATATTTTTAAAAAAAGTTAAAAAAAAATAACCTCATTTTCAAAAAGATTGTTCTTTTCAAATTCTTCTTCCACATCTACTATCAACACACTATCAAACCATAGCCTGGACCTCTGGCTCTCATCAGCTCCATTCATTCTCTGTAACAGACCTAAAAAGAAGCTTCTGGCCTTTGGCCGTTTAAAGCAAGAATGCCACAAAGGGAGCATCTTTTTCCTTAAAAAGATGAATAAGAGAAATAATATGGGGGGAAAAACCCCTCAAATATCTACTTAGCTACAGAGGGTATTGTTTCAATTAGAGTTCCAACGGAAATGGGGAAATAGAACAGGCCGCTGGCTGATTGTGGCTTCAGTGCCCAGCAGAGCCCCAAATGCTGGTAAAAGGAATCCCTCACACCTTGGGTCTATCTTACATTTAAAATGAGCTGCCATGAACTTGACGTCCTTTGATTTTCTTGGCAATCATGTGCTGAGCTGGGGAACGCAGAAGCCAGTGTATCTAACTTACAGATACAGAAAGCAAGGTGACACTCTGCTTAATAGTAAGGGACAAAACTGTAACTGCAACTTAGGAATTCTTCCTCCAGGTTGAGTGCTATTTACACTACACTCTTTGGATTCCCCAATTTGAGGAAAGCTGTATGAGAGTTATGAAGGCTCAGAAATTAGTTTAGCACCTCTGACTCCAGATTTTAAGTTTGAACGTTACACATTTTTGGCCTTTCTTTGGTGTTAAGGAAAAGTAAACAAGACTTGACAGAAAATCTGATGAGAAGCTGCAATCATTTTGACCCAAGGACAATATATAAAATTTCAAAAGATGTTATCAAGAATATATGTTGATACCAACTAGGGCAACTGTCATAACATGGCCTTCCAACAGATGTATATTATCATTGCATCTTAAATAATATTGAATGTGCTATCGATTCTTTAGACAATGTGTTTCTCTGCAAGAACAGAGGAAAAAGATGAAAGAGGCATCAAAGAAGACTCTTATTTTTCTCAGTGTGAAGAATTGGGAGTAGTCGGGGGAGGTCTTTAAAATAAGAAGCCTAGCTAGAACATGAGGAAAAGGGAAAAGGGTGTAATAGGGAAGTGACCATGGTGAGGAGGAGATGAGGAGGCTGCATGGAATCATGACGTTGGGGGCCATATTGAAACATCTGGAGCTAAGCTTGGAGATTTTGTGTGTAAACAGCGGTGCTGGGGAAGCAGAAAGAGAAGCTACAACAGACAGCATTGTAGAAGGTGGGGTAAAGGATGAAGCCAGAGGCAGCTGAAAGAACTTCAGGATATAAAGGTTGGAAATGTCTCTAGGAAGCTCAAGCAAGTCATAGTGATCCCTAGGCCCTCTCTCTCTCCCCAGCTGATTGGGAAAAGGTCAGGGATGGAGCAGGGTAAGAATAAGGCAGAGGTTGGGGTGCCTGGGTGGCTCAGTCGGTTAAGCGTCCAACTTCATTTCAGGTCATGATCTCATGGTTCGTGGGTTCAAGCCCCACGTCAGGCTCTGTGCTGACAGCTCAGAGCCTGGAGCCTGTTTCAGATTCTGTCTCTCTCTGACCCTCCTCTGCTCACACTGTCTCTCTCTCTCTATCAGAAAAAAAAAGTCTCATGTTAAAAAAAAGAATAAGGCAGAGGTTGAGGGTCTTTTTGTGGGATTCTGAGGCCTGCGGCAGAGGGGAACATGCTAGAATGTCAAAGGTTTTTGACAGCTAAATCTGCTCATGCGTGCAGGGCAAGGAGAACCTTTACTCTGAATGACACAGCTCAACCCATTTGTTTCTGAAGAATTCCTCTTGGCTTCTATTCCATATTCCTGTAGAACATCATCCTACGAGTGGAGTTTATTATCCTTGTAAATACGAACTCACAAATGAGGCATGGCTTATTGTGAAGCAAGGTGCGTGCCCCATAGTCTGTGTCTGATCCTACCACAAGGTCTCCATCATCCTGGGATGCTTCACTCAACACGGGAGGATTCACATGCTGGATGCAAAGTCTGACTGGATTCAAGGATCCTCGTGAATTAAGGAAGCAGGAGCGGGTATGTGGCTGTGACCCTAAGGGGTTACTTCTCTTGTATCGCGGTTGGCGAACAATAGGAATTTTTCACTCCACTCACAGCAGACTGCTCTCGGGCAGTTTAATGACAACATTCTATACAAGTTATATCTATAAATGAAGACCTAAACACATTCAGCACAGCACCTCACCTGCTGTGGAATCCTGGACATGCTGCTTTGAGGGGCAGAGGCCATTTAACCACACGCCCTGGCAGCCCAGGCTTCTTGCAGAGCAGAGCCACATGTGAATCGCACAGTGTGCTCATTGTCATCCACGCCTCTAGCCAATCAGTGCAAGAGCTTCCATGGAAGGAACCTTCCTCCCGTTTCAGCAAGAGCATCTCATGAACACCTGAAACCATCATTTCTACTCTTAGAGGAGATCTGCTTTACAACACAAATTCTTTCTCGTAGAGATCTCTGTCTATGTGATGAATAAGTATGCCATGCCCATGTGCATGCGGATGTCCAGGGGCCCCGGGCCCTTTCCTCCTGCACAGGACTCTTGAATCTTTATTCCCATTGGGGTGAGGGGAGCTCATCTGCAGAGGGCACACATCTGTAGGAGGAAGTCCACATCTTACAGACATCTGAATGAGTTTGGATTCCAGATTCAGCTGAAGTAAAGAAAAAAGAAGTCTAGCTTTGTTTGCTCATGTGAAAGTGGAGTGCTCAACTGAAGGGCTCCCAGGAACTGGGGGTCCACTAGGGCCTCCCACTCCCCTGTTTTACATAAATGTTGAGGATGTGGGCTGATATGTGACTCCTGGTATCTGCGGTCTCCCCAACCCCTACCCAGTTTATGGGAGAAATTCGTCTGCTCAGTGTTCCTTGGCATGAATGAAGCAAACTGAAAACCGTAGTCATCTGCACAGATGACAGCAGTTCAACGTCCTCTAACTAGCTGATACTCTAATCATCCTGTTAAAATCTAGTCATGTGTGGTTGTACAGAGAAACCCCCAACCAGCAGGGGTGTGTGTGTGTTATAAGGAATTGGCTCATGCAGTTATGGAGGCTGGCAAGTCCCAAGGTCTATGGGGAGAGAAGGCAAGCTGGAGCCCCAGGACAGCCAATGGTTTAGTTCCGGTCTAAGTCCCAAGGCTAGAGGACCAGAACTGTTGGCTTATTTGCAGTGCAAAGGCCAGCAGCCTAGAGACTGAGGAAGAGCTATTATTTCAGTCATTTCTAGTTGCAGGCAGGGAAAAACTGACACCCCAGCTCAGAGGCAGTCAGGCATGAAGGAGAATTCTCTCTTACTTTGGGTAGGGCTAGTCTTTTTTATTTTTTTCCTGTTTGAGCCTTCAACTGACGGAGGAAGACCACTACCCTTAGAAGGGCAATCTGCTTTACTCAGTCTGCCAATGTAACCATTAGTCTATTCCAAAAACATCCTCACAGACACATCCAGAATATGTTTGATCAAATATCTGGGCACCCTGGGGCCCAGTGAAGTTGACATATAAAATTAACATCACAGTAATTAAGGAGCTGTTGTTTGTGGCACACAGTAATGATTAAAAAGCCAAAATGTGTGTGTGTGTGTGTCGGGGGGGCTTTTTCTAATTAAAACATAATTTTTCTACCCCCTTCAAATAAACACATGCAGGATGGCCGATTTAAGACGAGCTTAAATGAAACCATCCCATAAGTACCCTCCTCCTTCAGCCCCAAAGCTTTGAGAGACATTGCTATTACTTAGGAATAAAATCATTGTTTTAAAACTGCTTTCCCAACATTTTCCAATGGAGACTTCTCAAACCTTATGGAAACTGACAGAGAATAATTCTAAGTCCTCTTCCCAGATGAGGCAAATGAGGCACCGGGGGGAAGAAATAGCTTATCTGGCATCGTAATATTTGGAAAACGAATGTGCTTGCATTTTAATAACTCAGGATTACACCTCCCCCATCTTTTAAATAAGAGTATGGTGGAACTTCCACATGTAGAAAATGATGGATATCTTGGTTATTAAAGAGCTGATTAAAAACCAGGTGGTAAGCAAAGGGTTTAGGGGTTATTACTTTTAAAGAGGGGGGAATTCAGTAGGTGCCCCCTCAACAAGGTAGCTTCTTCTTTGAGATATCTGGTGTTGGCTTGGGACACCAGGAGGTTCACTGGCACTTGCACAGCATGTTGGCAGCTGCTGACCCATCCATCATCTACAGACTCACTACTTGAGTGTGCCCCTGCTGAACTTCCACTTGCCAGTAACTGCACCTCTTTGCCTGAAGGTAACAGCCCCAGAATCATCCCTTGGATAATCAGTGATGGGAGATGGTGATGAAACTCTGCAACTTGGGTGCTATATCCTAGTGGTGTGTTCTTTCTGTCCCTATGCTGATAGCCAGGGCTGGTGGCATGTGTGTGACCTGTGTCCTGCTGTCACTATCTTGAAATGCTTAATAGCCTTTTAGACAAGGGGCCCTGCATTTTATTTTGCACTGGTCTATGGGAAAAATGTGGCCAGTCCTGGTGGTAGCTAGCATGTTAACCCACCCTTTATTGGATGATTTCCCTCCCGTGTCTGACTTCTACCGATTGCTCCCGTACTTCCTAATAATTGACTCCTCCCTAATTCCCTTTCGCAGAGTCTACCTCTAGGAGACCCCAAACTAAACTGTTGCAAGTGCCATTGGAATCCTGACAAAAACACTATAAAGAACTAACAAAAGCTACCCTGCCACTTTTTAAAAACAAAACAATAATGCACATGGGTTTAAAAGTTACTAAAAATAGTGTGGTGATTATATAAGCTGTCATTACCACACCATCTTGTGATATCTAGGGAGGTTTAATAAGGAAGTAATACCCAACTAAGCTTCTCAACTTTGCTGCATCTCAGATCAAGTGCCCAGGTGAATCCAGTGCACAAATATCTCCCTGAAGAAGTAGGCCAATAAATAGCAGCAGAGTTGACATTTAAACAACGGCTGTGCACGCCAGCTGTTTTAAAGAAATTGTTTGTCTTTGCCAACATGTCGAGAGGAATAAGTTCACATAATTTAGGAACTCCTAAGGCATAGAAGTTCTTGATTATTTACAATGACAAAGTTATCGATAGCCATCAAGTTTCTTTTAGTAATGCCCGACACAACATCTTAAAAAAAGGGTCAGGGAGATTGACCTATGAGGAACATATTCGAGTGACTGCATCTTCAACTAAAGTTTAAGAAAGATGTAAATAAGGATTCTAGTTCCAAATTAGATCAGCTGAGCTCACCAATCCAAGAGCCCATGCCGTCTCTATTTTTGTATTCCTAGGGTCCAGCACAACACCTGGAATGGAGTCAGTGTCTACTCAATAATTAGGAACTGACTGAACTGGGCTTAGGGCTGTGCCTTTGAGGTCTAAGTACCAGAACATGAAATTGTCTCATCCCTCCTGGGGAAGAAGCTCTAGGTTTTCCCATTGGCCCTATCTTACACACTGAGATTTATTAAATGGGTGTAAAACCAGTACATGAGTATCAAATGAGAGGAAGAGTCTTGGGTGGGACACTGCATGTGATGGATGGTTATGGTTTAGGACCTTTGGCAGCGTGTGGGGAATGCAAAAATTGAGAACTGGCTGGAGAAACAGAAAACCACATTAGGCCTTTCTCTCCATGTGTGAGATGTACATCCAAGAACTTTTATGACCAAATCCGACCATCTTTAAGTTATGTTGGTTTTCAGTGCGAATCCTGTCACCACCTTGAGACAAACTATAGACAGAAAGCCTCATTGTGCCTCAGTTTCCTTATCATTCAGAAAGATGATACCCAGATTAGTTGTTTTGTAACAACGGACAGATATTGTGACTACTTCTCTCACCTTCCTCCTGATACATAAAGGTTAGGGCAGTTTGATGGTTAAGTGCAGCCGTCCCCAGAAAGGCTAGGCTTATTAGGCTGCTTACTGGATAAATAATCAGGACAAAGGGGTTAAGAGGTCACATAAGCCTATTTTAGAAACGTTTTAAAATATAAGAGTTTTATCCTGACCAATTTTGGAACATGATATATCTTTCTGATCAAGTTGTATAAAAACAGTTTTCAGTGAAAATTCTTTTGTCCCTCTTCCGTACAACCAGTCCAGATAAAAAATCTGGGTGAGAATTTGCAGATGAGAAAAAGGTAAAGTTTTGATTACTAACTGGAACACATCAATTTTGTACCAATGGGGGAAAACAAATCCCCTGTACCTGGGGAGTAATGGAGGTGAGAAGATAATTAATTACCTTCTATTTTTCCTTAGAACTATTCCTGGATGCTTTCCCTTTTTCCTGAATGAAAACTCCCTATGCTACTTTTCCAAGTTCCTGTGAGGGCCTTGAGGTCAAAGTGACTGCGGTGCCTATGATCACACCCGACAGTATCAATCACACGACAGCGAAGGTGGCTTAGCTCCTCGATTTTCCACAGAGGACACTTATGGATGTCATTTACTCATGACATTGTTAATGACACCGATGCCATGGACAAGTAGAGCTAGTTGAAGCTGAATGCAGTATCTCTGAAACCAAGGGCTAACCTGAATTATTTCTGGGTAGACTGGGAATCACAGAGTTAGCAGCTCTATAATGGGCAGCCACGTTGGGGACCCAGTAGCCTAGACATCTGACTAATGTTTGTTCTGTTTGGAGTATCTTAATGACTATAAAGTCTTTGTGTCCCAAAGTACCATGTACAGTCCATGGAAATGTCCTTCTTGTGTCTATGAGGATGACCCTATCAGTGACTACCATGACACTTCAGCCCTGGATGGAGACATTCAAGTCAGCTTCAGATTAATTGAGAATCTTTGAGGGGAATAACTGAGGCCAACAATTTGGTCTCACACTGCTGTATGGAGTCCTGCTGACAATAGTTTTGCTGTAAAGATGTTCTGGACAAGGGCCAAGGTGACAGATTGTGAATAAAAAGAATTATAATAGCAGGTCTGAAAAGGCTTACCTTTAGAAAGGCCTGATTGCAAGGCTGGCCCTTCACCAGCACTGGGGAACTTGGATTTCGAGAGGGTTCCCAGCACCCTAACTGATGGGAGTGGCTCACTGTGCCTAAACCCTTCATGTGAACAATGTGGTTTATGTAAACACATGCTTTCCTTTGGAGAATATGGGATTTTTATATGTGCTAGTCAAGATGGTGCCCGGTGACCAGCCCCCAATAAAACCCTGGGCTCTGAGTCTCTAAAGAGTTGGTTTCTTGGGTGGATAGCATTTCACATGTGCTGTCATAACTTGCTGCCAGGGGAATTTAGCATGTCCTCTAGAAGAGGACCCTTGGACGCCTGGGTCTCATTACCTCCTGACGCTGCTCCCTGTGATGCTTCCCTTTTCTGGTTTGCTTTGTATCCTTCACTGTAATAAATCATAGCCATGATTACAACTAAAAAACAAAAGGGAAGAAAAATGATATCCATAGCTACCTACACTTACCTAACATCTATCTTAACAATAACTACCCTACCAGTGAAGACCAACAGTTGAGTTCTTGCTCGCCCCTGGCATAGCTGTCAAACACTCATCTGCAAAAAAGCTCATTTCATGCTCCTAACAACACTTCAGTGTAGGTCCTTCTGTTATCTCTATTTGGCAGATGAGGGAATGGAGGCTTAGAGAAATTCAGGAGCTTGCTCAAGATCACAGCATCTGTTAGATGGCACTGCGGGACCTGGGGCATAGGCCTATGTGACTGCAACCCCCTGGCTGGGATTTGAGCAGATCCATGGGGAAACGTTCTAAACAAAATGCCAAACCTTAGGCAAATGCATGGTGGTGATGCTACTGTGACAGATGATGACTGGGTCTGGCCCAGAAATTGTTGCATATGTTTTGCAAATTTTTAGTTTACTCAGATCATGTGACTGAAATGTCATCTTCCCACAGGTTCATGAGAAGTGGAGACTTGACATGGACAGGCATTTGAAGGTCAGGTACCGCCCCACTCCCTCAAAGAGGGTTAGAAACTGGGCCAGGAAAAAAAATTAGAGACTATGTAAAATAAATCCTTCATCTTCTGACTGAGGAAACAGAGAGATGCAGCATTTTGCACCAAGTCATAAAATCCCAGACTGGGGCTTCGGCCCTGACTCCATTCATTTCTCCAGGACACTGTCTCCTCCTTGCCACTCTTCTCTTTAAAATCAGACTCCACCATTACCCAGTATATGAAAAGTGCTTTTATGTATTTATTTTTTAAATTATGACTTAAACAGGGAAGTGACCTCTTTTGAAGCAGAACTATACATAAAATACTTTTGACATCAGGGAAACATTGTGATGACGGGGTCAGTGGTGAGGGGAATTAACACCTTTGGAAATGTAATCCACTCATCCAGAAGCAGGGCAGCCGATGCCCACTCCAAATGTGTTCTTATACACACAGGATTCCTTCCAAATGGACTCCGAAGGCAGAACACATGGCTGAGTTTCAAATGGGCAGAAAGTCACCTTAAAGCACATTTCCCCTCCATTTGGGAGTTGACACAATCGAGTTACAGGCAGAGACTGTTTATCAAGGTGGCATGAAAGTCTCTCTTCAAATTCCTCCTGCTTTTATAATCAAACAATAACATCTCCAGAGTATAGGTTTTAGCTACATAAGAAACATACTGGAAATTGATTCAATGCTGCTGGCATGGCTGTGACAATGTTTCATAACCCAGTAACCTCTCAGTTTGTTCTTCCCCATTCCTGAAAAGCTTTTAGCTGTACCAGGGTGGCAAAGCAGAGATAAAGCAAACATCATCCTTTTATCTGATGGTGTGCAAAATGAGTGGAGAGGCACTGAACCACTGATAAGATGAATTGCTAAATGAGTCTTCTCAAATTCTATCAGTGGGCTTATGGAAGAAATTAAGACTGACATTGATAAGTTACTTTCTCAGGCACCACCTTTTTCACAAATGAGGGCTTGTCTTTCCCAGCAGTTAAGCCCTATTTGCACGTGCATGACTCATTAAAAAATGCCCTGATCAGTTTCATGTTGTAACAGAGTCACTGAGATGTCTTCCTTTCTCTATATCCTGTTCTCTTCTCTAGGACGCTTCTTGAACATGGATTCATTTGAGTCAGGAGCACCCTTTCCCAAGATCATGTTTCTTCTTTTCTTCCTTAGTAGCATATTTCATTACACAACTCAATTTTCATCTCTACAATTTGCCGTTGCCCTCACCTGATCTATCATTCTGGCACTCTACACCTCCCTCGTGCTAAGGTATTTGCTCCCATGTGCCAGACTTAATGAACGTATCATTGGGATTCCCTGTAGACTGAATGTGAGCCTCACCTTAATTGAGGTGGTTTTTCATTCAGTATATACTATTGAGTTCTTACAGTAGGGACAGAGCCTTCCCAGTGTCTGAAACGCTACAAGTTCCTCTCTGGCAGGGCTTTCTCTGTCTCTGTCTGTCTCTCTCTGTCCCACTTCCTTTTTTCCTCCCTTCCTCCCTCCCTCCCTCACCCCCTTCTTTCCTTTTTAAATCAAAGCTACTGCTCAGTCACTAATTTTTCATTACCTCCACACATAAGCAGAACTGCTGGCTTTAACCGCACTTAAAGCACAGACTGTTCAGCCGATCCATAATGAGTGGTCAACTAAAATTATCTGTGGTAACATGGATGAGGAAGGGACGAAAATTCAAGAGTTACCCACAATCTCTGTTTCTGACTTATTCCTCTGACACCTGATGTACTTTAGAATTGATGACGGGTAACTTAATATGGGTGGTCAGGGCTGTGTACCTTTCTTCCTCTCTCCCTCTTCTCTTGGCCAATCTCTCTTCTGGAGATGCTAAAGGGCCAGCCAAATGGTAGGTGAGAATGGGGTGTGGTGAGGGATGCATGGTATAGACCAGAAGGATAAATGGAAAGCCCATTCAGGCCATAGATACACTTGCCAAAAATATATTTGCGTTTTGTTTTGGATGGTACTTTAATTTTTATCTTTTTAAAAAATGGTCAAATATTCTATAACTAGGGGAGTATATACAACAGGTAGATTCATTTAAATCACCACCATAAAAGAACACCCATAGCCCACCTTAACAACACAGTGTTTTTAAGCCACTTTGGTGCTCGTCTCTGATAACATCCTTCTCCTACTTCTAAGCTCTTCAAAAGACAAGCACAGTGTTGAATTTCATGTCATTCATCAACTTCCCACGCTATTTTTGTTTTTGTAGAAAAAAATATGACATTTTCATTACATTTATGGATAAGCACATCTACAGAGTTGTACTGATTTATGATGTAAACATTTATTACTGTAGATATTGGTCAAGAAAGTTTGAAAGACATGGCCCTTCAAAAACTCTTGGCAAGTACATCAGGGGATATACGCCACGATGGCCACAGAAACATTGTCATAATAGGGAAAAATGGAAAACAATCCAAATTTTCATTAACAGTAGAAAGGATAAATTTTAAAATATTTATGCTATGGAATACTATAGAGCAGTGAACACTAATAAATAGCAGGTATAAGTACCATCATGGATGCATCACAAAAATGATGTTGATTAAAAAAAAGACAAGTGCAGAATACTTACAGTATGATTCTAGTTGTATAACGAGCAAAGCTAAACAAAATTGTGATAAGGCTATGCCAATAAAAATGAATATTAAAAGACTACATATGTATATACACATATATGCACACACATGTACAAACATACATACACATACACCACGATTTCTTTATCTGTTCCCTTGTTGATACACTTAGATTCTTTCCATATCTTGGCCATTGTGAACAATGGTGAAATGGATGTGGACATGCAGATATCTCTCTGAGATACCGATTTTATTTCCAAATAGAAGTATCATGCAATCCAGCAATCCCACCTCTGGATATATATCCAAAGGAATAAAACCACTATCCTAATGTTTAGATTTCCTTTTATTTATCTTGCTTGGAAATAATTTGGCTTTCTGAAACTGAGAATTGGTAACTTTCTTTAATTTTGCAAATTCTTAGTCATTAATTCTTTTAATATTATGTTTACCCTGTTCATTCCACTCCCTTCTTCACGAGCTATAATTAGATGCCTGTGGATTTTATCATCTGTTACTTAATGTATTTTACCCTCTCCTTCATTTATCCACCCCCTGGGTTCTCTGTGACACATTTCACATAATTGTTCAACTCTGTCTTTTGGTCCAGTAACACTCTCATCAGGGGTAATCAACACTAAGAGCTTTTGATTTTTTTGAAGTTCTTTGTATCCTTTTTTGATATCAAACTTTCATTTGTTCATTCCTTGGTTACTGTTCATTTCCATTTGTGTTTACTTTAAATGCATTCAATATTTTTATTTTATATTCTTTATTGGATAGTTCCTAGTTCTGTAGTCTATGCAGGACTTATTCTATAGCTTCCTTTTTTTTTTTTTTCTTGCCAGCTCTAATGAAGTCATTATTTCCCCTTCTTAGTGATCTTCTATTGTGAGTTAATCTTCCTTGGAACTTTATCTGGGTGTAAAGTTTAGAGTGGCTGCATCTAGAGAGGATCTGCCTCGGAGTCTTCCAGATTCCTACAAGATCTGTCACCTTGAGTCTGCATTTTTAAAAACTTCATTACGGTAAATTTCAAATATTCTCAAACAGGGGCATTGCACAGCTCAAAAAATATTAATATTCTGTCATTCATGCCTCAACTATTCCCTCCTCCAGTTTCTTCTCTGTAGTATTTAAAAGCACAGCTCAGATGCTTAAAAAATTCAAGCTAGGGGATTTAGGGGACACAGAGAGTGAATTAGCGCCTTGATCCACAGGAGTGTGAGCTAAGGATTCAATCTTCAGAGGAGATTTTTTTTCTTTTCCTTTTCCTTTTTTCTTTCTTTAGCTAGAGTTAAGACTGAGTTGAGGCTGAGTTAGGAGCTGATTCTTACAGTCTTCCTCTTGGTTTGTTGTCACTGGTCTTGGGAATCCAGCTTAACACTGGGTGCAAAGGGATGTTTTTGATCTAACATCTCACCATGCTCAGGCCCTGGGCTTTCATTTTGTCAATAGTTTAGCTCCTTAATGCTAGGCTCCAGGGAGGGTGAAAACTGTCCTAGGTCATCCAGGTCTGAGGGACTTGCAGTACACACACCAAGAAAGTACAGGCAAACTAGGACAACTGGTCACCCTAGCCCTTGGTCATTAGAGACTGGCGCATACCCTGTGGGCAAATGCTGGTTACAGCACTCCCCCCCGCCCCCCTCATCGATTCAAACTCTCTTGCTGTCCCTGCTTCCAACACATTCCTTGTAGGCAGCTCAACCATGCATTTAAGAAATATATGTGTATTTTTATATTATATTCTATACTTTCAGTTGTGAAATTCTGGGAAAGGACTTTGAAATTCTAATTTGAAATATTGCCAGATAAAAGAAAGTCTCTGAAGATTTGCTTTTTACAATTGAGCCTGCATTTTAAGATGTATCATATGTCACATAAAAATCTATATTTTTTGGCTTCTGGTGAAAAATGGAAAGACTTGGTTACACAGGGCCAGCCTTCTACAGTGACAACTGAAATCGACAAGCAGCTGCTCCCTCGGGTGGGTTGTATTCTCTTCATTCCTCAAAACCCCCATCGTTCATGTAATATATGCTTGTATATGTCAAGTCTGGCCTATCTCACTCAATGACCTGGGGGGTTTACTGGAGGTTGCAACCCCCAAACACACAATCTACTAGAGGGATCCTTGAACTGTGGTACCTGCATGGTGGCCAAAAAAGTACCTAGCCACCATTTAGCATTCTTGGGGATTTATTTGTTTCACAGCTATGGACTGAGCTGGGTTTGGATGCTGGCTCTATTCCATATCATCCACTTGCTGAGCAGAGTATGTAACCTTTCAGGACATCCATTTCGCCACCTGGAAAGTGTGACCACAGTACCTAAGCCACAGGATTGATGTGACGGTAAAACAAGGAAGGCAACATACATAAAATACTCTGGTCAGTGCCCAGCATATAGAAAACTTTTCATAACCAGTACATATTTATATATCATCATCTTACTTCTTTCAGAGTTTTCTGTCACATTGGGCAGGTTTCTGGTGCAGGGTCTAAGGCACTCTGCTTTTTGACTTTGTTTGACTCCTACCTATTCCTTACTGTGCCATACGCACATGCTTATGTCTACTTTAAGTGAATTAACTGTCTTCAGAAATTGAGGGAACTGTACAAAATGAGGTCGATGTATAGCTATTTCAGATTCTCCAACTTGTACTGTACAGCAATAGGCCTTGGAAAAATGTAGGAAAAAGGGCAAAAATTTCTTAATGTGTCTACCATTCCCTATTCAGTGACCCTTTGCCCTTCTCACACCAGGGTTGATACATGCCAGCCACTGGAGCCTCAGGTCTGCCTATGCCTCCAACAGCTGAGTGTCCCCATCTGCACAATACCACCCTTACCTCTCCTAAATGTCAAGCCCTTCCTTCTATTCTCAGCTCCCTGGAAGGAGAATGTAGCAGCCTCATGACTTATCCCAGTAGGATCTTGCTGGCACTAAGCTGTGAAATCACTACTGCTTTTTGTCAGTGATACTCAACGTATACTCTTTCCAGAGACTAGGTGTTGTACAATAAGCAACTTGAAGACCTTTACCCAAAGGAGTTACCAACAGGTAGGAAATTCTAATACACTACCAGGAAAGATCTTTTGGGGCAGAGAGCCCTTTGGTAACCCGTAAATATTCCTGGGTGTCCACCTTTTCATGTAAATATGTGACTCTATTCGTCAGAGCACACCACTCAGGAGGAAACAATATGGTGCATTTATAGTGCCTTTGGTTGGTCCAAGGCTAAAGGAGAAAAAATAAAAAGGTGCTATGATTTTAAAAGTTGGACCATGAACATTCAAAGTGATTGGATGGCCATTTCTTTTTTTTTCTTTTTTTTTCTTTTTTTTTTTCTTTTTACAAATAGTTTATTGTCAAATTATTTTCCACATAACACTCAGTGCTCATCCCCAAAGTGCCCTCCTCCATGCCCATCCCCCCTCCCCCCCACATCCATCAGTCCTCAGTTTTTGTCAGCATTCAAGAGTCTCTCATGGTTTGCCTCTCTCCCTTTCCCCCACCATTTCCGCCCTTCTTCTCCCCCTTGTTCCTCTGTCAAGTTCCTCCTAATCCTCCTATACGTGCAAACATATGATATTTGTCCTTCTCTGCCTGACTTATTTCGCTCAGCATAACACCCTCAAGGTCCATCCATGTTGCTACACATGGCCAGATTTCATTCTTTCTCATTGCCATGTAGTATTCCATGGTATAGATAAACCACATCTTCTGGATCCATTCATCTGTGGATGGACACTTAGGCTCTTTCCATGTTTTAGCTATTGTGGAGAGTGCTGCTATGAACATTGGGGTACATGTGCTCCTATGCCTCAGCATTTCTGTATCCCTTGGGTAAATTCCTAGCAGTGCTATTGCTGGGTCATAGGGGAGTTCTATTGTTAGTTTCCTGAGGAACCTCCACACTGTTTTCCAGAGGGGCTGTACCAGTTTACATTCCCACCAACAGTGTAGGAGGGTGTTGGATGGCCATTTCTATCATGAGTCTTTCTTTAAAAATCTTCATGATCAGTGTGTTATTCTGTAGGATAAAGTTCAAACATCTAAGCCTGGCTTTCAAGGTCTCCACAATCTAGTTTCATCCAATAAACCAGCTCTACCTGTACCTCATCCTCAAAAATTAGTCTCTACTCTAGTCAAGCTGGTCTTCCACTGCCTATCATCCCCTGAACTACACCACATTCCTATCCTCAGGCCTTTGCTTACCCTGTTGCCCTTGAGTTGAAAGACATCTCCCTGTCCCCTTGGCTGATGAGATCCAACCCTTAGGGCAGTGGTTCCCACAACTTGCTCCCCACTGGAATTACTTGGGAATCTTTGAGAAGACACTCATGTGTGGCTCCTATCTCCAGAATTTGTGATACGTTATGGGGTATGACCTGGAAATCAGCATATTTAAGTTTTTCTTATGTATATTTACTTTTAAGAGAGATAGAGTGAGTGGAGAAGAAGCAGAGAGAGAAGGAGATATAGAATCTCCAAGCAGGCTCCATAGAGCCTAATGCAGGACTCAAACCCACAGACTGCAAGATCATGACCAGAGCTGAAGTCAGACGCCTAACCGACTGAGCCACCCAGGCGCCCCTAGGCTTCACCATTTTTAAAGACTTCCCAGGAGATTCTAATGTATAGCCTAGTTTGGGGACCATTGGTATAAATGGAAAATTCTCTTTAACTTCAATATCTTACTCTCTCATTTTTGTGTTTTCCTCACATATGAAAACCAACCTTCCTGGCTTTACCAAAGCTGGATTCTACACCTGCCTGTACACTCATATGTATGCAGTGTGTGCCTGTCTTCACAGTGTATCCGAATTATCTGCTGCTTTTCTGTCTCCCTACTATATAGCCATTCACAGAGTACAGGTACCGTGTCTTATTCATCCCATATCCCCAGCATCTAACCAGGTCGTGGGTTATAGAAGATGCTCAGTATAGGCTTGTTGACCTAAATATAACTCACCAGCTCCCTGGTGTAATCTATAGGAGCAAACATTTTACAGGAGCGAAAAAAGAAGTCATACATTCAACTCTCCACGTCTACAAATCTCTATCTCTAGTGAAAGAAAAGCAAACAAACAAACTGAGGAAGGGAGTCAGGGACTAGGTTGCAGTATGCTCATAAATACAGAAATCTCCACCAGAGCCTTACCTGGTGACCCTCTCTGGTGGTTAGAGGAAAAGTCCTTAAAAGAAGCAAATTGACAGATGACAAAAACAGAAAACTGGCCACAAAGGAATGAAAAAACAAACAAAACAAAACAAAAATAAGGAGCAAGACCTGTAATGTTCTAAGCACAGAGCTTAGTGCGTAATGTATATTCCATGGACGAAAATTACTATTACTTTTTCCAGTCCTTGTCAGAAGGAACTACATGGTGCTATTTCCATGGATCTACCTTAATGACAGGTGGAATTCATACTTCAGGCTGTTGGATGCCAAGCTTCCCCTTTTGAGGTTGTCACTTGCAGTTGTGAACTGGAGAACTCTGTGTAGTCTTGTGGAAGTTTCCTTTCCCAACCTATTACTTTATAGTACCTCTTAGATATCATTTCGTATGTTTGGAAATGGAAAAATATCATCATCCTGGGAAGTATTAATATGAAAACCGAATTATGCGCACTACTCCATCCTACTCCCCATCCATAGACACTATTAACTAAATAGTTCTCAGTTCAGTGCCAGTCCGTTAGCCAACAGAACATTATTTATGAAAATTGTTATTAAGAACATTTGTACTTCCCACTCACATTTTGTTTTGATCAACAGCTCACCCTTTCTACTATTAAGCCTAAACATGTCAGCACACTATTTAAAATGGGGCATTTGACTTAAATAGCCATCTACTCAAGTTGTAAAAGTCTGATCAACTTTCTGCGATATGCTTTAACTTTATTTTTAGTATAAATGTCATTCTCTGTATATAAAATTCCTATTTTTTTAAAGTTTTATCAGTGGAGAAAATTGGTAATATTCTCAAAATAAGATAGATACTTATCAATAACTTTGATTGATTGGCAGCTACAGTCCTGAAAAGCCTGGCAGCCTCTTGGTTTTAATTCTAGAGAAAGGAAAATTCTAGATGCATTATATTTCAGAGAAGACTTATGTGAACCTTTATATACTTTGTGGGTGACCAAGTATATATTACTCATAAACACAGTGGTGGCAAACTCATCCCAGATCAATATATTTTCTCAAAGTTACTCAAGGTTAAGTGTACTAATAGAGAGAGGTAATTCAGGTCATGCAAAAGAAAAACTCAGCATACGTCATTAAAATTAATTCTGTGTTTTCCGAAAACTCCTCAAATTTAGTTTCCATACTTTTCTTAAATGACAGTGACAATTTATGTTTATACCAAGGAGGTAAGCTTGGCAGGGGGTGAGCCGCAGACTAAAGATGGTATGTGTCCTCTAAAACCCACTGCCCCTTTCTTCCAAAGAACCTCCTTTTTTGGTTTTTCCCCCTGGACATATGGCCTGCTGCTTGGCATGTTTGCATCCTATGTACTACGTACTGGCTAATGGTAGAAGGGATGGGTCAACTGCTCGGAAGTGTTCATAAAGGGATCCTCCTGGTTAGAAAGTGGATGGTTTTTCAATAGCCATTTTGAACCATGAAGTGATGTTGGGAATGGAAAACATATAAACCAGAGGGACAATATAGGATTAGTCTGGCACTGTCCTAACATCCTGAAGCACCTTTCCCTACACTGTCCTTTGTGACAGCAAGAAGATTCTGTTCTTATTTGAACCACTGTACTCTGTGGTATCATTCACTCCCATCTGAACCTAAGCCTACTGATACTAATAATTAGGGAAACCCAGTCTTGGATTCAAAATAACTGTGGTCTGGATAATTCAAGCTGTATAATCTACGTACTGATACCAACTGTGGACCATACTGTATTAGGTCATTAATACTGATGAGGGAGCAAAAGTCAAGCTGAGGACAAAGCAAAGCTAACACCCCCATATCATCCCCCTCCATGTTGCAATATGTGTGCACCTATCTTAATGATTTACAAGAAAAAAGCAATCTCCAGAAACCTATAGACTCAATTTCCTGGATCCTTAGTATCTTCCCTCCATACGATAGAATGTCTTGTATGATCAGTCACTCTTCACAGCTCTAGTACAGCTCTTTCTGCTCACGGTCCTGTCCCTGTGCTTTAATAAAATCACCTTTTTATACCAAAGACATCTCAAGGATTTTTTTCTTGGCCGTAGGCTCTGAACCCCAATATTCCAAACCACATCAGTATTAATACAATAAGGTAGATTCCAGAGACCTTCCATTCAGATAAGATAAACATCTAGGTTTTGATTCTTAAACTTTCCACCTAACTGAGGTACTTGATTCAAGAGTCTGTGAGACCTTCTCTTTCTCTCCTAGGAACCACAGCCAGAGACATTTTGACATCAGGCCAGGCCTTCTCTCCTCTGCTGTGTAAAGAAGCTACTGCATTAGTTGACCTTCATGGGAATGTGACAATAGTAACTATGTGTCACATGACTCTTTCATCCCTTCTGCTTCAATCACACTCCAGACTGGGCACAATGCTATGTGGATTCCATGCTATGTGGCTGAGTGAGAAAAGGTTAGGAGAACAAGGTCTGTATATTACGCAGAGGTGAAATGGCGATTGTACCCGGTTATCCAAATCTTCACCATTTGGCTCAACAGAGTTTTGTCCCACTGCTAAGCCTTCAGGCAGGCTATTTCTCAAAAGTAGACTTATATGACAAAATAATTTTTCCTCCCTGGCACTGAGTCTTGTGCTATTTATTGTCTGAAATCAGGTTGATTCTGCCCATTCTTCCGCACCCTATAATTTGCTCAAACTGGTGAGTGCCTGAAACTGTAATAAAAGTTTCAAGAGTTCCTCTTAACCGAAGGTACAACTTCTCTCGAATCTTTGTTATAATGCAAATATGTGACCTGAAAAGATAGCTGCTTCACCTATTACTCCACTGACGTGACCAGTGGAGTAATATACCAGATTAGCTAGCTAAAGTCTAAGAGAGAACAAGGGATAAGGAAATGAAATGTCCCGGGAAAATGGAAATAAACTGGTGAATGGTCTGACAAGTAAGTCAAAAGGGATCTTTATTGAGTACCTATTATCCTCCTACATAATATATTAGCTGCTGGCTAAGGTCAGTTTGGGGAAGAATGGATAAAGGAATGGAAAAGAAAGATCACTTGGAGGAAATTCCTGAGGTGGGTAGGAGACTACTAAACTCCACAGAGCTACCCAAAGAAATCCAGATACTTGTGGGCAACCCATGCCCTTTGCCATCTCTCCTCTGGTCATAGGATCCAGAAGGGTTCCTTTGGAAGAGACAAAAGAGGACAAGCAGCTAACAGGGGAGCATAAACAAGTTTCATGCAGCCTGAGCACTGGGACATTTGCTCATTGGGCTACTGGACAGCTTGTTCTTTGTGACTCTTTTAAATTTGGAGAAAATAATACATATCCTTCATTTCACCAGAGCCTACCATGAATCCTTGTTTTCTTGGATATCATTCAATTCTGCTTGGCTTCTTCCTTAAATTCCTCAAAAGACATTTCCTCCTCTTTAGAGGAATTTCCAGATTCTTTCCCTCCGCTTAGAGGATTATTTTTGATGCTATCACTGGCCGGTGTTCTTAATATGAAACAATGTTTTTTGAATTCCTACTGATCATTTAATCCCATTAGATAATTAATATAATACATAGGATGAACCTATTACAGTTAAATAGCAGGAAAGAACAATTAGAAATATGGGCTTTGTGATCATTTGTGTTAGCACTTCTATTAGGCGAGGCTAGTCATTTTCTTGTTTATTAATATGGAACTCTGGCATTTATTAGGGTTCTTTTAAAGAAAAAAAATCTAGCGGTATTATTTTCGTTAATTTACGAATCTTGAATTTCAATACAGAGCAGGCTCAGTTAACACTACCTTATACTATAATCAACTTCTAACATTTTTATTAAACTAACAAGACTATCCCTAAATGCAGAAATGGAAATATGCAGATGCACAAGTTTTCTGATTACTCTTCTTTGTCAATGACATTAGCTGATATTTGGTTAGAAGGCTAACATATTTAGATTTGCTCAGTTGCAAAGCATATTCTATGTTTATATAACACTTTGAGGCTTTGTGACAATACTTAGCTTAGACAAAATGAAGAATATTGGGTTTACCAGGGTGCTAAGAATACATTCTCAGTCATTCTTGTGGAATTATGAGAAATAATCGCTTCATTTGTCAAGTCTCATTCAGTCTTCAAATGGATGAAGTTTTTAGAAGGTTTGTGGTGATCTTATTGGTCAGTTAACTCAGGGAATATTCTCAACCCCATTCTCTCTGCTACCTTATCCAATAAATAGTAGCAACATACTGACTTTCCCAGCATCCTTTGCAGCTAGGATTGGCTTTATGATCTGGTTCTCCTCAATGACATGTAAGATGGAATCTAAGGGGTGGATTGTGATGGAGCATTTACTCTTCCTTACACTTTGTGCCTTGAGTATAAATGGAATGCTAAGAGTGTTGGAAATCAATTTGCAACCCAACAGGTCTGAGGACAAGAAGCCAGGGCTTTTTATAACATTGTTGAGATGCTACCCATCTTTTATGTTTGCCTTCTTCCAGATTTTTTAATTGTGTAAGATGATCAAATGACTTTATTCCATAAAATGGTTAGTCAGATTTGCTGTTGTTGTTTTATTGGTAGCTGATAGCAGCTTATTGATATAGTTCCCCCCTAGTTTGAGGAGATAAATCTCCATTATGTGAAGATTACGTCAGCTGTCTGTCAGAAACATGGTCCAAATTTACTTCCAGGAGAGTAATGTAAAGCAGCACTTTTCAACAGAGCTTTGTGTGACGATGGAAATGTGCATACATGCCACATAGGATATGTAGCCAGTGAGCACTTGAAATGTGTTTAGTGCCACTGAGGAACTGAATTTTTAATATAACCTAGTTTTAATGAATTTGAGTTGAACCTGAGATGGAGACATGTGGCGACTAGCTATCAGGTCAAACAAATGCAAATCTAAAAAATCGCTAGTCTATTAAAGCATAGTTAGATTACTGTAGTTCTTTCGAGAAAAAAAAATTCAGCCTCTAATTTTATATGCTATTTTATAGGCCTGAGAACACCTCATTATGGAAAAATGATGATTCAGCGGGGCTTTACATAGTGTCATGTTTGAAGGTTGTTAAACAATATTTAACTTGCATATTAGCTAACTACACAGAACTGATACCAATTTAAGCATTTTACATTGACAGCTATAATAAAAGATGTCTTCTTGGAATAATAATCTGATTCAGACTGTGCCCCTTCAGCTGTTTGTTAAGGTTTATGGATCCTCAATTACAAATGGAAAGAATAATAATGGTGTGCCAGTCTCATTAGGCTGTGGGGGTGCAAGAACTCTCTAAGAGAAACTGTAAACTACAGTTTGTAGAAGACTTCCAGGTATGCTAGAAAACCAGCCACAGATGGTCCCAACATGGCCCAAAGAGTGGTGAGGTGCTCGGGGGTGGCAGCTAAAGGTACAGGGACAGAGGATACTCACCATACCAGAAACCAGAAATTTGAGGGCCTGCCATGCCCTAGAAGATGGGATTTGATATCAACTACTACACCCACATGTGATTAGAAGAAATTATTCCATCATGCCTTGGTATATGATATAAAACTAAATAATTGGCATGCTTGCTTTCATAGCTATTTTTAGAGCCTGAGGAAAAATTAATTCTGTCCCTGTCCAAGATGTCCACTATCACCTCTTTATCACCTGACAAGGATCAGTCACAGACAACTACTCCATCACCAGTTACCTCCTGGCTGCTGAGAACAGGTCAGCAAAAGGTCAGCCAAGTCTTTCTGTGTTGGGAATTTGAGTTCCTTCCATCCAGGCCTATGCATGATTTCAAGAAGCAGCTGACAAATCAAACTTATTTCACACACACGGCTACCTATAATCAGGGACCTAACGGAAATGATGAAGAAAATGAGTTGTGAAGTTTCGGCAAGTGATGTACACCGATATCTATTAGGTTCTCTGTGTAAAACACATTCAATTAAAAAACTATTCCATTTATGAAAGCTACCACCCCACGTTTCTGAACAATAGCAGTCGTGCAGAATGCTTCTCGAGACAATTATAGAAGCTGGATCAATTCAAAGTTGATTTTTTTCCTCAGAGAAATTATTTACACTCATTATTGTTTTCATTTCATACTGACAAGTGCTCACTTCTCATCAGTTTGCAGTGAATTGCTCTGAAAACACATATGTTTTCTTTATGGGCTTTGAACCACTTATTTTATGGGAGCTTCCAATGTCTGAGAAGAGAAAAGGAACCCTGTGTGAGAAGTTAAGACCCAGTGCTCATAGAGCTGAGGCATGAGACATGGTCTGCAGGAACACATTGTGCCTGAAAGAAGGTCGCATTTGAAAAATATTGCCCATGAAGATGTACATGACATGAATGTTTACCTATGATGTGGCTCTGAAATGTGGACTCTGCGACTGTATCTTCATCCTCTTGCAGGTTTCCACTTGCTTCTTTTATCTGCAGCAAGAAGAAAATACTGTAAGTTCTTCTTTATTATATTCAACAGATTGTCTTCAATCCTCAGAATGGTGGTTCATTCTGTAACAAACGGGGGTATGTGTGAGACCATGTGTGGATGTATATATATGTATATTTAGATTCTTAACTCCCTTGGCTTTATGACAAGTTTTAATTACAAGAGTGTATTTTCAGAAATATAACGCCAGATCTGAAAATGAGGATTTACAGGGTACCTAAGTCTCCAAAAAATTTTAGAGATAACAACGTTGGCTTTTAATACTTAATAAAGTCAGTAACACAGAGCTGTTAGGAAACATTAAAGTCAAAGAAAATATAATTCCTCCAGAGACCGTGACTTCCACCACAAGTTACTTTAATAAGAAGAAAGAAATATACTTAGATCTCATGACCCTCTCCTGGAATGTAACTCTCTAATAAGATGATTTTTTTTTTGTTCTTTCTATGATGAAACATAAGGTGACTATGATGTATGCTTAGTGGACTACAGCAGTGACACATTTATATCGATTTTTTAGGTCAAAAACATTCCCCTTACATATCAGTTGAAATATCCAGATGCTGAATGGGGCAGCGTTCGGCAGAACTCTAGAGCCCTGAATAAAGTCACAGTGTTTTACAAATGAGAATTCTGAGATCCAGCAAGTTTCCTTAAACATATTGTAGGTGGAAATGCTGGGATTAAAACTCAGCCCCTTCCTTCTCAACCTAGTGACAGCAGAAGCCACAATAATATCATCAATACCAATTATAATTCAAGATTTTTTAAAAGTATATTTATTATGAGGTGGGGGCCAGAGACAGAAGGAGAGAGAGAGAATCCCAAGCAGGCTCTGTACTGTCAGTGTAGAGTCCGATGTGGAGTTCAAACTCACAAACTGTGAGAGCACGAGCATGACCTGGGCAGAAGAGTCAGATATTTAACCGACTGAGCCCCCCAGGTGCCACAGTACCAGCCATAATAATCATAATCATAATCATAATCATAATCATAATCAAAAGCAAGCTCTTAAATACTACAGAGCAGGTGCTGTTTGAGCACTTCATGCCTGTGATCTCATAATCCTTAGAACAACGCTAGGTGCTATTGTTAGCCTCCTCTTCCTGAAGAAACAGACAAGTAGTTATGCAAGTGGTGGAACCAGGATTCAAACTCAGCAGAACCGACTCCAGATTTGTGTTCACCGTTGTTCTCAAATGTCCATCTGACTATGCCAGTAGACTTGGCCTCAATAACAAGACAGCTTGTGATCCTTGGCAGAATGACCCTAAAAAGCCCTTTTAAAATAAATCCCCATTGGTCAGCTGTGCGGCCAATGATAATGATGTGAACCATGCACTGAATGCAGTGGGGTTCTGCTTAGGCACACACATTAGAGGTTGTCAGTGGATTTGCACAGGGGCTTGAGTTGAATGCCAAGAAACTCTTATTTCATACTTGCAATGTTGAAAGTCATATGGTGTACACTGACCTTGAGCTACATTTGGCTTTTATCTATTTTTCATATTTGATGGAATAAGACCAATTATTTATATTTTATGACTGCAGTTCCAGTATCAGGATATAATTGGTACTTATTCTGTATATGCTTATAGCCAGAAGGTGGCAGACTCAAGAGAGTATGTGGATGGCTACTTGAACCCCACAAGGAGAGATGAAGGGTTAAATATCCAGAGGCCATTCTTCCTCACTTTCTTTCCTCATCAGCCCTCTGCTCTGGAGGCATTTCCCAGTTTGTCAGCACGTCCAGGAGAAGAAAGTGAGGGAATGGGGCTGGGTGTGGTGGGGGAAGGCTTCATCAATAATCTATGTTTTTGGTAGTGGACATTTATGCACAGAATAAAAGTGCCATGAAGTGTTACTTATTTGCCCTCCAAGCTTTGCCTAGCTCTGATCTGTTTGTGACAAGGCTATCAAAAGCCCCACTGAAAAGGGGATCCCCAAACACCTTAATTTCCATCAACCCAACATGAACCTTCCATCATCATTTATAGACACATCAAGGAAACCTATTTATATTTTCAGCCCTTACCAGCTCTTGTGACAACATGTTTCATGTTTTCCCTTACGTGTTATGTAAGATAATATTTCCTTTAGGTTTCCCTAAACTGATCTATTTTAAACTTAGAGGGGTGCCCCACTAACCTGCTGGAATGTAGATGAATCATCATCTTTATCAGCCTGCGAGGTTCTAAACTAAAGATTCCAATAATTAAAATAAGAATCTCATCTAGGGTTAGCAATCTCTTCAAGGTTGCAAAGGATTTCCATTTTAGAGGGGCACTCCTGGCCCCTATTCATTGTTCTAATTAAATCTTTCAGAGTGCATCGTACTGTTACGGTTGTCCTTTATAGACCTTCTCATGAACTAGAATATTTTTTAATGTATGGCAGCAAGATATGTAGGCAGTACTCCATGTATATATATGTATACATGGAGTATATATATATATGTATATAAGCTATACTTTTATTTAAGAGTAGCAAAATTTTTCCGAGTGTATGTGTGTGTGTGCATGCATGTGCATGAGTGTGTGTGTGTGTCTGTGTGTGTGTTTAAGTGTCCTGCTTCCCTTCCCTTCTTGTTCCCTATCCAATCTGTGGATCAAACTTTACCACCACTTTTTTCCAAGTATCATATTCAGGAAAGGAAAAAAAAAAAAGGTGATCCTTTTGCCCTACCTTTTAGCTCTCTGTCAGAACTTTTCTATGGCTTTCTGTGCTTAACAGAAAGTGCTAAACATGGCCTCTGGGTATTTATCAGAGGAACTGAGTTTGTAGACAAGGCCCCTAATTCTTTCAGCTTTCGTAGGCTGAAGACCCAGGAGAGGAAAATCTGAAGGAGATGGGTGAAGAATCAGTGAAGGAGTGGAAAATGAGGGGATGCTTTAGAATGGCATACTTTTTGGTTCTAATTATCTATACAAATAGATTTCAATGTAAAGTGGTGAGTAATTAAAAAAAAAACCCATTTGCCTATGGAAATGAGGGGCATGATTTGTTTTGGCAGCAAATTCCCCTTGCTAATTATATTTTTCATAGGCTGAATGTAAAATGAATTTTCATTCTTGATCACACAGGGTCTGAATATTGGTGAGACATTGTGGGAACTTCCCCGGGGGTCAGGGGCTACCAACTCAAGATTAAGAATCTGCCAAAGAGGGGCGCCTGGGTGGCTTAGTCGGTTAAGCGTCCGACTTTCGCTTAGGTCATGATCTCGCGGTTCGTGGGTTCGAGCCCCGCGTCCGGCTCTGTGCTGACTGCCAGCTCGGAGCCTGGAGCCTGTTTCAGTCTATGACTCCCTCTCTCTCTGACCCTCCCCTGCTCACGCTGTCTCTTTCTCTCTCCTAGAAATAAATAAAAACATTAAAAAAAAAAATTAAAAAAAAAAAAAAAGAATCTGCCAAAGATAGGTACAAGTGGGGCGATCTTCTTGTGACGAAACACTTCAAAGATAGGAGTGGTCACAAAACCAAGAAGTTTGGCTCAGAAAAGAATAATGATTAGAGATGTAGAATTTTCTCAACCATTGTTCTATCAGGGACAGATACTATTTGGTGAGAAGTAGCAGGTAACTCAAGCAATAACTATGGGCTATTTTTGGTTTAAGTTTGTTGTCAGTATGCTTTTGAATGATGCACCTCCACCTCCTGTCCATCTTTTGGGCTCTGCAATTGTAGTCAAGATTTGTACCAAATACTAATCTCTAACAGGAAACCATTAAGTGTCACTGTGTCCATTACGTTCTACTAACCCCTACCATTAGAAAAGGCAGGGAGGAATGAGTTTACAAAGGACCTATGAGGAAAATGGAGAAAAAAATTTACTGCTCATATATATGTATATATGAATGTATATATGTGTATACACACACACACGCACACACACATTTCAGAATTCTACCTAACATTTAGGGATACCCTTCATTTGGAATTCTGCTTATATGTCTTCTCTGAATTGCTTCCCAAGAAAACAACATTGTACCATTACTGCCCAGGAAAAGAATATAATGAACCTAAGTAAGACAAGAAGTGATCTTTGGAAGGAAAATCTAAAAGGCATTACTTTTAGAAAAGTTAGTCATTTAAAAAAATTTTCAGGAGGAGGGCAAAATATGCATGCTGCTTATTAGCATCAAAATGCATTTAGAACAGAACTGTTCAATTAAGGACGCTGAAATTACAACATTTTGCAGGACTTAATAAGATGGTAACAATTTGCGTAATTCTTGTACTATTTTATGCTATTTCATCACCACAGTATCATTTTAATGGGATAGTATTTGATGCTTTTTTTATTAGCATATGTGATTTTTTCAGACTATGGGACATTGGGTGAAAAGAATACTCGTAATTTAAATTAAAATATCCATATTAAAATGGCCATCTCTTTCCAGGGCATGATGAAGGTATATGATCTCGTTAATTTTGTTAACACTTTTTATTTTGTCCAATGATAGTTAAGTAGGAGCCTGGAGCTGTCTTCCCTTGAGACTTCTTATTTCACAAAATTATCTGGATCCATACGAAGGAACGACTTATAACATGCAGCAAGTAGAATCCATTTCTTTTTTTCTTATTTACTTAATACCGATGCAATCTTTCCTGGGGATGCCTTTTCCCATCTTATCATGATTTTATATAATTCAAGTAAAAGTACTAAGTAACATGGCCTTTGTCTAAATTACACAAAAATTAGGGCTAAGTGGTCTGTAAATGATGGTCTAAATGGGGATGTAAGCCTCTAATTAAGGTTCTGAAAGGAGAAAAAGGTTGAATTCAGCAAAGAATTAATGGGACTTTTACACATATTTTAAAATGTATCTAGCAATCTGCAAATGGATATAGATACACAGCTCCCAATGAACTAAGTGCAGGCCTGCTACATACATGAATTTATTACATGTATGAAAATGCTCATGTATCATTATAGATTAAAATACTTAAAATCCCTGAGGACCCTCATAACTAAATATAGTCTTCATTTGTAAAGGGAGGAGATGGTGGTATACTATAAGATTTTGAACAATGATTTCACTGAAAACAAAACGAAACAAAACCCATGTGATATGTAATGTAGCTACTGTTTTCATCCCAAGTGAATAGTATCAGCAAGATTCTCTGGAACACAGTTTAAAATAAGCAAATGGGAAATTTACCTTGAGCTCTGAATTTTAAGAGATTCATGGGTATTCCCATCAATGTGCTACGGTATTAGAATATATCCTATTTTGCATCTAATTTCCTTCCTGTACAGGCTGATAACATATAATAAATAGGTTTTCACTGCTAGTCTTGTACTAGTCCCAAAGGAGACTATGGCAATGTCCTTTCTGAAATTAGTATTTTTAGTCCATTCTACTTTGATGATTATGGAGATGAAACAAACAAAAAAAAACCCACTGCATTTTACATTAAAAAAAAAAAAAGACTAGCTGGTCAACTATGCAGGTTAATAATATTCCTCTGTATGGAAAAGCTTCCCAGCACGACTAATTTCCTCTTGCAGCTAACTAGAAAAAATTAGCATATCCCTACTGATTATGTATTTGGGGGTGGTTAGGGAATCTTTGTTCTTCACAGAAAATAATAAGAATGTTTTTTGACTATATTCTGGAAGGACCAAAGGACACTTATTACTACCCTGAAATGTAGTAATTCAGTGAAAGACTGATGACCGGAGACAAAAAGCACAGAAATTACTTTAGCATTAGGAAATAACGAGAAAGTACAAATGAACTTGTGAAAGCCACATGGAGGGTCTTTTTTTTTTTTTTTTTTTTTTTTTTTTGGTACTTCTGTGTAACAAAGATATATACCCTAAGCTGTCAGAACCATATTAAATGGGGCATAGTTAAATTGAGTGCCTCTGATAAGGGGCTCTGCTGGGCTATCAAAGTTTTAGATCAGCTGGATTGAATTCCTGCCATATTGCACGTTTCCACGTTCATTCTCTCTTTCCTTTCAGTGACACTACAAGGGCAGCCTTACATATGCTTATAATTCGTGATTTTACAATGTGGGGAGAGGAAGGGGGAATCTATATTTTCAAAGAAGGGAAGATACTATCCATGGAAGCCCAGAAGAAAAAGGGGAGGGGGCGAGAAGAAGAATAAAAAAAAAAACTTTTGCAAATAACTAGTTTGCAATATGATTTCAGAGCGTTTAGAAAAAACAAAATAAAACACTTTATAGCTCTCCAGAGTCCAAAGCTATTTGAAAGAAAAATGTTCACTTGTGTCAAATCAAAGTATGTGTAAGAAATTCTAAGGGACCCTAGATATCAATAAGTAATTAAACTAATAATTAATAACTAATAATGAATGCTAATCATGCTTGCCTCTAAATTTTTTTTAATGTTTTATTTATTTCTGAGAGAGAGACACACAGCGTGAGCAGGGGAGGGTCAGAGAGAGACGGAGATATAGAATCCGAAGCAGGCACCAGGCTTTGAGCTAGCTGTCAGCAGAGCCCAACAGAGGGCTTGAACCCACGAACCATGAGATCATGACCTGAGCCGAAGTCAGACGCTTTACTGACTGAGCCACCCAGGCGCCCCTCTTGATTGCTTCTAAAACATCCTCTGAAACACTCCAGAAAAGAATGTATAATTACTTTACATTTCAGGTTTTCCCTAAGAAAATGGTAGGATGTACCATATTTTGCAATCTCTTTTATTACAGTACAAAAACATATGGATACAGTAATTCTGTAAAAAGAATTTCTTTTTGTTTGTGTGCTTTGAAACTTCTACAAAGGAACAATGAATATCACCAAATCAATTATGCAATAACAGAAAGAATGTAAGGAGAGTAAATGCAATATAAAGTAATTTTAAAACCAAAATATTATTTGAAACTAGCATATCCTGGGGAAATATAAAAATGCCCTTTCATTTTTTAAATGTTTATTTCTTTTTGAGAGAGAGAGCGAGCTCATGTGAGCAGGGGAGGGGAAGAGAGAGAGGGAGAGAGAGAATCCCAAGCAGACTAGACGCTGTCAGTACAGAGCTCAACTCGAGGTTCCATCTCATGAACCATGAGAATCAAGAGTCACTACTTAACGACTGAGCCACCCATGTCCTTTCATTTTTTAAAAGAAATTACCCCCTGAGTTTTTGCACTTCATAATTAAGAGATTGAATAATAGGGAACCAAGTTCCGAAACAGACTTCTTCGTCTCAACACTTTGTGTCTAGGTGAGAGGAAGCAGTACATAGAACTCTCAGAAGAAAAATCAACAGTGCTTAAATGAGCCATCAAAATAGACAGTAATCCCTCCAATTGTTCAGCACTATTATTTTTCTATAATCATGTCCATTCCTTTTTGTGTTGTTGGAAACGATCATCAAAACAAATTGCTGCACGAGAGTCTAATTTGAAGATGACACTGGCCTGTCAGTTGTAGGCACTCTGGTTATACCACCCTGAAAGGGAGCTAAGGCAGCAACGTTCCTGGAAGCAGCTACCCCATTTTGCAATATTGCTCCCACCTCTCTGCTGTCACCAGGTGTCTCTCCTTTTCCTTGAACTCTCTTTCTCCTCCCCTACCCCCACCCCCCATAATCTCTTGCTCTTACATTTCCATCAGCAGAGGTAGAAAGGACCCAACCAGATTCACTTCATAACCGGGATGGGAGGAGCACTTACCAGGGAGCTTTTCTGCATTTCCATATCGGCTTTGGTTTTGATGTTTTTCTTGTGGTTTCCTTGAGTGCTTGTAGAGCTGCTGGTGAGACAGAAGCCCTGGGAGCTGCCCTTTAACACACTCCTGCAGGAAACATTATTTGATCCACTTTCTGTCTGGTGAGCGGCTTTCTTATCAACTCTGCAGGTAGAAAGTGATTCCTCTGATAAATTACATTGCTCTTCCTCAATCACTACTTTCTCCAATCCTTTAATGCTTAAGGTAACCTCTTTGTATCTCTTTGTCTTTAAACCTTTGAGTGATAAATGTTTGTCAGTGGCCTTGATCAGATCTTCATCTGACATCTCAGGAGTGTGTCAGTTTAGATTTGATCATAATTTATTTATTTATTTTCAACTGGCTTGTGAGATGGGGGAAAGAGGGAGCAAAACAGAAGCCACTGAAGAATGATTGCTAAATACATGTCTGGCTTGAGATCAGCAGGAAATGTAATTACCTCTGGAAGGTTTCTAAGTATACGTTTGCTTGCCTGGCACAACAAATGAGGTCGGCATACCTTAAAACATATGTATAATTTTCTTCCATTTCATGCCACGTGGGTACAATCCATGGTCCCAGGGTAGGGTGAGTTTCTATCAACCTTGATACAACTTACCATTCTTTAATTTCAAAGACCATTGGTTTGGTGAACAAAGTAACATGGCTAAATTATCATTTTATTGCTGACTTTTATTTCATTGTTTAAAATCTGGCTAATGTATAAAAGGCTTCTACTGTTCATTTCTGCTTGTTCAAACATGCTCGACTGGCATTTAATGTGGAGGAGGCAAACAACCCTCCCTCTTTTGGGGGGACCCCTCGACACTGGCACCCTCTTTGCCAAGACATTACCTGTTCAAAAGTTCCGTCATAAATGTATCTTTCGTTGAACATGTGACAGGGCTGGGTCTATTTCTTGGTTCAAACTTCATTTGGTCATAAATGCCTTGGGGAGTTTTCAAATTATTTTTGCTTGGTAAACTAGTGTCTGGGCTTTCTGTCAACATGGTGTTCCTGGGAGGCTCATTTTCTGTCTTACACTGCAGCTCAGGCTTCTTTTTCTCTTTTTTTCTCTCTGATTTTAGCTGTTTGTTTCCAAACCCCAAACCTTTTGCATCCTTCTTTTCCACTTTGGTTTTGGAGACATCCATTTTCCTGCTACTGAGAGCTGGAAGTCGACTCCTCCGAAAACCAAACCAGCTGGCAAAGGAAGGCCCCGGCTTTGGCTTCGCTTCCACAGAGGGACACTTTGTTTGCACTTGGCCCTTTTCCACATTTTCCTGAATGCACAACATGACCTTTTCTTCAATTGTGGGTGAGAGGGGGGCTTCGGGGCTCACAGCACCAGTCCTGGTTGTGGAAGTATCTGGACACCTTCCAGAAATTTCTATCTTGGAGGTCCTGCTTGTTTCAAAGCTGTGTGGACGCTCTGTCCTCCCCGGATTCTGCAGGGCTCGTGGGCAGTCTGTTGGGATGGGTGGGCATCTGTAGTGGTCGCTCTTTGGTTCCTCAGGGACCACCACTGTGGGGCATCCTTCCTCTGTGTAGCTCTGCTCGTCTTCCGTTCCACGTGGGGCGAGGAGCCCTTCAGATTTTGGAGGGACCCTCAAAGGCAACTTGCTTGGGCTCCCATGCTGGCTACTGGGGCTGCTTCCTGCACTCCCTAGGGAGCCTTGCCTGGAGGAGAGATGTCCCAGGGGCCTCCCAGCACTGGGGAGACTGTCAGACATGGCGGATGATGGGGTCTTGTTGGGCGAGACCTCCGTGGAGGAGCTCTGTCGGGTGAGGGAGTTGCCTCTCTCTGCAGTGTTGGTAATAATCTGAGTTCGAACTCTGCCTGCTCCTTCCATGGGGGGAGTTGGGGGCTTATCACCAGAGTGAGCACTGAAACTCTGGGTGCGGGCTTTGGCTCCATTCATGCCTAGAGCTGGTTTTAGGTGTGGCTTACTGGAGGAAAGGGATCTTTTCACAGCCCTGTTTTCTACCACATCTTTTCCATCAGCCCCAGGGGTGCTATGATCCAATGGCTCTGGCATTGCCGTTTCGAGGGGAAGCCCTTCAGCCAAACTGTCCTGTGTGTGAACACACAGTGGAGTCACAGTTCTTTCACCCACCGTGGTCTCCAGGCTCACTGGGTTCCCGGCATCCTCTGGCTTAGCCTTGTTCACGGCCACAGAGCTTTTAGAGGCTTCATTCAGACTGTCTTTTTCATGTTTCCCTGGCACCGTGGAGCTTTTCCTGAGCAACTGGGGGGATTTCATGAGAACTCGGAGCCCAACCGGGAGGCGAGTTTTCAGCCCTTTCTCTTGAGCGTTTTGACAACCGTGTGGGGTGTTATGGCTTTTGGAGGATGGTGATGATGAGTGACTGTTACCCTGAGATGACGGTGACTCATTTGCCCCTAACAAGGCAGGCTTGGGTGATGTGGGGACGCAGTCATTCAGTTGCCCTTTTCTTCCTGGAGACACACTTTTGGGGGATATTTCCAGTGGCTCAGGGGCTGAAGGACAGTTCTTGGGAATCTGTAACCCTGTGTCTGCTTGTACGATCCCAAGCGTTTGGTGAGGCGGGGTTCTGGGGACACCTCTCTTTGGAGAGACCTTTGGGGGCCCTGGGGCCATCACAGCAAATGAGCTGGTGGGGGTATGAGCAGAACATCTGGTTTGAATCAGTGTTTCTGTGGAGGGCAGAGGGTGAGTGAAGACAGGCTTCTTGAAGGCCACAGAAGGTTTCTTCCCAGGCACTTCTGTCAGGATCTGATTAGAAGAGCTAATAGGAGCAGAGGATCCCTTTGGAGGCGGGGATTTGTATATGGTCCTTCCTGTTTCACTGGGGACCCTGGTGTCAGGCTTGGCAGATGAGGGTGGTGGCAAATAGTCATAACTGGGCCTGATGAGAAGGGAGCCTGACCTGTCTGGAGGGGGTGGGGGGGAAGGTGATTTCACCCCTGCCTCTGGCCCAGGGTCACAGTGTTTGTCCCTTCTCGGAGGTCCTCCATTGTTCCCTGGCTCATTGAGGGGCCTTGGCAGAAACTGTGATGCTGGAATCTGACTCTTGGAGCACTGGACCCAATCCTTCCTGCTGGACATTTTGGAGCCGTGAGGAAGTTGGCCGGGGTGTTTTGGAATATGTGAATCTGGCTGCAAATTAAAAAGGGGTGCTGGGCCCTCAGTCTTCTTAAACCGTGAGAGCTTCCCAGGAGCTAAGGCTGGTGATTTTTCAAGAGACACTGGGCCAGATGAGGGGACTCTTGCGGAGGGTTCAGGCTCTATTATTTTTGATTTCTGAGGTGAAGACTTGCCTCTGGCAGGGATTTTTGTCAGACTTTGCTTTTGATAGATACCCATGGACACCGAAGACCTAGAATTACTCTGACATGACACAGTGAGCATTGGTTTGGCCGGTCTTGGTCGCTGAATATTTTGTGTGACTGTCCTGGAGCTGAAAGAGCCAGTGGGTGCTGCAGTAACATTATCTGCGTCATCTTTTGGAATGTTTTTCTCGGTTTCCTCTTCAGGTTTCTTCAAGAAAGTGTAGTCTCTTGCTGCAGCTCCTGGCTGTAAATGAGCCATTCCCTGAGGTAAAATTTCAGTGTGTTCTGCCTTGGGCCCAGTAGGGGCCGGACTGATGGAAATTTCATTTCTGGTAACAGTGACAAAGCCAGTCTGGTGAGAGCTGAATTCAATGGGCTCGCCGTCTTCTGCATCAAATATGACGGTAATGCATTCTTCTGAAGAAGTCCTTTTTACAACCCTTTGCTGCTTAATGAAGCTAAATGTCTTTGGTCTACTCTCTAAGGGGATGGGCACTTGTGTTTCCTCCTCATCAGGAGACCCCAGGTGAGATTTTCCAAATTCCATGAGGATGTCCAGATTCTCCATGGATTTGTCAGTGTCGGCAGTCAGTGACAAGTCTGAATGGCTTTTCTCGTCACTGCTACCGATGTGCAACTCATCAAAGGCTTCATTGTCATCGGTGTCTGAAAGCTGCAGACTGAGAGCCACACGGCCCTGGCCGCATGGCTCCCTCTCTCTCTGCGCCTGAGGTGCCTGCGCACTTGGGCACAGCATCCTCTCCAAGGGGCAGTTGCTGGCACAACTGGTCCGCTTCTCAGGCCTTTCCCTGGGGTAAACTGAGGATGTGCCTTCTGAAAAGTGTTTTCTGTTCAGCTCCCAGCTAAATAGGCTGTCAGAAACACTGTGGGTTAATTGACGACTGTGCAGCTTGCAGCCGTGGTTTGGGACTGTGTGGAGCAAGGCTAAGGAGGAAGAATCATTATCAGCATCATCGTGGGAATCTGTGTCATAAACAAACGTCTCATGGGGCTCCTTACTGGGGCTCCTCATATCAGCTGGTTTGCAGGGTGGATACCCCTTGAGGCTGCTACTCTTAATTCCTGGAGAATATATTCCTTCATTTGAGTTCATGCAATCTTTATAACCCCATTTGGTTATCACTGATGGGGGTTCAAGTAACACCTTTCGCTTCTGTAGCTTTCTTAGTCCTTCCAAAATGTGACTTTCCTTAATACGAGTTGGAGGTAGTTCATCTGTAGGACTAGCAAAGCCACTTGGGAGCGAAGAGTCAATACTTAGCCTTTTATCCCAGTTTTGTGATGATTTCTAGGAAAGAAAAGTAGAGGTCAGACATCACTGAATCATGTGGATCACAGCTATGAAAAGGAAAAGTCTGTGATTGGACTTGATTATGGAGGTTTAGTATTCCTCTATAAATACATACTTTAATTAATTAATGCTAATAATCATTAACTATGTGGCAAATCTATGCTTTGCCAGATTCTGAGCTAAGTAGCCCATGATATAAAGAAGTAGTAGATAAGGAACCTGCCCTCAAGGAGCGTGCAAGCCAGCAGAGCAGAGGACACTTGGCACAAATAACCAGATGTCAAGGGAGCAAATGAGAAGTACAAATCTAGTAGGAACTCCAGAAATTCAGAGAGATCAAACCTCTGTATGGAAAAGCCATGAGAGGCATATACGGAGGTGTGTGTGTGTGTGTGTGTGTGTGTGTGTGTGTGTTTCAAACCTCCCTAACCCTTGAAGGAAGGATGAGTTTGCCTTAGCTAAAACCTGGGGGCAATGATCTTTAGGTAGAAGAAGTGGGATGCCAAGGACCTAAATGGTGAAGATACGTTGACGGTACACTTAGGAAATAATCAGAAGATGATATCTCCTCATTGTACAGTGTTTACAAGAGGTAGAGCGCGTAAATGGAAAAGCAAGTTGTTTCCTATATACATGGTCCCTTCCATTCTAAAACTTGATGATAGTTCTGGGTCTTCATGACTTTATCTGATAGAAGGGGAACATCTGTGAAACACAGACATACATCTACCAGGGGGATGTTGGCTGCTAGAACCCTATAGTAATGATTTGCTTACTATGAAAGGTCAATTTTCTGTTCCTCATACCATCCCAAATACTAGTGCTGATTCTGACCAAGAATGACACAGAGAAAGCATTCTGTCCCGCACAGAACTTCATATTTCTCATAGTATTGCTAACCAGAAGTGGAAGGGCAGAAGGAGAGAAGTGGCATTACTGACCACCTGCTGTGTAACAACCAGTGGAACAGGGCTTTGATTCAATATTCAGAACAACACCATGAGGGAGACATTATCACCTCTTTTTTACTAGGGAGGAAACTGAGAGACAGCATGGTTAGTCTGTTGGAGATTACACAGTTAAGGGAGAGCTGGGACAAAGGTTTCAGCTCCCATTTCACGGGCTCTTTCTGGGACTCGGTTCCAAAGTGGCGCTATGGAGATTTGAACCCAGGCAGGCTGGCTCTCCAGCCTGCATACCTATTGGCGATGCTATGCGCCTGGAGCCGACTGTCTGTTCTCTCCTCTATATTGGTCAATGTCATAATAGAGCTCATAGGTAATCAGAGACAATCCTCACACCCCTTGTACCTCTCTCTTGAATGGAACCTGCAGAGTTGAATCATAAACCAAGACTCAGGGAAATTGGTGGGATTTGGGCACTAACCTCAGCCTTTTTTTTTTTTTTCTTTTTAAGTTATATGATTAAAGGTGAAGAGCTTCTCTGAGTGAATTTGGTGGTTTCAGATATGTGCTCTGTGCCTGCCTTGGTTAATAGCGCACCTTCTATTGGCTTCTCCACACCAGCTGCCCCGCCTATAACTGACCACAAACCACGTGCAGAGGTTGAAAAAGTGTCAGAAACTTCACATTGGAGCCTTGGCTTTTTAGTAGGCTGTGAACATTTGCTTATATCTAAGACATTTCCATTAAAATTACTCTTGCTATCTATAACATATGGTGCTTATTTGTTTTTATCTGTTATCTGTTTATTGCTTTTAAGTCAAATTATATACTTTCTTTAGAAAATTCTCTGGAGTCAGAAGTTGCTGTGGATAGATGCTATTTGGTAATGCCTCCTCTTTCCTCTTCTTTTCCTCTCTGCCAATAAAAAGCCTTTGGAAATCAGGAGAAATCCCATCTGTGAGTTTGAGTATTAGAAACCAATCGGTAAGCAGGCTGCCATCGCTTGGGTTTTTAAGAACCTCCATGATTCTGATAGTCACGTTCACAATAAGAAGAGAAGCCAGGCAAAAGCACCCCGCAAGAGCTTGCAAAAGGCAGATTTGTTCAACCCGTAGAAGATGTGCTCAGCCCAGCTCCCTCTGCCTCTTTAAAAAAATTTTTTTTAACGTTTTATTTATTTCTAGGAGAGAGAGAGAGAGAGAGAGAGAGACAGTGTGAGCAGGGGAGGGTCAGAGACAGAGGGAGCCACAGACTGAAACAGGCTCCAGACTCTGAGCTGGCAGTCAGCACAGAGCCCGACGCGGGGCTCGAACCCACGAACCGCGAGATCACGACCTAAGCGAAAGTCGGACACCCAACCGACTAAGCCACCCAGGCGCCCCTCCCTCTGCCTCTTTAAAGCCTGGCTCCCTGAGGTCTGATTCACCCCAGGACCAGCAACTGTAAACCTCCCAGGGCCCAGCTCTCTATCCTGTGAGATTAGCCACATTCCTCAATCGGTTTCCACAGGACATTATGGTATTTGGTAACTTGAGAAAAGTTTGGAACAATCTGGAAACCTGGAAAAAAAAAAGCATGACTCTCTTGTAGGAAAGATGCAGGAAGGAGCTGGCATTTCCAAGGGCAGCTTCATGCTCTGCTTGGAAAAGAGCTGCTCTGGGAGGCAGGGCAATTGGCTGAAGGATGCTGCTAATAAAGTAGGGGCCTCGGTTCAATGTCCATAGTCTTTTTCTATGTCTTGACTAGACAACAGTTTTACACAACTTTTTTTTTTTTTTTTTTAAAGAACATTCTTGGTCTTAATATAACAAAACCATCCCAATAATTGGAATATTATTTCAAGCTTGGCTGATTCAACAGGGCTACTCCAGCAGAATGGTAAAGAGTGAAAGTTCTGGAACCAACCAGCCAGCTCTGCAACTTACTGGCTAGGAGACCTTTGGCTCGTTACTTGATTTCTCAGCAGCCCAAGTGCCCCATCAGTACAATGGAAGAATAGGAAAACCTACTTAAATAGGCACTTATGAGCACTGAATGAGCTAATACTTGTGAAATACTAACAGAGCTGGGTGGCACATGGTGATTACTCATGACTTAGATCCAGATTCCTCCATGCAGGGCAGCCTAATGGATCCCTTATAGGCATCCTTTCTGTTTCTATACAAAATAATATTAAACAAATACTTGTGAATTATAAAAGAGCCATTGATCAGAAATATTATTATGCAAGTTAATATTGTAGTCATGTGAAAATTCATAATATATGAGTTTATTATGTAAGTTAATACTAAATGAGTACTTGGTACATGGTAAGAACTGTAGAAGTTTCTTAAATAATAATATTAACATGTCTTTATGGGCTGGGTCTAGTTTTCTGGTCCTTGAGAACTGGGACTATGTGAGATGTGACAGGTGTGCTGGTACTCCAATCCATTCTGAGACAGGACCTTATGAGATCCCCAGATCATGGCCACCTGACTGTGTATAAAGAGCAGAAGAAGCTAATTTCTCCTTTCTCAGGGAAGAGGTTTCCCTACAAGATCAAGGATTGCTCGAATTGGAAGAATTTCAGGGGAAAAAAAAACGAAAAGAAAGAAAGGGGAGACAAAGGAAGAAAAGACAAAGGCTCTGAGGGGGAGAGGGAGGGAAAAGGGGAGTGAAGAGAACAGAGCCAGGGCTCTGAAGCCAGTGAAACCACAAAGAGAGGGAACATTCTTGACCATCTTCCCAATCTGTGAAGAGCCAGGCCCCAGCAGCCATTATTCAGAACTTCGAACATCTGAATGGAAGTTCTCGGAAGGAAGGAAGAACTCTGATAATGTACACACTCTGTGTTAGGAGTCTGAGTCTGAGGGAACAAGGTCTAAATTCAAGCTTGAAATCTTCTTTTCTGAGTACGTGTTCCATGTATGACAAAGCTACTCCCTTTATTATATTCTGGCAGTTAGGGAGCCCTCCCGGTTACGATGCTTCCAAATCATAAATGGGAGTTGACACAAGTGATAGAAGAATGACCTCCGCATCTCCTGATTCAGGGTTTCCACTCGTGTGTACTCTCTGCTTGTCTTCAACATGGGGAAATGGCAAGAGGAGCTATTCCAAACCCTTGGCTTACGCAGCGGGCACAGAGGCGTGTTTGCTTGTGAGGGCCCACCTCGCAGACGGGAGGCAAACAGCATCAGGAGTTACCTAACAACCTGGTGAGAGAACTCCCAGCATCTAAGGCAGCACATGCCTGCCTCCATGCCATCTACCACGGTAGTTTCTCTCTCAGCCATGCTACCCTCCAATTTATAGTCAATTAGTGCTTTATGAGGCTATAAAACTGAGTAAAGGAGGTCAATATAATACATGCCATGCTTGAGTAGTAAATTCCTACAAAGCTAATGATACTTTAAAAACTTTCAGCCATTTGTTCTGAGATGATGTGCCACCCTCCCTATCATCTGGGAAGAAAACAACATTCCCTTTGAGTTCTCAAGGGATGCTGAGTCTGGGATGGCTTGGCCAGCGGCCTTGCTCACTCTCATTTGCAGTGGGCATTAGCAAGTCTTTCCGAGCATTGCAGCGATAGAGAGTGTCCATAAAACTAATTGGAAACATCTGAGTTGGCCTGAAACATGGTCACTTTCATTAGGCCAAGGCTCTGGGTTCCAGTTTGATATAAATCTATGAGCTTGGTAGGCTTCTGTGAAGCCCAGAAGGAAACTGTCTTCTTCCTCCAAATTTCCTCCCATGGTGTCCAAGTCATTTGTGTCACATCATCCTTCCACCCCTCACTTGCTGTGGGACTTCTGGCAAGTAACTTAACGTTTCTGAGCCAGCTTCCTCTCCCATATAATGGAGGAAATGAGATCTCCCCAAACAGCTTTGTGAGGCTTAAAGGCACAGGTACTCAGCAAATGGTCATTTGCTTCCCACCATCCACCTTCCTACCAGAAAAGGATCCTTTTCTGGCTCACTCTGATGCTAAATGGTTTCAAAAGGAGGCCTTACCCTTTTCCTGAGGTTCTTTCCATCATGCCATGTGTGGGAGGAGCCGCTGGAGTTCTCGCTGCAGGTGCTCGAAAGAGACAATTCGCTGCTGCTGCAGCTGTTTCGGGGACAGAGATGACCAGGGATGACGATCCCAAAACCAGGGCATTTCAAAGCAGGGGCTCCTGATTTTGCATTCAGCTGGCATTCCTAAAAAAAAAAACAGGACAGTTCTGAGCCAGGGATCTGCTTAGGGGACAGGAATACCAACTTGACATCATAGTGAGATAGAAGGGAATGCAGCCTAGTGGTTAGAAGCACAGATTTTTGGGGTCAGACAGGCTAGTGGTTCAAATCTTGGCTCTGCCTCTTGCTAATAGCCTAGGAGGAGTTATTTAATCCCTTAGAGCTACATTTTTTTCTTAAGGTGAATAATGATAATACTGCCTACCTTATAGAGTTATCACAAAGTCCAAATGGAGATCTAGATTAGAAGCATATCACACAGTACCTGGCCTAAGTAGGTACTTGATTATGATGACCTGCATTACCAGTAGCCAGAACTATCCAATGGTAGTTTCCCACTGTCTCCAGGCAGACTGGTCAAGTAATCAGTTCCATATCAAGCCACAACCAATGGCACAAAAGAATGAAGACAAGAGTAGCAATTCTGGCTGTAGGGTTCAAGAGCATGAGCACTAGACCGGGAGTTTAGTGACCTGGATCTCAGGCTGCATGTTGCCCCTGGCAGGAGATACTGAGTACAGAAAGCATTCAACTTCCATGTGCCTCAAGGTCTTCCTTTGTTGGCAGGGGCAGTTCTACCAGACTGCTCCCCTGAGCCCCCTATACAGTATCAGTCTAAGTCAGGAATCAAATGTCTAGGAAGCCATGTCTAGTGGCACACCAAACTGAGGAATCAGGAGGTACTGTTGGAAAGGTTATCTTTCCATATCAGTTGGCTGTCCAAATGGTAAAGATTGCCACATCAACTAGATCTGGGCTCCACACCGAAGACTTGGGTGGGGGCATAGGTGACAAAGTTGTAAACATTGAAGCACATCCCGACAGCCATGTTCTTGGCCCCGCATGTAACAGATGAAGCGCATGAGCTGGACAAGCTAAATTAATTTGGCATCCTGCTCACGAGAGCAAAGTCTCTCCATTAGTCTCCTTCCACTCTCCTATCTATATAAAGCTTTGTCTCAGAAGCTCTTTGATGGGGAGCCATCTGTCTTTGTGTCATTCGCAGAATGGCCAAGCCTCTTACTTATGCAATTTATTGACACTTTATGGGTGCCTTTATTACCTGAGTACTTATCACTGTTCTCCAAATGCAATTCCAGCTGACGGTGACTAAACCCCCACTTGAGGAAGGAAAGGCATGCTGTTCTGGGACTACTTGGGGTACATGTTAACCCCTCGCATAAGTACAAAGGGCATATTTAATTTCCTCTCTAATCAATATCCATAATGCTTAATAAGGTTAGATTTTCAACATCAGGCATTTGTCTGCTATCAATACTTCATTTTTGCTGCATAACAATCCCCTTAAGTGATCTAAATATGCCAGGAAATTTTACTACTTTATCCCCTACCCCTGAAATTTGGCTCTAAAGAGCACTGAATGGAGAAACTTGTCTCAAGATTCAGCATTCAGCAATATCTGTTGATTTATGAACTTGTTTGCATGTAACTTACTTAAGGAGAGTTTATTATTTGTAACTTGACAGATGCCTACAACAAGTAGCACTACTGCACAGGAATGCCTGATGTCGCCACGGAGTACATCTAGAACAAACTTTCAGAAGTAACATATTATGCTCCCCTTCTACTTGTGTGCCTCCCTATTTTCTCCATCCCCAAGTCTCTTTCATATTTGGCTGCCTGAGTAAGCAGGGCGATAGTTTTATTTAGGACTGCCTCTGCTCTGGCAGATCGGTCTGCTCTCCAGAGAGAGGCTGTGCCTGTGTCCTGCGAGACCATTTAGACCTATTTGTTTTCTTTTTTCTTTAATGTTCATTTATTTATTTTGAGAGAGAGAGCTGGGGAGAGGGACAGAGGGAGGAAGAGAGAGAATCCAAAGTAGGCTCTGCACTGACACTGCCAAGCCCAGTGTGGGGCTTGAACTCAGGAACCATGATATCATGACTAGACCCCAAATCAAGAGTTGGAGACTCTGAGCTACCCAGGCACCTCCAGATATAAATTTTTCTAATGGCCCTTTTCACAACTCTGAATGGCTTTTGGTTACTGTTTGTACTCCTCCTTTTCTAGAAGTTCTGAAGCTTCCATGATTTCCCTCTGTCTTTCCCACCTGTTCCTTCCCACTACCCCTGTCAAAACGATATCTATTTTTACAGCTCAACTCCATTCCCAGGACTCTTCTTACAAATGAGCATTCTTGCCCAGTAGTTTCCCATGTGCGTGCCTCCTGTTCAGATGCTGGGTTAAGATGACAAGAAACTTAACCTCAGAGCTACCAAAGGAAGGAAATGCTGCTTCTGCCTTTGACCATGAACTTGAGATGAGCAGATGTGATGGAGCATACTTCAGGGACTAGGGGAAGACCTATCACTGTCATGTGGAGGCAGGTGGGGGTGGGGGTGGTTAAACAGAGAAGTGACTTCCAAGCCAGGCTTCTCATACCTCAGTGTGCACATGTATCATCTGGGATCTTGTTAAACACAGATTCTGAGTAATTCTCAGTAATTCTGAGAAGGAATCTGAGATGTAGTATTTTTGATATGTTTCCGGGTGCTTCTATGCTGCTGTCCTAGGACTTTGAGAAGAAGGTCCCTAGTGGAAGGTATGAGAGGTCTACTTATGATGTGGGTTACTTAGTAGCAAGTGGTGTGACCACATGGCCTGACCTCATTTTGTGGAGCAGGATGAAGGGAATGGTCTGAGCCTACCCACGGGCCAGTGCACTGGGGAGAGAGTGTGTGTGCATGTGTGTGAGCGCGCACACTCACGTGTGTGTATGTGTTGGGGCAATTGCAAGGTAATTCCTTACACAGAAAAGGGCCAGTCCTTTGTATTGGACATTCTCCCACATTTTCCCCACATTATACAATCAATATTTGAAGTTAATAAGGGACCCAGAATCTCTTACATCATGGCTACAACGCAAGCTCCTTTTTCCTGAAGTTTCCTTCATCAACACATGATTATTGAGCAGGATTATCTACTTCGGTGAATAACTAGCTGTTCTGTGGTTGAGTGCTTGAACCCTAAGGCTGTTAATTAGGTTTGAACACTGACTCTTGCCAACTCCTTGACCTCGAGAAAGTTACTTAACCCATGCATGCCTCAGTTTCTTTATTTGTGAATGGAGATGAGGAAAGTCCCTACCACACAAGATCAGTGTGAAATCTGGACAGCCTCTGGCATACAGCAATGCTTAGTAACATTTAGGTGTTGCTTCCATTATTATTATTATTTTTATGTACATGTGTATTGACTCTCAAACTAAATCACAAAATTACAATCTCCCTAAGAGACCTTATGTTATACCTGTGCTGACAGTATTGTCTAACACCTCATACACAGGAACCGGACTGAGCAATAGCCAAAAGTGTGGATGCCCTTTGTTTCTGGAAATTAATGATATGAGCTTCTGGAGAGATCTGCTAGCAGATACCACTCTCTGTTATTATTCTCCATCTTTGCCATGGTGTTCTGTGGCTGTGGCATAGTGTCGATTATGAAGAAGAACAGTAAAGTGCTAAACAGCAGAAATCTTATTATTGCCCCGGTACAGTGGGCAGGTGTTGCGGTACACACGTTTTATGTACCGTAGGATTTCATCCTCACCATGATTCTCAGAGATAGAAAGGAAATATCAGTATGCTCATTTTTCATATGGGGAACTTGAGGCACGGTGGCATTGCTCTCTTACATAAGGTCACCAAGCTAGTACAACATCCTGAGGTCAGGCCCACGTCCTAGCCACTATGCTATGGTGACAAGTAAGGCCCTTGTCAATCAGCAGAACTCCTGAACATATACAGACCACCAAGCACCCAACTGGGAAGAGTTCTTTTTTTTTTTTTTTTTTTTAATGAACTTGTTTCTTTTTTTTTAAATATAATTTATTATTAAACTGGCTTCCATACAACACCCAGTGCTCATCCCAACAAGTGCCCTTTTCAATGCCCATCAGCCACTTTCTCCTCTCTCCCCCACCTCCCATCAATCCTCAATTTGCTTTCTGTACTTGAGAGTCTCTTATGGTTTGGCTCCCTCCCTCTCTGTTTGTATCTCCCCCCCCCCCCCCCTTTCCCTTTCCTCGTGGTCTTCTGTTAAATTTCTCAAGATCCACATATGAATGAACGTGAATGGAACTGGAGGTTATTATGCTAAGTGAAACAAGTCAGTCAGGGAAGAGTTCTAATTAGTAATAGATAATGATTATTATTAAAATGATTCTTTGCCGGAATAATGTATAGTGGTTTCCATTGTAACATTATCTTAATTATGTTGACTTTGTTGGCAAAATACACCCCCTTTGCACTACTCGAAATGTTTTTTTCTCATTGTGTATTTTAGATTACTACCTTGGTTGACTCACGCTTTAACATCCTTATTGTGAGAAATGCAATACCAAATCTGAAATTTAAAAAAAAAAAGGAGAGAGAGAGAGAATGAAGGCAAGAGTTCCTTGGATAAAAACTGCGCACTTAAAAAATTCCTGACCTTAAGGCTTTCTTATAGATTGGAAGGCATTAAGGTCTTCATGAATGTTTAAAGTGACAGCATTCCGCTGAAATTTAATTCCAATCTAAATCAAGAATATTTACCTTTGATATAGAATAGCCTATCTGCATTGATAAAATTATACAGCAAAATCAAAAGCCAATTATCCACAACTGTTCATCTGTCATTGTTTTAAGCCTAACATTTTTCATTACATATTTATTTGGCTCTTGTATTTTTCAAGTTACTTTCTTTATGTCAATGAGAGTTAAAAGCCATGCTGGTTAAAGTTTTGCCAAATAAGCACAAAGCTAACCCTAGCTAAAGAAAAAAATGTACAGCCCATGAATTTTTAAAAGTTCATACATAATATATCATAAAAGTAGGATGAATAATATAGGACATGGGCTTTAATAAAAAGCTCCTTGACCATTTCTCAGAGACTTTGAGATGTAATCAATACCCAAAAAGGTATCTTGGGACAAAGGCAAGATTTATGATATTTTTGCCGAGAGTGACACTTTCTGCTTACTCTGTCAGCTGGGGGACATGATACTGAATTTCAGAGAATACAAGAAAGGAAGGTATTTTTATCTGGCTGACAATGCTTCAGGGATGCGCTTTATGGTTCACCTGTGACATCATATTTGATGGAAGGAAAATAACCTGAACAAGCGTTCTGAAGGCAAGAGGGAAACTCACATGCATCTCAACATCAGTTCGTGACTGCGTCAGACTTCGGCTTCTTCCCACATCTGAGAGCAAATCTCCGGATGAAAGATCTAAGATGCGTGAGTGAAGTTTCTAGGGAGAAACAAGCAGAAATGTTGCACAGTGGTGATTTAATTGTTTGCTTCCAAATCCTGCCTTGGCCAGTTGAATCTCAAAGGAGTTGACATTTCTAGATTAGATAATATGTGTCCTAACCCAAAAAAGTTTACTCTAGTTTATGAGCAAGCCATATGCATATATGTGCAAACTACAGCTTATAAATAGTAATCACACTCTCACTGTCTGTTCGTCTGGGCAGGAAAGGATTAGTAGGAAAAAAATAAGTGAGAGGAAAAATGTGAGTCATCCAGTACATTTACTGGCTAGTGTGAAAAATAACTTTCGATATTCGCATAAGAAAACAATCACCATGTTAACCTTACTATGTTGAATAGTGGTTAAAATCTGAGCAAATAATTATAAAAGTGACCTTATTTCTAAACAGCATTGATCTTGTAAAATCTTCCCTTGGATACATTTTAACTCAAAGTCATTAATGTCATCTGTTAGGAACAATTAATGTGAATAGAAAATAATTGCATCTGGGAGCTGGGGACTTGGAGGATTTTGCGCATTAATATTCACATGCTATTTGATTATATACTCAATTCTTTATTTCAGCTTTGCTTGGGAGGCCTGCTAAACCAGGGACATTTCACTATATTAATCTTTATACTAATTACTAAGGCTTTTCTGTGGACATTAAATTTGATCTGTTTAATTGCAAATACAATAAAACTCGTGATTTATGTCCAATGTTTCTGCAAGGCTGATGACATTTTAAAATGGTACTTGTAGCCTGGTTTGTCTTGGTTACAACTTTTGTGACTTTAGACACTAAAAAATCGAATTGAGTAAGTAAATAATGTGGCCAGGCGTGCCTCCCTCCCCTCTGAAAAGTTTTTCAATTCCTCTTCCTCCCTGGAAGGGCCTTGCTGCATGCTGATGTCGATCCAGGAAATGTCCGGGCTTCTCTGTCACTCATTAGTGTTACGATCAGCTTAGAGTACAGGGGTGGCCCCGCCGGTCACTCTGTTCTTGCATATGTGCGCTTGTCAGTGGTGACAGGAGACCCTACTAAAATAAGGCACATTCGCTACGTTTTCATTTGATTCCCCTCAGACTGAACGTGCGTGAGAGCCCCTATGTGTGTGATTACTTGGCCACTGAACAAACATGCTTTAAGCACCTGCTGGAGGAGGAGCACTGGGGTAGGACTGCGCTGCATCCCTCGGCAGGAGGGCATATTTTCTACAGCGGACCATCACTCTCTTCCTAGTGAAGCTCTAAATCACTATTTGCTTCAAATTTTTTAAAAAATAAGTTTTTAAAAAATGCTTACTTATTTTTTTTTGAGAGAGAAGAGTGCAAGCGCAAGCAGGGGAAGGGCAGAGAGAGAAGGAGACACAGAATCCAAAGCAGGCTTCAGGTTCTGAGCTGTCAGCACAGAGCCCGATGTGGGGCTTGAACTCACAAACCGTGAAATCTTGACTTGAGACAAAGTCAGATGCTTAACTGACTGAGCTGCCCAGGTGCCCCCACTGTTTGCTTTAGACCAATACTTGTGCTTTCCTTAGTCTGTGTTTGTGGACCTCCTTTCACCAAAAAAGGGCATAAATCTTAAACTGGTTGCCTGTTATTTCGAAAATTCTAACTTTTCCAACAGAGCTAAGACATCAATAGGTAGCCAGAGTCAGGATGTTGTTTCTGTGCAAGTTTTAGATTCCTTACCTCAAGCTCCCTCTAGAAACAGAGTCTACCGGGAGAGGAGGACTGATTAAGTCAGTTAATTCCCGGGATCTGTCAGTGGGTAATAGTAAGTAGCAAGTACCCAACTGATGCTTGTTGTAATCTATAAAGAAAAAGATGTCCTTATGTTTTTTTTTCTGCCCACCTACAGGTTTGAGAGAGTGCCAAAAGAATGATAATGTTCTGAGACATAAGGATTCATTTATCAATAGGCAAACAGTCCAAGAAGTTATAGGAAATGACATTCAAGAAAAGAAATGATGGTTTTGAGTGGTATATCATGTGATATTTGGGAAGAGTCCTTCTAGGTTCGTTATCTGACGTAATTTGGTTCATGGTTGCTCTTCACTCCTTATCGAATATATGATGTCATCCTTTGCTTTCTGCATGAATCTGTGTATGTATAAACACATCTTCTAAATGATGTTATATTTTAGCAGTTTATATCCAAATGCTCACTTCTCAGCTGAAATCAGTAACATTGTGTGGGAGAGGGGACAGGTCCCAGATCAAGGGGCCAGCTGACCTGTATTCTAGCTCCATGTACGAGTTTTACCAGATCTTGGGACTGTAACAGAATCTCTCTGTCTCAGATTCCTCTCTGGTTACCGGGGGATAGAAGTGGCTACTCTCCCTACCTCAGGGAGAGGTGTTACCAAGGTCAGGAACAATAGTAGATAGGACAGTGTGCTGACATTCACATAGTCTTACACCAATTACTGGTTAAACCTCTAGTAGATGGGAGGTAATTTCTTAAATGCTAAGGTACACATGGATTCTCTGTTGTTAGAGTTTGTAGATATATAACACAAATACAAATTGACATGGAAAACAAAATCTATTTCTGTGTTAAGGCTGTAGGCAAGAAAATGGGAGGCAAATATCATCTTCTCACACAACTTGCCTTAATTTTTTTTTTTAGTGTTTTATTTATTTCCGAGAGAGGCAGAGACAGCCTGAGCAGGGGAGGGTCAGAAAGAGAGAAAGACACAGAATCTGAAGTAGACTCCTGGCTCTGAGCTAGCCGTCGGCACAGAGCCAGACTCAGGGCTCGAACCCACGAACCGTGAGATCATGACCTGAGCTGAAGTTGGATGCTTAACCGACTGAGCCACCCAGGTGCCCCGCACACAACTTGCCTTAAATAACCAAGAAAGCTCACAAGCCTGTGGATGTTACATTTCTTTGTTGTTGTTGTTACATTTCTTAGAATAAGAATTTTTATGACTTATATTTTCATATCTAACAATTCTAATGAATATATTCTCACAGACACGCAGATACATGGGTAGAAGAGAATAAGCAATCGCTTTTCAAACTGGCACTACAACATTATCTGGGCTTAATAATGATCTCAGTGCAGGGTGCCTGGGTGGTTCAGTTGGTTAAGTGTCCAACATCAGCTCTGGTCATGATCTTGTGGTTCATGAGTTCAAGTCTCACATTGGGCTCTATGCTGACAGCTTGGGTCCTGCAGCCTGCTTCGGATTCTGTGTCTCCTTCTTTTTCTGCCCCTCCCCTACTTGCATTCTCTCTCTCAAAGATAAAGAAAGAAATACACATTTTGGGGCAAAGCAGGAAGAATGCATATATGGGGAATTCAATTAAAGTTATTGTCAGAAAAAGTACAATTGGCAGGAGAATACTGTGACCTCTTGAAAGACATCTCCCTGCTTAGTTAGAGGGAAAATTCTCAGCATATACCTATCTATAGTTCATGTTCATGGCTAGTGTCCATCTGGATAAAATCTCTCACCTGAAATAACTCAAACTTAGAATTTGTAACCTGAAAATCGGGAAGAAGCCTGGATGGAGACATGAGTCTTTAAATGTTTTAGACATGAGAGGTAGCAAGATTATTCAGGAGAGGTTGAAAATTGACCTCACCTCACCTCTTATGTTATCTCAGTAACTTAGATTCCACTTGGTGTTAGAAATAGAGACTCCCGGCCTCACACATTTCTAAACCAGAGGTCAGTGAGATCTTTTCGCTCAAAGGCTCTCTTTGATGGAAAGTGTCTACCCCTCCCTTCTTGCCAGACTGGTTTAATCGAGTCTCTCTCACTTCTGAGCTGATGCTTTTGTCTGTCTTCTCATGTCACAGGCTCCCTGCTCCTGCCCACCCACCTAAAACCTGCTCACCGCTCAGGACTGCATTAAAACCCCACCTGTAAGCTTATCTGTCATCGACAGCCATACTGGATTCCACAGTCCACTGTGGAATTCCACTGGATTCCATAGCCAGATGATATTCCTGGCCCATTTTGGCCCTGAACCTGTGGGCCATGATGGTTGAACGGCTCCTGTGTGTGGGGTCTATTTTCCTAACAGGGTGATCCATTCTATGAGGATGCAGGCCAAGCCCTGTATTTCTGCTTTGTCCCTGTGGCAGGGACTGGCTAAATGTCCTGGAACAGATTCCCTCTTTTCTCTGGGCACATAGTTAGATGCCATCTCCCAGTCTCCTTTGTAGTGAGGTGTGGCCACGTGACATGGTTAGTTCTAGTCAGTGGAGTGTGAACAAAAGTGACATTGTTCCTGGCTCAGGAATATCTTTGGTGTGCAGTGTTCTAAGCTCTTTCACCCTCCACTGGTTTGAAGCAGCCAACTGAGCATAGCCATCTTGTAAACTATGTGTCAAAGATGGAGCCTGCAGGGAGAACGAGTTTGAGTTCCTGAACTGCCAACTGAAAGGGTGCCACCTGGGGACAAGAGATAACTTTCTTGGGCTTTCCATGAGGAAGAAATAAATGTGCACTGGGTTTGAGCCATTATTCACTTGGGGGTTTGCTCTCATGATTAATATTAGCCTGGCTGAGATAGTCCTCCTCTGAGATAAGCACTCTGTAACATATAGGATAGCCACTCCATCAGTCAGTCAACACACACAGATTCACACACACACATACATCACACACACAGTCACATGTGTATAGGGTTAGGTCAGCAAGCCAAGGTGACTTCTCACACTGAGGACTGTCAGCTTTGCAGGGAAAAGGCGTGCTTTCTGTCACTCTGGAGGGGCAGGGTGGGGACTGGTGTGATGTGCACTCCATAGTCAGAACATCCCATCATGCCAGTATAAAATACCAAGCTCAGCTCTGGGGGTGCTGGCGAGAACCACCCCGGATCAGTGGTTTTTGGTGGATGAGCCTGTCTTGGGTCTGCCCGCAGTATGTCCTCCGCACGGTTCTGAATCTGTAATTCAGGGCAGAGAAACATTCCCTTTGACAAACTGTGCCGGGGGCTGGCTGCTCTATATCTGGTGGGATGAGGGTAGAGTGGCCCCTTCAGAGCAGCACATACTAATTCAGCAGCTCTCCAGTTAATGACGGCAGTGGAAACCAGACATGGCGGTGCACTTGTGGCTTCAGAGCTGGGCTGAAGGACTAGTTTCCCATTTCCTGTTTCTCTCCTCTCTCCCAGAGCTGCAGTTCTCCGGCGCTCAGTGAAGGCTCCTTGCATTTAACAGAATTCTGCCTCTGGGCTTTTGCTCAGGATGGAAATGAGGTCTTCACTGTAAGGCCCCTGATGGCTGAGGTCAGGAAGACACTGGATCCTCACTTAGTGGCACAAGGTGAGGGTAAAAAGTAGATCTTTATCTGAGAAATTTGGGCAGCCTGGGAAACCAGGCTGGAAAAATCAAGTGAAACAGGGTGATGGAGCAGCTTTTGTGTTCACTAACGTACTTCCTAAAGTCTTGAAAGGAACGTGTGGGTTTTTCCTGCCAGGATCTCAGAAGTTATTAACTCAGCGTAAGATGTAAAGAGGAAAGGACTTTTCTCCCTTTAGTCAGGTTTAGTGAGAGAATTAATCTAGGGCTGTAATCACACATACAATTATTCTTCCCTCTAAATATGAAAATACAATTATCTGTAAAAAAGAGAAGTTATGGGAGTGGATATGGTGCACGTTTGATGAATGGGTTCTACCAACATGAGTAATTTAGGCTCAGCGGCAGAGGTAGAAGTGAATTAGTGTTTTTAATGTGATCTGCCCCAATACCCTTGATTTACTTGACCTTGGTGGATATTACCATGTGGATACCCAGAATTCTACCCCAGGCCTGTGGTATATGTTCTCCAGAGTTGCTTTTTCTCTCCTCGTGAAAAAGGCCTCACGGTTAAAGGGGATGCCTTCTGTGCTCACAATTCTTGACTTCCTGTTTTACTTATTAAGTAAAAAGGTGTGTTAGTTAGCACACGAACCACTGCTAGACCTTCTTTAGTTACCACATTTCCCTGAATTCTGTTCACAATATGCTCCAGCCATTTGAAGGTATCTTCTAGTCTCCAAAGTTCATGGTAGGATATTTAGAAGAAGGATGCAGGAATTTCTCAAAATCTGCCTCCTCCCCATTGGTATCTTTAAGCGTTCAGCATCCTGCCCACAACACAGGGTATCAGGCACCCTTCTCTCGTCCTCCGCCTACTCCTTTGCTGAGCACTCCAGCTCTCACCCTCTTGGCCAGTTGCTCCTTTGGATTTGGTCTTTTGTAAGGGATCGCCCTCCTGTGCAAATCTAGTCGCCTGGATCCCGGGCTGATTTCTCCCAGGAAGAACTCATTGCTTTTTCAGCTTCGGCCTTGTTTGCAGATCACCCTGACTCCACTCTGAAGAGCTCATCTCAACTCACAGCTTCCAGAAAGCTTCCTAGAGCCCCACTCCTGCTCCCTCAACTCAGCCCCAGGCTGGCCCCTGGCTGCCTGTTTCATTGCTTTTAATCCCACCACACGGGAAGCAAGTCTGGAGTGCGCTATTATCAAACCCTCTGAGCATCTTTTGATATTGCTAACTTCTGATGATTTCCTGTGAGTTCACCACCTTTCTGGATAGCCTCTGTTACAGGGGCAGAAAACACAGGTGGTGGTGGATTTGGTGTGTTTAAGAGATGTGTTCTAAATACGGCTCTGAGTTAGACATAACCAGGTGAATAGCTTTGTTTCTTCTGGTGAATAACAAGGCAATTTTCATAGGTACATGGAAGGCTCCGGAAGGAAGTTCAAAGAAATCTCAGTAGTGTGAAGAAATTATTAAGATAATTTCTCCTTGGAAGCTTTACTCACTAGATGATTATCCAAAAAAAAAAACAAAAAAAAAACAACCAGTTTTACTTTATGCACATACTAGACTTAATATTTTTGCCATAGTCAGGAAGTGTGATTTTTCATCAGCCCTTCCAGATACCATCAGGAGAGCAGACCCCTGGTTCACATGTCACAGGTTTCGTTCTATTCCATTAAGAATTTATTATAAAACTGAATATTACATAACTGTATATTATGTAACTGAGTATTAAATGGTCATTTCTTAGATTTACAAAAATCTGAGCCTAGGACAAAATCTTTTTGGATAAGAGCTGATGTTAAATTAATTATGTCATTATTTCCATTTTGGGATACAAAGATAAAACATAATATCTGCATTCAGCCTTCTTGCTGATGCGACAGAGTATGGTTTTCGAATGTTCTCCTGGAAGGTCTTTAAAAAACACGTTCACCAAGAGTGGATCTCACTTCAGAGTCTGAAATTTTGTTTAATGTTTTATTTATTTCTGAGAGAGAGAGAGAGAGGGAGAGAGAGAGAATGCGAGCAGGGGAGGGTCAGAGAGAGGGCGAGATACAGAATCTGAAATAGGCTCCAGGATCTGAGATGTCAGCACAGAGCCCGACGCGGGGCTCGAACCCACAAACCGAGAGATCATGACCTGAGCTGAAGTCAGATGCTTAACTGACTGAGCCACCCAGGCGCCCCCAGAGTTTGAAATTTTTATAGCTCTTTTTTTAAAACCATATACAACAGTTATTGCTGCAATTATTTTTCCTGACGACTTCTAGACCTGCCCTGTATATCAATCGTTAGATGCCCCGACTACATTCTGTTTCACTCTGGATGTCTCTGTAAATGACATGGTTCTACATCCTCTTTTCTACTTCTCTAGGATCAAAGGTTATAAAATACTTTTGAAACAATTATTCCAGAGCTATATTCAAAATCTTCTTTAAGGGCTCCTGCTACTATGACAATCTGATTATCTGGCGGCTGCCTAAGGGAGCATTTGGGCTTGATGACTAGGAAGCTCATCTAGGCACCTCCGCAGCTTAAACTGATGACTAGAGGATCTCGAATCTGTCCTGTCCTCTGAAACTCCATTAACAGCGCCCCGAGGACCCAGAGGGTGAGAACCAGCAGGAAGATGGATGGGGATGAAAAGAGCAGACCTTGCCCTTGGGAACCTCCACTCTAATTAGTTCAACAAGAAGCATTTATGAAGCATCTACTGTGTACAGAGTCCTGACTATGAACTATGAACAGACTCAAGGAAGCTCATTAGTGGAGCCTACTAAATATCAGTGAAGTGCCCAAACTCAGAGATGAGACAAAAAAAAAAAAAAANCTGATAGATTTGGGGTGATAATGGAGGCGGAAGTGGGTGGGATGGGGGGGTCAGCCTTGTAACACAGTCACATATGAGTAAGATAACGTCCTGGGTAATAAATGTTCACTCATCAGGGGCTTAGTTCTCACTCTCAAGCTGCCAAACCTCTTGGTCGCTTTACATAAAACAACAACAAAAAAGAAGGAGAACCAGTTAGTATAACAGGAAGGTGGCGGAATGCTGGGCAGCAGGATGTAGGGGTAGGTGTCCCACAGCAGGCCACCTGTGGGCAGGGAGGGAGCCAGTTCCGAACAGTGATTCACACCTGCTTGCCTGTGAATAATCTGAACACTCTCTGAAACCTCCCTTCTGTGTCCCCCACCCCCACAACTCTGATCTGAGAGAGGAAGTGATTCAGCACAGCCTGAATCTATTCTGGGATCTAAGAGATACAGAAGTGCGGCGAAACTTCCATTTTTATCACTAATTACTTTAACAGGTACTTTAATAAGTGCTTGCCAATTGCCCCTGCTGTTTTGTAAAATTATCTACACTGCATTTTACATTTTTAATCAAGCTTTATTTTCGAGAAGTCTCCTGGATTGCTGAAGCTTTGGCTTTTTACATGTAGGGGGACAAACTTTCCCTCTGACTTCATGGAACTAAAGAAATTATAGGGGGTGGGGAACCTGGCCTGCTATTTTTACCAGACCTATTAGAAATTATGGTGATGGCCACTGGAGTAGAAAACACTATTTATTAAGAAGAAGTGAATCACCTCCTGCCCTGCGAGGTACGAAGGCTCTGTAAGAAGTCTCTGCCCTGAATCTCTATCTCATGGATCCTCAAGCTAAATGTGAATAAAGTTACTATCTTAACTTTTAGGGATAAGGAAATCCATGTAACCAAATCTAAGGAAGTGATCCAAAGTCAAAAGTTTATATTCAGTAAGAGATAGAGCCAGGATTCTTTCTCAGATATAAGTCCTTCCAAGTCTGGATTTCTACTGCATTCTGCTTGCTTCTCACCTGAAGGGAGGGGACTGGTCTCTTTTGCAAGGTGAGTTGTTTATCTCTGCCTAAGTGGTCAGCCCATAATTTGGGTCACTCTAGTCAGTAGCTGTAGACATTTACTGAGCTGTGTTTAGCATCAGGTATGTGTTTCACATACATTTTTCTTTGAAATGCTCATCATAACCCACAGTAAGGATATTATTATTCCCATTTCACAAGTGAATAAATTGAGGTACACAAGCTAAAAATCTTGTCTAGTGTCACATAAATAGTATCCCAGGTAGTATGAGTACAGAGTTTGTTCTCTTAATTTCTGTAATTGGAACTGGTTTATGATAGTTTGTTATACAAAATTTACAAAAATAACAATACAAATTAATTAGACAGCTAAACAAGCCACGTAAGATTAAAAAAAGAAGAACCTCAAAGTATAATGCAATATCTCCACGTACTACACTCAAACATCATTCATTCATTAAAATATACCTTTATTATTATTATTTCATTATTATTATTATTGCTAATTTTATTGGTACTGGTGATATTGTTATTTCCTCCTTAGAACTCCACATTCTTTCTGGGAAAACACAATTTTGTATATAAATTTGGATCTAACTGAAAATAAAATTAACAAGAAAAACAGCAAACATTTACAGACTACATGCCAGGTGCTGTGCTACGTGCCTCTAATTATTTTTTTCTTATTTAATCCTCATAATTATCTAATGAGGTACAAACTATTATAACTTTGATTTTTCAAATGAGAAAATTTAAAGAACAAGGGCAGGTGAGGCACTGTTCAGTCAGGGATTTGAACCTGGCCTCAGATGTCATGCCTGCCTTTGGTAGGGTCCCCTCCCTAAGGAAAAACCAAACCAAACCAAACCTCAAGGCTGCCTGGCTATACACATACCTGACAACATCCCTCATGATCTTGTAACATGAGGCCACTTAATCAGACTGCATGTTTGTGGGTTACCATATATGGCAGAGAAACAAGTAAAAATTGTGTAAGAAACTACGCCGTGTGGTGTTCAGGGCTCAGTTTTTAGGGTACGAACCCAAGTGAGCTGAGCCGGCATGAATAAAATTACTTCCTGGAAAGAAAAGCCTCTAGTGGAGAAGAGAAATAATAGATAAAACAGACATAACAAAATGTTAATTATAAAATCTAGATGCTGGGGATACTTGCTTTTGCTGTACATTGCTTTCAATTTTCTGGTAATTTCGAAAGCCTTTATAATAAAATGTTGAAAAAATAATAAAAAAAAAAAAAAGAAAAGCCTCGCTGTCATGACTCTGTGTGTGAGAATCCTGCCACATGGCCTCTTATGACGCCACATTCTCTGCCACTGTGAGGTCTTACCCAGGGTGCAGTGATGAACAAACACAGTCCCCGCCACCAAGGCGCATGGAGGAACACAAGCCATTGGGCACCCTCAATGTCATGTGCCATGTGAACCTCAGCAGGGGGCTCCAGGGAGCCTTTCCTGAGAAAAATAGCTAATTTGAGATTGTAAGAACAAGAAATGATGACTCAGGTGAAGGAGCCAAGAAAGAAAGAAAGAAAGAAAGGCCTTCTGTAAAGGTCAAAGGTCCAGAGATGAAAGAGACATTGACACCTTTCTGCAAACACTTGAGCAAGACCCTGGAGAAGAACCCGGCAGGGGAAAAGGTGAGAGAGATGTCTCCGCAGTAAGGGACCTACGGCAGTTACACGGTGAGTAGTCAGGGCTCGGACTTGAACTCATCACTTTCCCCAAAGCACAAGCTTTCTCCTTTATCCCTTTGTCAGCCTCCACATTCCTAATACTAAATTCAGCTGTGGGCCTCCATTACCCTTATCTATGTAAACAAGCAAGGCGAGGTCTGTAAGAAGGAACTGAAAGGGTCCCCGGGAGAAAATGCAGATGCAGAGGAGACATCCACAGCTTCTGTGCCTTTGAGGGGTGCTTCTTCCTTGCAGGGAAGGCAGGGGGTTCAACCTAGGATGCTTCCTTAACTGCCGCGTGCTAACACTGTGCGAATTGCTGCTAGCGCTCCAGAGATCTCTAATTGCTAATCCTGAAGATACAGAGCGACTCCCTCAGTGAACCAGAGGGGTTCGTGCGTTTTCCAGGCTGTTGGCAAGAAATCATACCTTGGCCCTGTTCTATTCTTGCAAGTACAACACGGAGACATCAACATAATCAGTGCTTAGCACTAGCAGATAAACTCCAAGGAAGGGGAAGGTCTTGTCAGTGTTCTGGAAATAAACAAACCAAAAAAACCCCCAAAACAATAAAACAAAAACAACAAAAAACAGCATCCTCCCAACCCCCCCCCAAAATAGGAGAATTATTTCTAAGATGTGTGCCTCCTTACATTATTAAAAGAAAGCTGAGAACAAATAAAATTCAGAGTTTCGGAGATGATGTAAGTGCTAGGGCCTTAACAGACTACAGGATTCACCCTCATGCCGCTTCCCGGCATGGAGGCTGTGGAAAGAGCTAAATCAGATGGCCAGGAAAGTGACTTTTGTGCTCTGAACTCATCTGCATTTTATAGGCCAGTGTCCTTGTTCTAATAGGACAAGTTCCTGGAGCCCCATTCATTTATATTTGCGAAGATGTATTACGTAAACTCAATTTCTGGCTGAATGTTCAAGGAGGGCCCACAGTCTCACCGCCCCTGATAGTTGATACTAACTTGCACATTATCAGGGTTTCAGACTTATTACTTCAGTTTGCTTTATAGGCTTTGTTGCCACAGATCCACATCAGGGTTTCCCTGTGGCTTTCTCCCCACAGCAGTTTTTTAAATCCACTGTTACTTTACCCCATGGTAAGAAATGCCTCATGGCATTATAAACAAGCGGTTAAAAATTGTTATTTATGTGGCTTCCTAATAGCAATTTGAAATATAGGGCATAAAATTACTAACTTACAATACTGTTCAATATTAACAGTGGGAAAGGTAATATGTAAAACAGACATTAAAGGATTAGCTGTAAAATACATTCCACTAAGCTAAATCATTTCTTGGCAAATGGCAGTTTCCAGCTATTACGTAGGATTTATCAAGTCAAGTGGATTTATTTTTATTTTTCTATTAGTTTGCTAAATATATTCTATATTTAAATTTCAATCTTGTGTGTGTGTTTTTTTGTTTTGTTTTGTTTTGTTTTTTTTTGCCCAGGCATATTAAGAGAGGCTGTTGAAAACAGAATATGAAATATAAGTGATGCCAGACTTTCAAGTCAAAATCGCTCCTTGGTTTCTGCAGCAAATCCTCCAGCAAATCGACTAAAGATTCAAATGTAACATCCAAGCAAAAGTAAATGGATATGATGTTACAAACATTTGTATGACAGATTAGACAGTTACAACTGCATCAGAGAAGAGAGTAAAAAGACATGTTCTCCATTAAACCTGTTTTTCTTTTTTTGCTTCACACAACACTTTGTTCTAAGCAAGCATGTTCAGTAAACGTTTATGAATTTGTGAACCAGGCACAGAGGAAGAAGGTGGAAAGAGAAATTCCTAGTCTCCCAGGGTGGAAATTGTGAAGTCTTAAATGGATATTCAATGCATAAATACAAATAACATAATCTCTCTATTTTCTTCTGACACAGTCACCAGTTACCATAATCCTAAAATTATCCCATCTTCGCAAATCCCTCAAGATTTATTAATTTTCATAAACTGCTTTGATGGAAACTTTCTTAGAAGATGCAAAGTAACCTTTCTCGAGCTCTCCTTTTATTTCAGATCATGGACAGGGTTTTCAACCTCAGAGAATACCAAAGGTGCATTCTTATTTTTCAAAGGAATTGGTTATGAATCTATAAATAACCATTACAAAGAAATGAGCATCATGGAGCACAGAAATTCCTCTTACACTCATTTGAGAAATGATGAGAGAATCCAGATTCCCAAGAAGTAATTATTATTGTAAAATTAAGGGCCCGCTTTGAACACTTGTTAATAATCAGCTGGTTTTAAAGTTAAAACGTTTCCCCCGAGACTGTGAGTTGCAGACTACAAAGATTTCTTCTCAAATGTCCCTGTTAATAATTCTAAGGGCCTCAAAACATTTATTAAATATAAACCTTTACTTTTTTGTTCAGCTGCTTTATGTGGGATGGTAAATTTCTTTTCATAAATACTTTTCTATTGATCGAAAACTAATGGAATAAGATGCCCTCCAACTTGAGTACATAAAAATATAGTCAGAGTGTAAAATGTGAGTCACTTATTCAGAAAGCCGATGGTTGGTTCCCGGAAGATGTCATCTTACCCAGCAAGTCACCGAGCTAGGCTAGGATGGAGTCCGAGTCTGCAAGCTGTGGCCATGTTCATCATATTACCCCAACACCTCAGTCAACCGGAATCCAATGAACCCTAACCCTTGATGAGCTGACTTACTTATTATTATCTTTTTGGCTGACATATTTAAAACAAAGATGACCAACAGCTAGAAAACTATCTTTTAAACATGCAGGCTAAATCCTGGGTTCGGGTTTACAAACTAGCTCCCTTCTCCATTTGCTACATCCATAACCAGGGAGACAAGAGTGGCACATGGCCAAGGAGTTATCCCGCTTGGGTTCAGATTCTGGCTTTGTGTAATTTAAGGCAAGTTACTATATCCTTTGAGCCTTACTTGCCTTTGTGGATAATAATAACAATATTAACTCATAGGGCCTCCCTGAAGATCTGATAGTCAAGAGAAGGAACTCTGGAATTACAATGTTGTGGTAATAATTCAATTCACCAAGGGGTCTGGGACATATGAAATGCTCAACAAATGCTAGCTATTTTCATAACCAGTCACAAAACTTGTGCAATGCATGGGGCCATTTCAAAAAAAAAAAAAAAAAAAAAAAAAAAGATACTCAGAATTTCAAAGTGTTGACAGAATAGGATTACATCAAGCATGGGGCCCTTCTAGTCCCTGGTGTGAACATCGGGTTTGCACCCAGGAAGCCCACACTGGCTCTTACCTTATCTGGTTTTCACTAGACTCGGAAAGATACTCCCAGACCAAACAAAGATCTGGGTATGTTCCCTTTGCTAAGCTTGCTGAGGTAAGAGTAGACTTGAATTTTAACATACTTTTCAATGACACAATAGTATGATTCTCACCCCCCTCCTGCATCTATCTGTAATTGGTGATAGTGTCAAACGTGCTTCTGACAGTATATACCAAAAAGAAGTCCTGAGACAGCTTCCTAATATCATTTCCAGTGAAAGATCACCCTTTTGGTAGCATGTCGGTGATGACACTTTGCAACACAAGACCCCAAACCTCAGAAAATGTCAAGAGCAGGGTGTCCAGTTGAGGTAGAAAAAATACACATAGCAGGGGAGAGGGAAGTCAATATTTCCTGGAAAGCCGATTTTGCCAATTCTGAGTTAGGTGCTTTATAATCGGAATATTAGGAGTGGCTTGTTCCAAGTTCCCCCTGTTTCTAGTTATTTCCTTTCTCAGGAGGATTGCCCGTATCCTGGAAAACGCTCCTGCCTGGACAGCAAACATGGGAGGGACCCCTCACTGAGACATCAAGATGGCTTCGGGTGAAGGTGAGCCGCGCTGTGTCTTAGATGCATGTTCTCATTTCTGTGCCTACTCACCAGACTTTCCTGTCCCACTATTTTGTAATGTTTATTTCTTAATTTTTGAAAGAGAGAGACAGAGACAGACAGACAGACATAGAATCTGAAGCAGACTCCAGGCTCTGGGCTGTCAGCACAGAGCCCGAAGCGGGGCTCGAACTTGTGAACTGCAGAATCATGGCCTGAGCCCAAGGTGAACATTTAACAGACTGAGCCCCCTAGGCATCCTCTTTCTTGCCCCACTCTAGCAACCTCCCTGTGACATAACACTCCCAATCCCGACGTTCACTTATACTTGTCCTGTTGCAACTCATGTTCCCTAACATGACACAGAACCGAGGAGCAATTCATAGTAAACACCCTAGGCAGACAAAGAAAGAAGTTATATAACAAGGCAACTAATGACTTCAGAATTCTACCCATAGAACCTTTCCTGATAACTCTGAGAACAGACAGTTTCCTTTGCCACTGCACCATCCAGACATGGCCTCCCAAAGATACACATTAAGACAGAACATCCAGTTTCTCCTATTCCCCTCCCTAAACTGCAATGTGTAGCTATAAATGCTAACTACAAAAACAGCTATTATGCCAGCTATACAAAAACACCACATTATACCATGTGGTGCCAGTACCACACATCTCTCAGTATGAAAATCCTTTAGCCATCTCCAATTCATCTCAGCCTGGACGAAGACAGACTGTGTCATGTGCCACCAAAGAAATCAGGAAGCCTGCTGCTGGTCAATGGAGTAATTGTGAGACTCTTAAATTCCTTTTTCACATTTACTTCTTGAATCTGCCACTAGACCCTAGAATCATCTGAAAGAATTAGGCAGCTCTCAATACGATCTCATTATTGACATTTATGTTGATCGATGTTGGCTCTTAGAGAATTGGAATCTGCAGATCAATTTCCTTATTAGATTCTTTCTCACTCCTGCCATAATCATTTTATCACATAGGCTGCTGCTATCAGATGCTGCTTTGTCACTATGTAATGGGACAAGCTAAACCAGTTCCTCTAGTCTGTTATAAGAAACAGAAAATTCTCCTAGTTTTAAAATCTGATGTTCCTCAAATTTTAAGAACTTCCCTGATAATTACACTTGAATGTCCTCTTGTTAAAAACTATGCCTCATGGAGGAACCAATAATAACTTTTTTGAAAAATTTTTTAGCGTTTATTCTTTTTTGAGAGAAAGAGAGAGAGACAGAGCCTGAGCAGGAGAGGGGGAGAGAGAGGGAGACACAGATTCGGGAGCAGGCTCCAGGCTCTGAGCTGTCAGCACACAGCCCGAAGTGGGGCTTGAATCCATGGACTTATGAGATCATGACCTGAGATGAAGTCAGTTGCTTAACCAACTGAGCCACCCAGGCATCCCTGAACCAATGAAAACCTTAAGGTAAATGTATACAATACTTCTTAGAACCATTTCTCCTGTCCTCTCAGAGACTGCCCCATGTCAAAGCATAAACCAGGTGTCATCCACAGGGTGACTTTCACCAGCTAGGTAGAGCAGGTGATAATGTCATTCTCTGGTAGGCTTCCCAAACCTGGTCAGATCATTTCATGTAAAAGAGGAGAAGCAAACCCTCCAAGGTGCTTCTAGCCCCACAAGTGGTCATCAGTTCTAAGAGAGCTAAGAAAAAAACAAAACAAACAAATAAAACCCAGAGTGGCTGCTGTCAGTGGATGCATCCCTACTCTAGAAAGATCAGCTCACGGGTACATGTGGAAATGTCAGGGGCGAAATCAAGTACGAAGCACAGTCATCTAAATATTTTCTTAAGTCTAATATTAAACGCTGCATGGAAGGAATAAATAATCATCCTTGTATCTACACAGACCTGCAATTCCTAGGAAATAAACAGACTCTCAGGGTTCCTTAATATGAGAGCTAAGAGGTCCGTGAGTAGGATTCAGAGCCTTTGAGAACTCACAAGAAAAAATTGCATCTTCAGTTTCACCAAACTTGAACTAAAATTTGGCACTTCTTTCAGTTATGAATGTAGGCATCAAACTACAGTGGCATCAATTGGTAACTCACTAAAAGAGATCACAGACATCTTCATGTCAAATTGCACTTGTGGAAAATATCTCTAAGTATTATATATTGGAACTATTACATAGGAACTAAGAACTGCCATTGAGCTTGTTATTTCACATGCTTTAGGAATGAAGCTCGTCTTTTATATTTTTCAACATTTTAGTAATGGCACCTCAGTGTGATTGGTTTCCTTTTACAATCCCATGTCTTTGTGCACATAAAAGCATTATTCTGAGAAGGGGACCAGAGGCTTCTCTGGTCTAAAACAATGGGCCATGGCTAAAACATGGGTATAAACTCCAATTATGTCACAACTCCCGAACCCTACGTCTCATGCAGTGTGTGACATGCAGACCTTCTGTCATGCTCAGACTTTGCAGAGTCATGGGTGGATCACAGCTGTCCTGAGTCCTGATGGTCACCTCCAGCACCTGGAAGCGCTGGCTCTGATTGGGCAAGGAACTGACATTCATTTGAATCTACACAATAATAAATGAGCTTTCGTTTCATTGCCAAGCTGAGCTCTACAGCTACGATCGTTATGTATTGTTGCAATCTAGGCCTTAATGGCATTTTAGCCCTGTGGTGGGTTCACAGAGAAACTATTTTCAAACCTCAAAAGGCCGTTACAACATGTGCAGATGTCTGGAAAATTAATACTATTATCTAAGTCTCACCCTTTGCCTGTAGGAGGCAAGGAAGAGACAAGGCTCAATAAAGATATGAGAGATCAATACGTGGCCATAAAGCAAAGTGCTGTCCTTCTGGGGAGTGCAGGTGGCAACAAGTAAGGAATCCAGCAGTGCTTTTGAAGATACTTTTTCATTAGATTTTTTGTCAAAGTCATTCACTTAATCTATTGAAAATTTAAGGAGAGAAAAGGGATGGGATGGAAGGTAGAAGAAAGGAGAAAGAGATAAAGATAATTTTCTGCTACCCTAATTCAATTTTGATGTTCAAGGTCCTGAGATCTCAAGAGTGGTGGCGTTCATTCACTCACATGACAGAACCCAGATTTGTCAAGGTTAATGTTGAACAAGTTACAATTTCTGTTCTAAAGTGTTTTGAATTTTGAGAGACTTCAGCACATTCTGTAAATTCTCAGTATAGGGACGTACTCTCATGGTTTCAAGGCTTTTATAAAGTTTTTAGAACCACAGTCTCTTTTCTTTCTCTTTATCATTTTATTTCCAATAGATTTTATTCTGTAAGTGTCTCAGCTACCCCAATGAAACATGAAAAAAAGACTTAATTTTTTATCACAGAATGGAAACTCTATACTTTTATTAAAGGATTTCTTTTAGAGAGTACTTCAATATAGAAAGAGGAAAGAGAAAGAAAAATGTTTTAGAAGACATTTTCAGCAGTTTTTTTGTCTGTTTCCTCAGATAGATGGAGTTGACCATGAGAAGTACACTGGAAATTCTTAAAGCATTATATGGAATCATCTCTACAGATAGCCCTTCACCAAAAAAACCTGAAAACATCCACAGATTGTGGGTAGTGCATCCTTTTAAATTTGAGAATAAACAAGACTGTGTCAGCCAAGATTGCACCTAGCTGTAAGAGACAGAAAAATTGGACTCTCAGGAGCTTAGACATGAACAAATCTTAGGGATTTGTTGTCTCACACAGCAAGAAGTTCAGAGGTAGGCAATCATTGAGATTATGGGGGTTGTTTGTTAGTACATCATAATCTAGCTTATACTGACTGAAAAAGTAAACTCAGATGGAATGACACCCAAAAAGATCAAGTGGCAAAAGCGTCTAAAACAGGGCCGTGTATTAGCAATCCCTCAACCATATTTTAATTTTACTAGGGTAGTTGTGGGTAATACATCTTCTGGATGGAATGTTTTCCTTTTCAGTTTCAAAATTGGGACTCTGAGTATTGCATTCAGCTATCAACAACAACAACAACACCACAAAAAGAATGCCTTACAATGTCATAAGCCTATAGGGGTTTATGTGTGTTTGCTCACACAGCAAGATGTCCGGAGGTAGGCAGTCCAGAACTGGTGTAGCAGTTCATTCATGTCATCAAGAAGTCAAACTCTTCTCATTCCTGTCTTGTTCTGCCACCTTTTGTGTGGGGGCTTGTGCTAAGCTGCTATAGATCCTGGTACTGCCTCCACCTTCTGGATATAAAGAAAGGGTAAGCATAAACGAAGAACACTGTAGCCCTGCCTTTACCCCTTTTATCAGGAAAACAAAAGCTTGCCACAAATCCCCACGGCAGATTTCCACAAAGGTCTCATAGGCCAGAAGCAGGTCAACCTGGACTCTCCTAGTACAAATGGAAGCTGAGAAACAGCATATTTGTCTTTCTAGTATCTGGGGTAGAGGAAATAAGGAAGACAGGTGTCAGCGGAGTGTGGTGATCATGAGGGCTACTTACTAAATATGTCCAATTCACTTTCCTTTTTGGGACATGTCTACTTGTTTTTCTTAATGCCTCTGTGGTTGAGTGGGGCCATGTACCCAGTCTGGCCAATGAAATGTGGGTGGATGGCTCAAGATCAAAGTGCTTTTTTTTTTCTTTTAAGAGCAAAGCATTTTTAATAGTGATGTGAACACATCCATAGCTCTCTTCTTCTCAGCCTGGTGACTGGCAATGTTTGAGATGGTGGCTACTCCATCAGTAATGTCTCCTGAGTGTCTAAGATGTGTGAGAGGCTCCCGCACTGATCTGCAGGAGTAATCTAGCATAAGTAAGGAACAAATCTTTGTGTCTGAAGCCGCAGATACTTTGTAGTTGTTTGTTGCCACAGCATAGCATAGCCTATCCTTACTGATTCCATGAGTCAACTTAAAATGTCAGCCAGAAGGAACAAGTCTGAGAGGCAAGTAGTCTCAGGTAAGCCAGTGCATTAGAGATCTCTGAAGCAATACAGATTTCAGTGGGATGATATCCTGAAGCCAACTTTCTGTACTTCAAGTGCAGTTAAGTGGTCTTTAATTCATAATGTTATAGCCGTCCTTGTACTGCCCACAGGACACAGACAAATTACCCCTCTCTCCTGTGTCTCTGGACAGGTGAGTGGCTAATGAAACATAGCGTGTTCAAGGTAAGCCACCAAATTTAATATGAATTTCCAGGATGACCATCCACAAAAATTTAATGCATGATAATGAGGGATGGCATAGTTTATGGCAAACCTAGTTAATGATACAGTTCACATGTCTGTATTGCTGAGCCTGCCCTTAAGAGGAAGACAAAAAAAAATCTAGGGGTATGAGGAGATGACTAAGAGTTAAAGAATTAATGGCCTCTTCAGTTACATTAAGAATCTGATTTTATCTCTACATATAGCATTTCACATCCTCAGCAAAGTCAATAGAAATTCATTCAGTAGTGACAGGGCTTTTCCACAAGGGCCCAAAGCTACCAGTATCAAGTCACTGTAACAGAGGCAAATCATTTGGGAGAGAAAAGGGGACATTAGGAGACTTGAGTACAAAGGAGGTGGACCGCTTGACTAGCTGTTTCAAGTTTCACTGTTACTCGTGTTTCATTTTAACTACTACCCCCGGTCTCATCATGGGGTGGGAGAAGGAAGCCATATGGATTTGCGCCAGCAAAATGCTTTGTTCCATAACAGATGGCAACACGGAATCTTTCACAACCTGTTTCTGCGCTAAAAGTCACTTAACAAAACTTCAGACTCATCTGGATGGAAATGTGTGGAGAGTGGGAAGTGCAATAAGGAGAGCACCAAATGGCTACAGGTGTCAACGCTGATTTGGTCCCTTCTAGACATTCATGCTCCAGTTCCCCCTTGCAAAGGTCAAAGGCTAATTTGAAAACAGCAGTGGAAGAATGGAAGATCATTGTCATATAAACTCCATGTCTACGGAGTTTTCAATTGCTCCTTTAAAAGAAGGTGTGTGATAATCTCTTCCTTTTGTAAAATCCAAATATGGGTTGCTTCACCGTTTTAGCATTGTACATGCCTCTCTCTCTCTCTCTCTTTTTTTTTTTTTTGGTGGTGGTGGTCATCTTTAAGTGTCAATTTTTAAAGCAAACATAAATATCACAACTTCAGGGGCATTAATACTAACAGTTATAGCTATAGTCCCTTCTAAATATTTCAATGGATTCCCACTCTTCCATAAAAAACAAAAAAAACCCAAAAAACAAACGTAAACCCTTTAAATCTTTGAATCATTTAATTTTATGTATTCTTTTGGTATTTCATTTGGGAGTTATGGGGTGTGAAATACGCACCATGATGAGAAAACAATTAACCAGCACACCTGTTGTTTATGCATATTGTACTGAAGGAGGGCCAGCTGGAGCTATTATTTTAATCCACTGTATGGTGTCAACCAGGGGGCTATCAGAGGTGACCTGATGACATTGAACTATACTTTCATTTGTATTACATGCCTTGCACTTTGCCCTGATGTTGGAAGGATACTTCTCAAGTTAAAATCGTGTTTTTAAGTCATTATTTGTGAGATTTTCAGATTTAGTAGAAAAATTAAGGTTCAGATTTACTACAGAAGAAGTAGTGAGTGACAGAACTGTGAGAACAGCAGAGAAATTGCCACTTATTATGCCCAGATAAAGCAGGGGATTTATGGGTAAAAAGGTAGGGGAAAACTGGCCATTCTAGATTTGTTCCTCATACACGAGGAGAAATGTTCTGTTTGCTACCCTTCATTAACAGACTGTTGATAGAAGGAAGCAATGTATATTTGAGAAAAAATTTTAACCTCTGCTGAAAAATTTGATTTGGGGCAAAAACCAATAATTATATCTCTGGCATGCTAAATGTAGATATGTGGGGGTAGAGGGCAATTTTGCTTGAGACAATGGTTTTCAATCTATCAAACCTAGTGCCCCTTGTAAACAAATATTTTTTAATTCCCCATTTACTGTGTGCCATGGATTTTCACAGCTGTTTTAATTTACTATACAGAAAAGATTTCACATGGCAGGCCTGAGTGCTATTTCTTAAAAGTCCCGCTTCTATAAATGTAGGCCCTGGGCTGGAATCTGAATTACAGAGCATTCCTACCATGGGCTCACTGTGCCTAAACTGGTTACCCAAATAATGTGGTTCATGCGGAATAGCTGCTTTGCTCCTAGGAGTCTACAATTCGGGCGTGTGCTCAGCAGAGGGTGCCTACCTGACCAGCCCTACTAAAACCCCTGGGAACTGATGCTGTATGAATTTCTCAGGTCAACAACATTTCATACATGCTGTCACAACTGGAAGCGGGTGCACCCTGTGTGACTCAAAGGGGAGAGTTCCCTTGACAGCTGGTGCAGGGCCCCCTGGACCTCATTCTAGGCCCCTCTGCCGACTGCTGAGTTTGCTTTGTATCCGGTCACTGGAGCAAACCTTATCTGTGAGCACAACTATATGCTGAGTCCTGTGAGCCCTCTGAGCACATTGTTAAACTTAAGGGTGGTCTTGGGGACCCCCAAAACATACACACATACCAACTTCAAAAAAATACATATAATCCGTGAATTTAAAAGGCAAGGAAATACATAGGTAATTTATAATAGAACAATATGCTTGTCAATATGCAAATGCCCAGGCATTACCCTCCCACAGGGTGTAATGAAGGGGTCAGATGAAGGTCACAGATGTGACCCCAGAAACGCAGACTCTTACAGGCTTCTCATCCTGGAGACTGAAATGTAATGAGCACCGCTGGAAACAATGGTGTGCTTTCCTCCAATGGGGAACAATTCTCGGTAAAATTATACATGAAACAAAGATCAATTCTTCCCTTGAAAATTCTGACCAAATTCAGCTTATATTAAAACCACGCCCCAAATACTTTGAGTTTCTGGGTAAAATGGTGTGAGATGCTCTGCTCAGATAATCCTGAGCACACAGCAAGTTCATCTGGGATGAATGAGGCAGCAAGGGGCACGGGAGTAGGTGTGACACCCTTGCCTCCAGTCTCTGAACCGTCCAAGTGCTTTCTAAACACGTGGCAACCAGGGATATGCTCCAAACACCTCCTTCGCGAGGCACAGGGCTGCCCTGTTCAGAACTACCGGTCTCGGAGAACACGTTAATGACCCAGTGGGGCCCAGAAGCAGGGCTTACAGGGAATCTGAGATCAGGTGCATGGAGATGCTAAGAGTTAATAATAACACCAAGATATAGAATAAAGAGAGTGGGAGTTTCCCTAGTAGCTGAGAGCAGACTTCAGTTCAAATTAGTCCAACAATCTCTTTGTAGGCATGTACAATGCAGTGGGAAAGGACAAGGCAGAAGCAGAGGCCAGGGAAGAGAAAGTGCTTATATTTAGGGGCAAAGGGTCACTCCAATTATCCCCAGAGGTGATGATACAGAAGAGGCTGCTTTTCATGCTTGGGTGGAAGACCTCAAAGAGAGGGTGGCAAATAGAAAGTGAGTCTGTCATTCAGCTGGGGACAGAGTGTGGAGGCATAGTCAAAAAAAACCCCAAAAAACAGTTACAACTGCGACAACTAAAACTGTCACCAGCTAGACCCCAGACCTGGCTTTTAATGTCCACCTGCTTGTACTCACTAACCTTCGCCTTGCATTTTTCCCTAAGCTCTTCTTTATGATTTGCCTCTTAACTCAGACAAATGAAACCCTAAACCACCCCTCAGGCGATGGTGACTGTCCTGACAAGTCTTTCCTCTGGCCCAGGCCATCCAGACTGTGGAGCTAACCCCTGGCTCATGCTTGTGCAGATGGACTGGGAACCGAGTCTCGGAATGACTGGTGGTTACTTTTACCCCTTATAATAATACTACAACCTCCACCATCTGCACAGGCATGTTTCCTTAAGGCACACGTGTGACCTTGTGTCCGCCTCTACATTCAGTGACAATGCTTCCTTATCTAAATATTCATCCTAACTCTAAATAAAAGGCAACCATTCATCCTCTCTGGGGAGTCACAGCTTTGGAAGCGATTCCTCACATGATTTCCTTTCTTTGCAAAAACTCACCTGGTGGAGTTTCTATGACTCACCACGGAGCCAGCTCATGGCAGCTGAGGGTGTGAAGGTACAAGTACTGCGTATAAGGCCTGCTCCGGGTCCTTATGTGTTAGTTCAATCCTCACAACTTCCCTGGGAGGTGGCTATGGTTATTAGTTCCATTTTACAGACGGACAAACAGAGGTGAGGAAAGGTAAAATAACTTGCTCTAGGGAAAAACCTGGATGATCTGGCTCCAGAGTGCGTGCCCTTACGTTCTACACTGTGAAGAATGAATGAGAGGCTGCTATGATAACACTAAAAATTTCCCAGGATTTTCTGAGTCTGTGTTGATTCATGATGTTAAAGTCTGTTTACTGATTCTTGTTTTTCGATAAAGGTCTCTAAGAATAGATGGGTTTAAATGTATTTCAGTTGAGTTTCTGATATTTGAGGCAGTTGCCACATGGCTTTTACAAAGCCCACGGTTGACCTGGCACCTGATTTTAGCTCACAGAGGGGCCACCATGATATAATTAAGACATTGGTTAAGACACAGGCTGTGAAGTCAGACTCAAGTTCAAAGCCAAGCTGAAGCATCTCCCAGCTGTGTGATCTTATTGGTCACCTGTAAGACAGGAATATATTCCCTCATAGTATTTTATGGTAATGAATGGAGATCCTTCAGGCAAAGTCCCTGATGTGGTGTGTGAGGCACTGGGAGTGCTCAGTGAATGGTCGTTCTTATGAGTCCCCTCACGGTGCACAGCCATGTACTTGGTTCAGTCCCAGAAGGCAATCGCCTCTCAGCTCATCCCTCTGGCAGCCTTCTTCGCACTGGTGAGTGTGCTGGCTCGGCACAGAACAAGACTGAGAAGTAGGTGTTTCCTGTTGGCATTCTCCTGTCCAAAGCTCTCTGGGAGTCCCAATGCCCAACACACCCGGGTCCTTTCTCCAGTCCTGCTCTGAGGCCTGTGCAGGCCTGGTCTGTGTGACAGGTCTGCCTTCACAACAGTTTAGTGCCATCTCAGCTGTCCAATAAGAGACTTCGTGTCTTACAAAGAAAATAGGGACAGAAGGCTGAAGTGACCAGAAAAAAGCACTTATGAATATTTATTTGTACTTATTAAAACGATAGCAGAGTCATCTCATCAAATGAAGAAAGTATGAGCCATGCTTTACTTATGTCATAGTAATAATGGGTACAATGCAATTAGTTTCTATTTAACAACGAACACAGTATGGTCTTTGTAGGGAAATCAAGTTTGGGTTCTAGGCTTGCTAACTAAATACCTTTGGGAAAGTTTGAAATTCATTTAGTTATCTACAACGTGAGGGAAAGAATGCCTACCTTATAATGTATGGGACAAAAATACATGAGACAATTTATTAAAAGCATCATACTTGGGGCGCCTGGGTGGCTTAGTCGGTTAAGCGTCCGACTTTTGCTTAGGTCATGATCTCGCGGTTCGTGGGTTCGAGCCCTGCGTCGGGCTCTGTGCTGACTGCCAGCTCAGAGCCTGGAGCCTGTTTCAGTCTGTGACTCCCTCTCTCTCTGACCCTCCCCTGCTCACGCTGTCTCTCTCTCTCTCCTAGAAATAGATAAAACATTAAAAAAAATTTATAAAAAAAATAAATAAATAAAAGCATCATACTTGTGCCATAGGAAATTCTCAGTAAGTGGGTAGCTGTTACTATTATCTACAACAGGGACTTGCAAACCTATGGGCTAATTCCCTGTTTCTGTAAATATAATTTTAAAGGAACAGAGCCATGTTCATTCATTTATATATGACCTATGGATGCTTTGGCCTACAATAGCAGAGTAGTTCAGGAAGATACCTTACAGCTTTCAAAAACTCAAATTGTTACTATCTGGGCCTTTACAGAAAAGAAAAATTGTTTTCTGATTCTCGATCTAGAGTAGGTGTTTTTCAAACTGTAGCATGCATCAGAATCTCCTGCAGGCTTGCATAAAACCCACACTGCTAGGGTTCCCAGCTTTCTGGCTCAGGTCTGTGTGACCTGAGAATTTGCATTTCTGACTTGCTGCCAGATGCTGCTGATGTTGCTGGTACAGGAACCTCACAGGGGAAACAAACCATCTGGGGAAATTTCACCAACCTCTCCTTTCTGCAATTCCAATAAGATACATACACATCATAGGGTTGCTCTGTGGCTGCTGATACAGACATAAGAGGTATTTATTTATAGTCTCTATCTGGCACTCCAGCCAGATTTCCAGATTGCATGACTAGTGAGGTCAGCTTTTCATCCCCTGGTCCCTGCTACGGTCCAAAGACCCGACAAATAAGACTCAAGCTTTCTGCTCCCCTTCCACCAGCTAGGGTATGTTCCTTTCTTCTAACGGAAGCAGAAGCAGAAAGTCTGAGCTTTACTTCCTTTCAGCTTCCTTTATCCCTCTACCAAGGCTCTCCTGAAATATACATTCCCATGTTACCCTCTGGAGCCCCTTTCCAAGTTTAAGAAATTATAGTGCACAACATGCATGGGAGTAAAACAAATACCAGGTGGGTATTCTTGTAGGTGGGACTCCAGTTTTGATTGTTGTTGCTGCTGTTTAGAGTTCTATTTGGTTGCTTTTTGAAGTGGTGAATGGGAGGAGGTGGGGAGATGATTGGCTTGTTGGTGCTTCTGATTATTATGCTAGACAGATAATCCCTTGCTGTTTTTGGCCCCTTGCAGAGTTACCAGGAACTCAGGAGAATAAACAGTATTTTAATCCAAGGAACAAAGGACCAAGGTGCAATGTGGGGTTCCTGACCAACAGCAGAAAAAGATACTTTGGGGACATGAGTCATCCTCAAACCACACCGCAGAGATAATAGCACGGATGACCTTACTCCCCATCTATTGAGAACCTGAATATCCTTAATATTGCTTCCAGCAGAAGTGAAAATAGTACAAAGTACAAAGCAACTCTTCTCTCATTGAGGCTGATAAAGGTACATATTCGTCATCTGCTCAGTGACATCCTGAAGCTGGTCAGTGTTTAGAAGAACAAAATACAGAATATCAAGTGGATCAATGGCATTTAATGGCCTTTTAATTTAAAACAACTATATACAAATATATATTTTTTGTGAATATAAAATATAAGAAATATATATATCCTTAGAACAAAACTTCAAATAATGTAGAAGTACATGGAGTAAAAGTGAAAGTCTTCTTTACTCTTTTCCCCTCTTCTTCACCCCCAACCAGTTCTATCTTTTTTTCCCCAGAAGTAACTACAATTTGTATTTTGGTGTGCATCCTTCCAGGACATTTCTGATGCACGCAATTTACAAACACGTGCTGCATTATGTTTTTTTTTAATGTAGTTTTGATGTTTTTATGCAGTTTTGATGCTGATGCTAGAGAAATGATTTCTCCCAGGATTGGCCATTTCCTAGCTGTGATAAATACTTGTGGAAGGGTTGTTTTTCATATGCAAACTAACCAATCCAAAGCCCCCATTCCTCTACCCTCTCCATTATTGGGCTCTTCTACTCTATTACACTGTCACAGTACACCCCTGCCCTAATCACCTTAGGTTAGACATCAGGCACCTAAGGGCACCCCTGCACCCCAGAGCCTGCTGAAATTATTCAAACTAGTCATTCCTAAATCTGTTTGCCCTGCCTCATGGGCTCCTTCCAGCATAAACCACAGTAAAGGTTCTTGCCCACCTTTTCCCCTCATTCCTTCCTCACCATCAACCCCGGTGCTTTCCCGGGTGGCCCCTACACACAATGGCATACATCTTTCTTTTGGGATGGGAACAAAGGAGCTTCTCAATGGTGATGGTCTCATGTGCTGGCCTCAGCATACCTGACTAGTAATAAAACTCGCATCGTAAAACACATACTGACACACATTAAAGAAATATATATATATATAAACTGATGACAGTACTATGAATATTGTTCTCCAAGTTTTCATTTTCTTTACAAAATAGAATAGTTTGAAACTCTTTTTATGTCAGTAGATGTAGGTAAATCTTACTCATTCTCCTCACTTCACAGGGTTCTAGAACATGGAAGAACCAACCATCCAACTTTGGTTGTTTCCAAGTCATTGTTCTTCTGAACAGCGTTGCAATAAACACCTCAATAAATCTATATATGAATGTGTGCAAGCATTTCTGCAGCAGAGAAGATTAAGCATTTCTGAGACTGAGAACATAAACACATTTTTTTAAAGTTTATTTATTTTGAGAGAGAGAGAGAGAAAGCGGAAAGGGCAGAGAGAAAGGGAGAAAGAGAGAATCTCAAGCAGACCCCACACTGTCAGCACAGAGGTGGATGTAAGGCTTAAATTCACAAACTGTGGGATCATGACCTGAGGTGAAATCAAGAATCACTTAACTGTCTGAGCCACCCAGGCTCCGGTACATTTTTTGNCACACACACACACACACACACACACACACACACACACACACACACCAATTCAAACTAAATTATATTCACTTTTCACATGCCAAACACTGGATGACAGTTAAAAAAATTTCTATCAACATTACTGATTACTGTTTAATTTGATTTAAGTGATTACTAATGCACTTGATTATTTACTGGATATTTGGAAATATTTTTATTGTGAAAATGATTTTCTTTGCTCTGAAACTTTCCTTGTTCCAAGGTTTTGGTAATTTTTTAAATTATTTGCCCTTATTGATTTGTAGCAGCTGTTTATTAATATATGAATTTTTATATAGGTATTAATTCTAATATAGGTATTAATATAGGAATTTTTTGGCTTTATTTTTTGTTTTTTAATTTTATGATGTCTTTTGTAATAGGGATTTTGTTTGATTAGTTGGTTTGATTTTATTTTCCATTTAAATATATTATTCATTTCATTTATGGCATCTAGGTTTTGTGTCTTGCTTAGTAATACCTTACCTAACAAAAGATAATAAATCCATTCTCCTATGTGAACATTCACTTCTGAGTCAGAGCTATGAATTACTTATTTTTTTGGAAATACATTGATGAATGTCTACCTTCTTCTCTATTGATTTAAAATATCTCTATCATAAACACAACTCCCATCTAAACTTTAGTTCTGGAAATATTTTTTTTCCTTTTATTTGTTTTTCTACTTTTGAGCTAATAGCATACTGCTTTAGCTGTAGCTTTTGAAGTTTATTTTGAAGTTTGACAGCCAAGGTCCCCTTTACACTTTCTTTTCCCAAAATTTCCTTCTAGTTCTTATCAAAGTATATAAAATAGCCTAATAGGATATGATTTAATTTTCATCAATTTGGGGAATTAATATTGCTATCTTTACATTTTTGTGCCTTCTCATCCATGAATACTTCATTCTTCCATAATACATTTCTTACTGTCCAATATAATTTTATAGTTTGCCTCACCTGTGATTCATAGAGCTCTTAAATGTGCTTATTTCTAGGTATTTTATGTTTGTGTTTATTGTGTTAATATTAATGCATTTCCTGCAATAATTTTCTAATTAGTTACTGGTATGTAGAAATGGTGTAGAAGTTTTTCTACTTTTATACATCAGAGAATTTTCTCTCCGTAAAGTTTTTCTAGTAATATCTTGGATTTCATGGATAATGTTTTTCAGAAATAATAATAATCTGGGGCGCCTGGGTGGCTCACTCAGTCGGTTAAGCATCCTACTTCGGCTCATGATCCCACGGTTCGTAGGTTCAAGCCCCACATCGGGCTCTGTGCTGACAGCTCAGAGCCTGGAGCTTGCTTCAGATTCTGTGTCTCCCACTCTCTCTGCCCCTCCCTGACTTGCACTGTCTCTCTCTCTGAAAAATAAACAAACATTAAAAAAATGAAAAAATAAATAATAACTATGTGCCTTTCTTTCCAATACATATGGCACATATGTCTTCACTTTTCTTACTGACCAGTAAAAATTAAATAGCAATACCTAAAAATTTATTTGTATTTTTTATTATCTGAATTTAAATGTTTCAACTTTCTATACTGAAAATAATACTTGCTATAGGATTCTAATAGACAACTATTATCAAGAATCTTCTAGCAAATTTCTTTTTCTCTTTAAGTAGTGAAATATAATTTTTGGGAACCATTGAGATGATCATATGAATTTCTTTACATTTACTTAAAATTTTTTTAATGTTTATTTTTGAGAGAGAGAGAGAGAGAGAGAGAGAGAGAGAGAGAGATTGAGAATGCAAGCAGGGTTGGGCAGAGAGAGAGAGGGAGACACAGAATCTGAAGTAGGCTCCAGGCTCTGAGCTGTCAGAACAGAGCCTGATGCAGGCTTGAACACACAGACCATGAGAACGTGACCTGAGCTGAAGTCAGATGCTTAAACCCACTGAGCCACACAGGTGCCCCTCTTTATTTTTTTAATTAGATTACATTAATGGAATCATAAAGTTAGAGCTTTTTTGTACTACTGGAATTAGCTCTGCTTGGTAATAATTTGTTATAACTTTTAATACATCATTGGATTGTTCAAACAACGTGTTGACCTTTACAAAGACTGCATTGCAGGGGGAAATGAGGGGAGTTCCTTCAAGCATCAAAATTTTAAGGCTTTCTTTAATACGGAGTATGGCCAAAATACCCTCTCCGACCATTTCTCACCTTTTCCCAAAACTGCTTAGTGATCTACAGAAGAGGGTAGGTCTTTTACTTACAAGTGTTTAGATTCGAAAGAAAAAAATTTTACATTTGAAAAGAGGTCAAATATGTATTTGAAAATAAAGGGACCCCATTGATATGAGCAATGGGCAATAAGTCATAAAAGTCTTTAAATATTTCATTTGAATGTGATTGTTCAATAGAGCAAAAACATCAAACTGTTTTGTTTGGTTTTGCTCCTAGTTAATTTAGTAACTTTTAGAACATGTGACATAAAGTTTTACTGATTGAGGGGAAGAGGGCTGGTTAACTCTTCATTCCCCTCCCCCAGGAATGTAGAAATGCTCATATTTTACCTATGTATTCGTAAGGCTATAAATACGCCTTTCTAAGAATGTGACTGCCATTACTGTAAGAGCCACTTGAGGAAAGTAGGCATGGGGAGAGGTAGAGGAAGAACCCTGCTGGTAATAACAGCAATCTAGAACTGAAAGCCAGTTAAAGATTGTTATAAGTCCTGCTTCTGAACACAGTTCAAACTTGGCTGTGGCCGTCAGTCCACCAAACACAGACGAGAGAAAGCTGCATCCCTTTTACCTCCCAGATCACAGAGCCGAGAACACGGCGGGAGTCCTTGAAGTGGTCCCTGTGGTTGGCAGTGAAATCAGGCCCACCTTGTTTTGTGGCAGTTTTGTTATGCGCAGGAACAGTTTCACAGGGAAGGACTGACTTGGAATAAAAGGCAAGGCTCCTTAGGAAGTTACCTGTCCATGTTTAAAATTATTTTGTTTTTTTTTTTTCATATGTTTCATGAGTAGAGGCTTAGATGTTGGGTTCATGTGGGCTCTTGTTGGCCAATGTCAGTATCTGGGTTATACTACCCGTTTAGAATGGGAGAGAAAAGTTTCCACCTGAAATGGTTTAAGTGACAATAAAAATCATCTGTGTCCAAAAGATCGGGTAGTACACTCTTGTGACGCTGTCTGCTGCTTTGTTTAGGGAAAGATCTTTGCCCTTCCAGCTTCTTTTTGGGTCACTGGGCAGCAAAAGTTTCCTACCTTCTTTTGAGATGATTTTCGTCTTTTATCTTCTTTAGAACATTATGCATTCAATTTTACTGGTATAAAGCTCTCCTTATCTGCAGTTCACACCATTTTCTAATTCCTAATGTCATTTATTTGCATTTTTACTCTTTTTTCCTACCTCAGGCTTGTTCAAATTTCTCTTTGTTGGGGCAGTCTGTGTTGATTTTTTTCACTTCCCTGCCTTTCCTGGATTGATTAATTTTTCTTTGTTCCAATTTTCATTGAAATAGTTATTATACTTATCATAGCCCTATTCTCATTGTTTTCCTTTTAATCTTTAACTGCCAGTTAATTTCATGTCAATTAATTTTATTTTATCCACATAAAATACATAAAAGTTTAAAATTCAAATGTTACTAAATGGTTTATAATTAAAGCCAAAAACTAAGTCTCTTTTCCCACCCTTTTCTACCTCTTGGGCCTATATTCTGCTACAGGCTTTCCCTGGTATTTGGCTTCAGTTTTTGGAATAATCCTCCTAGTTATGGCTTATAAAGTGCTTACTGCATATCAGACACTATTCTAAAAATATACACAGACTAAAGGAAACCATCAACCAAATGAAAAGCCAACCTACTGAACAGGAGATGTTTGTTTTCTTTCTGACTAGGTCACTTTTGGTAAGCTGTGCATTTCTTTCTTTTTTTTTTTTTAATAGTTTATTGTCAAATTAGTTTCCACAGGAGATGTTTGAAAACCATATATCTGATAAGGGGTCAATATCCAAAATACATAGAGAACCCATACATCAACAGCAAAGAAATAATCTGATTTAAAAATGGTCAGAGAATCAAAATAGACATTTTTTTCCAAAGAAGATGGGGAGATGGCCAACAGGTACATGGAAAAAATGCTGACCATCACTGATCATCAGGGAAAAGCAAATGAAAGCCATAAAGAAAAATCACTTCACACCTGCTAGCATGGCTAGTAGCAAAAAGACAAAAAATAGCAGGTGCTGGTAAGAATATAGAGAAAAGGGAATGTTTGTGCTCTGTTGAAGCAAGGGTAAATTGATGCAGCCACTATGGAAAACAGTATAGAAGGTCCTTAAAAAAATTAAAAATAGAACTACCACGTGATCCAGGAGTTTCACTTTTGAGTATATATGTTCAAAGGAAACGAAATCATTGTCTTTAACAGACATCTATACCTCCATGTTCACTGTAACATACACAATAGCCAAGACCTGAAAACAGTGTTAAGTGTCCATTGATGGATGAATGGATAAAGAAAATGCACACACACCCACACATGCACACACACACACACACACACACACACAACGGATAATTATTCAACCATATAAAAGAAGGAAATCCTGCCATTTGCAACAACTTGGATGGACCTTGAGGATATTATCCTAAATGAAATTAAACAGAGAAAGACAAATACTTAATGATCTCACTCATGTGTATAATCTAAAAACAAAACAAAACAACATTCAAAAAGCAAAAATACACAAACTCACAGAAACAAAAAAAACAGGCAATTATCAAAAGTGAGGGGTAGATGGTGGGAGAAATGGGTAGAGATTAAAAAGTACAAGGTTCCAGTTATAAGATAAATAATGTTTTAAAAGTAATAAAAATATACATATGTTAAGTCATTTAATTCTTATTATCCTGTATTACTGATGGGAAAATCATGGCTCACAGTCATTAACAAACTCTTTAAGGTCACACAGAAGGAAGTTGCAGAGGTAGGATTCAAATGAGGGCAGTGTATGTATGTTACAAAGTACCGCCTCTCAAACATGCTTTGGTAACATGTGTTATGGTTGTTTCTTGATTTATCAACTTTAGACATCACCTGTTGACTTTACATCATAGTAAATAAAGACTAACATCTCCTGTTACACACCCTCACCTCCTGCCTCGCTTTATCCTTCCAACACAGTAATCTGCAATGGCTATTTATTTTTTTAAAATATTTATGTATTTATTTTGAGAGAGAGAGAGAGAGAGAGAGAGAGAGAGATGCACAGTGAGTGCACAGGAGGGACTAAGAGATAGGGAGAGAACTCCAAGCAGGATCCTTGCTGTCAGCACCGAGCCCGATGTGGGGCTTGAACCCACACAAACTTCAAGATCATGACCTGCGCCGAAATCAAGAGTCAGACTCTTAACTGACTGAGTCACCCAGATGCCCCTGCAATTGCTATTTAAATCTGTAACAATTATATTATCAGGGCCATTGACTGCCAAAAGAGTTCTGCAGGGAGAGTTACTCCCCTTGCTATTTGCCCAGTGCCAACACTCAGGCTGCAACTTCCTCCACTTCATTAATTCTGCTCCTATTACTTGTTTTACCTTTCTAAAGGCTTTTTGAGGTCTTTCATTTAGTTTCCCCTTCTGTACTGTTTTAGTGTCATGGGGGTAACACCTTATTTCTATGGCGAAAGAGTCCTTGGAGTAGGAATCCTGGCTGAAAAAGAAGTATGTGTTTTTAATTTAAAAATTTTAATAATAAACCAATAAACCAATAAATAATAAACCAATTTTTATTTTTATGAGAGAGAGAGAGAGAGAATGTGCAAAAGTGGGGGAGATGGGCAGAGGGGGAGAGGGAAAGAATCTTGAGTAGGCTCCACTATCAGTGTGGAGCCCAGTGTGGGATATGATCTAGCAATCCTGGGACCATGACCTGACCCGAAATCAAGAATTGGATGCTTAACCTACTAAGCCACCCAGGCACCCCTGATTTTAATACATACTGATGGCTGCCTTTCCAAAAGTGTAATACTTCATAAACATGAGAGTACCCTCTCCAAGATATTCATTACAGTAAATAAGTATTATTTCTCTCCATAATTATTGCTATAATTGGATTGAAATATATCAAATTGCTGCCTAAATGTTAATTACCGTGAATTCTAGTGAAATTCAGTATTTTTTGAAATGTTTGTTAACCATTTGGGTTTGCAATGACATCAACTGCTCTCCCACACTTTTGCTCAATTATCCAGTGTCTTGTATGTTCCCTGTTTGTCAATTTGTAAGAGCTTTTTGTATATTACAGATATTTATCTTCTGTGTCACAGGTATTTTTTTCTTCTAAACCTATTTGTCAACTACCTGTGTTAATGGTATTTTTTAACTACACCAAGTTTTTATTACTTATAGAATCAAATATGTTCACTTTTTTTTGTAGCTTCTGTGGGAGCCTGTATTAGTTTGTAATATCTATCATTTTCTTCACATTTACATCTGTACTCTATCTAGTTTTTTTGTTTATAGGGAGTATCATAACCAATTATACCTATTTTCTCTCTATTTTTTCCAGATAGCTAGTAGTATAACCACCATCTTTCATATAATCCACCCATTTTCTGCAGAATTAAAATGCTGACTTTATTGTATATTTTCATATATATTAAGATCTGTTTCTGAATCTTGTATTCCATTCCCCTGGTCTGTTTGTCTATTCCTATGTCAAGATCATATTGATTATTTTTTTAAATGTTTTATTTATTTCTAGGAGAGAGACAGCGTGAGCAGGGGAGGGTCAGAGAGAGAGGGGGTCACAGACTGAAACAAGCTCCAGGCTCTGAGCTGGCAGTCAGCACAGAGCCCGACGCGGGTCTCGAACCCACGAACCGCGAGATCATGACCTAAGCGAAAGTCGGACGCTTAACCGACTAAGCCACCCAGGTGCCTCCATATTGATTATTTTTAATGTGCCAGTGCAGAGCCCAACGTGGGGCTCAAACTCATAAACCATGAGATCATGAACTGAGTCATAATCAAGAGCTTGATGCTTAACCGACTAAGTCACCCAGGTACCCCAAGACCATGTCGATTTTACGTACAGTACCTTAACTGTATATTTTGATAACTAGTGAAACAGGTTGCCCTTTTCTTAAATTTTTTCTTCCTAAGCATCTATTCTTCCAAAACCATGTTAAGATAATTTAATCTAGGGGCGCCTGGGTGGCTCAGTCGGTTAAGCGTTCGACTTCGGCTCAGGTCATGATCTCATGGTTCAGGGGTTTGAGCCCTGCATCCGGCTCTGTGCTGACAGCTCAGAGCCTGGAGCCTGTTTCAGATTCTGTGTCTCCCTCTTTCCCTGCCACTCCCCCACTCATGTTCTGTCTCTGTCTCAAAAATAAATTATAAAAAAATTTTTTTTAAAGATAATTTAATCTAATTCTAGTATTTCGGTGTGTGACTTTTATCATGGGGTCCATTACATTTCTTCTTCTTTTTTTTACAATGTATTTCTGTGATGAGGGCCAGCTGGTTGGCTCAGTCAGTTAAGCGTCCGACTTCGGCTCAGGTCATGATCTCATGGTTCATGAGTTCAAGCCCTGTGTTGGGCTCTCTGCTGATAGCTCAGAGCCTGGAGTCTGCTTAAGATTCTGTCTTCCTCTCTCTTTGCCCCTCCCCTGCTTTCAATCTGTCTCTCTTTCTCTCTCTCTCAAAAATGAATAAACATTTTAAAAAGTCATATAATTTCTTAAAATGTGAATTAACTCACTTTATTATTTTTCTTTATTTTCTAATACTAAGAATATTTAAAGACATCCAATTTCCATTTTGCTATGTAGCAGCCATAACTTCTGCTTTTGTCACTCACTCATAGATATTGGTCTGAAAAATCTTTGCATGACTTCATAGATAGTCTATAATACCAGATTTGCAATCCTCTTTGATCCAAGGATTGTCTACGAGTATATTTTATAATTTAATTAACAATATGTTTGATATTAACAAACAATATGTTTGTTGATAACAAATATCAACAAAAATGATAATTTATTTTCATTTTATTAGCTTATTATCAGAGAATCAGCCTATAAAATCCACACATTTTTTTATTTCATTAAGGTTTTCTGTGTGGCAAGGCATAATTGATTTTTCCAAGTGTTCTGAAGGCATATGAAACTAATGGATATGCCTTATTGAAACGATATAAGGTTTTGTATAAAGCTATTACATCAAGATAATTGATTATATTATTTGTATCTTTATAGCCTACCTACCTATTATTTGTCTATCAAAGTTGCCCATTTCTAAAAGAATCCATGTATTTGTGTTCTGAAGTCTTTCTGTAATAGTAGGTAGCATATTTTTTACTACATTCTCCTGACATTTAGGCCGGCTGCTTTGTAGAGTAGCTGCTGTGGTATTTGGTGCATACAATTTTATGACTAAATTTTTATTCATGGCTTATAACTTTTTTATCATCTAATGTCTTTCTTTGTCTGTTTCAAGCTTCTCATCTTAAAATCACTCTATCTGTTATAATTCCTCCATAACTGTTTTATGTTTGCATTATTTGGTTATCTTATTCATTCATTAATTTCCCCTTCACTTTGTTTTTTTTTTTTTTTTTTTTTACATAAACAGTTTACCATTGGGTGTTACTCTCTAACACAATCTGACAATCTCAGACTGGGTCTTTCTGTCTTACTTTAGATATCTTATGCTATATTGTTCCCTTTTCTCTTTCCAATTCAATATTTTAAGTTGCTATGTGTTTCAATTTTTTCCCTTGCTAACTTAAAAGTTCTAGTGTTCTTCTGCCCTGAATAGTACACATATTTCTCTCACATTTGAAAAAAAAAAGAAAACATGATACCAACTTTCTTCCCCACGAAGACACAACGTTTCTATCTTTGCACTTCCCTAACCTCCTAACTGAAGGCCTGAAGAACACTTCTGCTTCCCCTATCCCTCCTCCCCTGCTCCTTTACCTTGGTTCTTCCCTTCCCTCACTACTCCCCATGTAAGCTTTTACCAAGAATAGCTTAGCATTTGAAGATATAGATGAACAGAATCTCCCTTGCAATATGAGCCATTTGTTTCGAGTCGTATGAAAGACACATATTAGACATTCTCAGAAGTCCATCGCTATATGTGTATGTGTGTGCTTGCCTACGTGTCTATAGTAAGTCTATGTATGATTCTCAATATTTGTAACATTTTCCTGCCATGATGTTATCTTAATTTACTTTTATTTTAAGTAATGCTTTTCAGCTATGTAAGTAATATATGAATACATTTTCACTGTAAAGAATTCAAACAATACAAGAAAAGAGTCATATGGCCCTCCATCATCCAACTTATTCCCTTCCCTAAAGACAGCTGCTCTTAGAGTATAGCATGTACTCTTCCAGACTATTTTCCACACACACACACACACACACACACACACGCATCTGTGTGTAATTAATATAAATGTTATCACATGATCTGTAGAGCTTTGCAACTTTAATATAACTTAATATATTTTAGATATATTTCTAGGTAAGTAAATACAGTTGAACTTAATTTGTCACATAATACTGTATAGCATGGGGTAGTACAGTTTTCTGATGGACATTTAGGTTGTTTCTACTAATTTGCTATTGTAAACAATGGACAACCTTTTACATGTCAGCCTCTGAACAGGAATAAGGGCTTCTGTAAACACTGGATCTATGGACTGCCAAGTCAGAGAATAGTGTTTTACTATTAAATTGCTACCCATGAATTGCTGTCCTTACCTAGCATTGCATGAAGTTTAGATTTTCAACAACAGTGCATGATTCTCTCTAGCATATTTTTACACATTTCTACATGCGTTACAAATTGGCTATCATATCCATTCAGTGAAATAACACTGTGCTCAATGTAGTAAATGATAGTATACTTCCAAATATCTCTTATGTGTGTTGAACATTACTATGTGTGTACTATAGAAGGACTATCATACCCATTCCCTGAAATAACACTATTTTGCACGTAGCAAACTCTCAGACAGCACTTAATAGGATCACATTTTTTTTTACACGAGTGTGTTGGGGGACAAAAGGTACATTGTGTTTCAATTTCTACTTAGTAGTGAGGTGAGCATTTTCTCCTAAGTTTCTTAGCTATGTGTGTTTCCTCTCCTGTCAACTGCCTATTTTCATTTTTTGTCTTCTTTCTCCATCTTTTTCTATCACAACTCATAACTCTAATTCATAACTTATTTATTTATAGATGTTAATCCTTTATTATTATGTATGTTAAAGTATTTCTCCCAGTCTGTTACTTATGTCTACCTGTTTATGTACTTGGTCAACAAAAGTTTAAAAATTTTGAAGTAATCAAATTTAAAAATTCTTTCCTTTCATTATGTCTTGATTTTGCACCTTGTTTGAAAAATCATATAATACATTAAGCTTAAAAAATATTTTTCTGCAGGCGCCCAGGTGGCTCAGTCAGTTGAGCATCCAACTCTTGATGTGGCTCAAGTCATGATCCTAGGGTTGTGGGATCAAGTCCCGCGTTGGACTCCATGCTCAAGATTAAGATTCTTAATTAAGATTCTCTCTCCCTCTCCCTCTGCCCCTCCCCTGCTTGCGATGTCTCTCTCTCGCTCTAAAATTAAAAAAAAATTTTCTTCCATATTTTCTTCAGTATTTATATAGTCTTTTACATTTATGATACTAATCCATGTAAAATTTATTTCTATATGGTAAGATGGGCTGTAATTATTATTTGTTTCAAATGGACTGCCAAATGTCCTTCACCCATTTATGCAGAGTTCATTATTCCCCATTGCTACCTTTATCATAAAATAATTTCCCATTTACAAGCAGGCTTGTTCTTGGATTTCTCTTACATCAATTTATCTCTTCTTGGTTCAAACCCACACCATTCTAATTATTACAGATTTTTAGTGTATTCTGAAATATCCTAGGATAATTTTTCCACAGCACATTTTGTGTATCTCTTTATTTTGAAAGCTGTCTTGGTTACATGAGAACATTTTTACCCTCCCAGGTGCATTTTATAATCAGCTTGATAAGTTTCATAAAGAATTCTGTTGGATTTTGATTGAAAATGTATTTAATTTCAGCTTAGCTCTAGAAGAATTAACATTTTTATAACATTGAAGTATCTCATGGACATACAATAATATTTCCATTTATTCATTTCTTCCCTCCTTTTCTAATTAATTTTTTTTTTCATTCACTTAGATCTTACATGTATCTTACTAGGTTCATTTCTAGGAAGTTCAGATTTTTTATTTATATTATGAATAGAATCTTTTCCCAATTACATTTTCCAACTGGCTGTTACGGAGGTAGAAGAAACTTGTTGGCTTTAGTGTATTCTAACATCAGTCTCCCTTGGTGAACTCAGTAAGCACCGAATTTTTAAAAATTCCTTAAAACTTTGTTTCTGCTAATGAAAACTTTATTTTCTAGTACTAACCATTTAATGTGATATAATAACCTTAGAGTTAAGTTTCAGAATTGGGTTTCAAGCCTATGCATTCAGACTATAGCTCCCCTTGATATTATTTCATGCTGACTCAGCATTCAATGAGTTTCATACCTGCCGCTGCACTTCTCTCCCACCCCAACCCCCCAAGCTATAACAGAAAGAAGGATTTCTTGCCACATCCCTCATTTTACCTAATGAAACCTAAAGAATTTAAATGACTTGTCCAAGGTCACACAGTGTAGCACTGGCAGAACCAGATTAGCTTCTGGGAGGTTATTACCATTTCTAATGTAGTACGAATAACAGTGACTTAACTGTACCTCTCTTACAAGTTGTATGCTTCTAATATACAGCTTTGTCTGTTTTAGCATTCCCCGATATTTGTGTAGCATTTTATGAATATGTATGAAATAGGCACAGTTCTATGCCATGCAAATACTGCTGGCTTTCAATTATATTTCTAATTTCAGTAATTTAATTAGATTTTATTTTAGTTTTAATAATTTAGTGTATTAATACTTTTCAAAAGTAGGAAATAGGCCATATTTATATTATAACACTATGTAAGCATATCCAACGTGGTTGAAAACGACTATCAAAATGCTTGGGAATGAAAGCCATTGAGAGGCTATTAAACCCCCAAAATGCCTTGAGCATCCAGAGTCAAGGTAGTGTAAAAAATGGGGCAAAAATATAATTAAATCGCTATTATCAGCAGTATATTTTTTATTAAAAATTTATTTCTGAGAGAGAGAGAGAGACAGTGTGAACAGGGGAGGGGCAGAGAGAGAGTGAGATCAGAATCCAAAGCAGCCTCCAGGCTCTGAGCTGTCAGCACAGAGCCCAGTGCGGGGCTTGAACCCACAAACCCTGAGATTATGACCTGAGCCGAAGTCAGACGCTTAACTGACTGAGCCACCCAGGTGCCCCTATTATCAGCAGTTTAATACACTGTACTATGCACTTTACATATGATATCTCACTTAACCCCAAGACATACACTCACAACTAAGAGACAAATATTGTCGTTGTTACTTTTTTTTCCTTTCACAGAGGAAATACTAGAACTTTAGAGGCAAAACTGCTTGTCCACATTCACATTAGTGTGTAGCAGACACTGAAGTGGAACGTGGGTGTATTTAACTCCAAAGCCCTTTTCCTAACTCATCTGTTTATAATCTGTTTTGCTTAGAATCCAGCTAAGGGTACACATATCCTCTCATTTGGCAATACTGCATAAGCACCAACCCCTGGGGACATGTGAAACTATTAACTGAGATACACATGCATCTATAACCAAAAAGCTGGTCACGTAACTTACTGAACATTTCACATGAGTGCCTCTGGGATAGCACTTGTGACATATCTCATCACAAGGTAAAATATCAAACGTCATTGTAGAAGAACTGATATGTGCAACTACATGGATGAATATCAAACACATGCTAAACCAAATAAGCCAGGCACAAAAGAGTATCTATTTTAGATTCCATTTATATAAAACTCTTGAAAAGGCAAAATGAATCCATAGTGACAGAAAGCATATGATTGGTTGCCTGGGGCGGGGGATTATGGAGAATTGACTGGGAAAGTGAACAAGAGAATCTCTTGGGGGTAGATGATAGATAATCCAAATATTCCCCAGAAACAGGTCACAACCATTGGTAGAATGGGTTTAATGGTTCCTCTTAATTAGGGTAAGGACTAAGATTTATCAGGAAATTGCTTCTAAGGAGTCAGAAATTAATAACATACCATGTGGATCTATTGTTAGGTTTTGTTTTTTGTTTTTTGTTTTTTTTTTTTTTTTGC
>NW_027533273.1:3837258-4065979 GCF_008692635.1 Crocuta crocuta | reverse complement strand
TTGGAGAACAGAAACAAAATTTAGCTACTAAAATAGTCTGGAAACTTAGTGAACAATCAATTGTGATAATCCGGCTAGCTGCACAAAGGGTACACATGAGCATCTCAAATGTTCTATTTTGATATGGGATTCAAGCAGTGAGTTGTTGTTTTTTCCTTCTTGCAATGGATATGACGTCATAATAAGAAGATAATTTTGCATCAGAGGCAGCAGCTTAGAGATGATCTCTTTCAGTTTTTCTCGTTTTTACGGCAAATTCTGCTCCAGCATTCATAGTAATGACATTTTGCACTCATATTATTATAAGATTTTTACATTAATTCAAGGATCTCAATGCTTGCCTTGAACAATGTCAAATATAACAGTGAAATATGAGCAAGGTTTACTGGAAACCATCTGTGTGCACCTCATAACAAAAAATGCACAATACACTCTATTTTGAAATTCCAATTTTCTTCACATTAAAATTGCCCTGAAATATACCTATTATGCAACTTGATTCCTATGACACAATCCTTTATCCACTATCCCCTCCCATTTAATATTTTGCTATTTAAGAGGGAAAAACAATCCTAAAAAGGAAAAAAGGAAGAAAATGAAGAAAATTCTCTCTTTTAAGAGAACTCGTACTTTGAACTTATAAAAGTGAATATTAAGGGATGTAATTTACTCGGTAAAATCTTCAAAACAGGTATGAAGGAAAAGAAGGATATGAAATAGAAGGTGTCAAATACAAGCTGAGTGAATAAAAGGTAAAAGTACAGTTATAGTACACACCACCATTAAAGATTAAATCTTAATTTAGGATTTATTTCTTAGTTAAGGAAGTAAATAGATAGGCTTCACAGGGTCCCTGGACATCTTGAGATTATAAGCAAATTTTTCACTGCATGCAGGAAAAAAACCTACTACCTTCTCAGATTCTCCAATCATTCTGGGTATATGCTGCCCACATTTTTCTTCAAAATTAACCACTAAATTAGACTGATAGACTAATTCAGGGTATATCCCACTTATCCAGTGCTAGCGTATCTCACACACATATTCTTGCGTAAGCATTCATTCTGAATCACAGAGCTAAAAGCCTATAAGGATCTCCTTAGAGCTAAATATTCCCAGAGAATCCCAAGAAATACAAATTCTCAGGAAAATCCAAAAACAACCAAAAAACCGAGAGTGGAGAGAAACTGACTGAATACAGTATATTTTGGGTCTACAACCTCATTTCTCCAGGTCAGGTTCTCAAAAATATTCATGCTGAGCAAAGGGATCACTTATTGCCTCTTTCCTGTCTTCTTGCCTCCCCCATGCAGGCCACTGAGCTCATAGGGAGAGAAAGGAAAGAAGGCAGCTTCTACTCCGTGACAGGTAATGTGCTCGGCATTTTCCATGCTGTTTAGACAGAAAGTTAAGGTTCTAGGAATTGGAGTAACCTGTCCAAGTTCACCCAGGCAAACTGTGGTGGAGTGCGGACTTAAATCCCAGCCAGCTTGGATCTCAGCAATCTTTCTGCCATCTACAGAGTGTCGCCCGCCCCAACCTCTCAGTTCTCTCCCACACAGAGTTGGATGTTGTTAGCCAGCCAACTTAGCTAAACTATTTCCCAAGGGCATCTGGGTGGTTTGGTTGGTTAAGCATCTGACTTGGGCTCAGGTCATGACCTTGCGATTTGTGAATTCGAGCCCCATGTGGGGCTCTGGGCTGACACCTCAGAACTTGGAACCTGCTTCTTATTCTGTGTGTGTGTGTCTCTCTCTGCCTCTCCCCTGTGTGCGCGCGCTCTCTCTCTCATTCTCTCTCTCTCTCAAAAATAAATAAATATTAAAAAAAAATTTTAAAGTAAACCAATTCCCAAAGCTGCCCATTATGCTGCAAGCACATTTCTTGGGTAAATTTCAAATGTATTATCCCATGCTCATGGTGGGAAAGGTACAATGCTGGGAATCAGGATGCCTGGCTTCTAGCCTGCTCTAAAGAGACTATGTGACCTTGTACCAGGCGCAAATCAATCTAACTATCAGATGGCGAGGCAGGTAGATTACACAATCTCGAAAGTTGAGATGTAATATTCCAAATCTATTATTTCTTGGCATAAACATGTTTCTAGGGAAAGGCCTTTGATCACATTACTAGGTTATTAGATTCAGTGCCCTTATTCAGGGAAATATCAGTTATGTCCACAATGGTTTAGTCCATAATTTAGACTATTAGGACATCACCCAAATGTATTGTACTTGATTTGTATAAAGTGTAGCACATTGCTAAATCCAAACAGACCCTTAAATGCCTTTTAACTGGATGATCTGCTGAAAGCTACTGCAGTATTTGTGTGTGTAGGCCCAGGGAAAGTGATGAAGGTATAGTTGGAGACAAGCTGAAGCTTTGGAGCAGAAGAAGGACCATAGCTGAGAAAAAGCAGCAGCCTCTGGGAATTTCATTTTCTCATATGTAAAAATAGCAATAATAATCCAGGCTTATAGTAAGGGTTCAGTGGGATGTCTTTTGTCTGCTAATAAGGTACAAAGTGACCTCAAAGCAGAAAAATCAAGCATTATCTTAGATTTTGATTTTGAGACATGAGGCTGACAGTTATTGATAGAAATCGACCCAGGTAAGGGATACAAGCTTCTTCAAAGGCAGAAAAGGCTGCTATAAGTTGATTGCATAGAGATGACTTTAGGGACAGGAGATTCCATGATATTTCCCCAGTTTTTCAGTCTCATGGAAGTGCCCTATTGCCTCACTGTTCGTGTCCAGAGATTTCCATCAGAGTTGTGGAAAATCTGCCTGGGGCTTATGTGTGTATTTATGTGTGACAGTGGTGCTTGGTGGGTGAGTACATGTCCCTTTGTCCCTGAGGCCAGTCCCAACTGCTCTGGGACAGCCAGGTACACAGGCCATGCATCAGTCATCAGGAGAGGAGAGCACCTTGCCCTGGGAATATGTATCTATGTCTCTCTGACCAGTTTGGAAGCTACTGTGAGCCTGGGTCCCAGCACATTTGTGACAATGGCAGAAGGCCAGGCACAACTAAAGGTCAATCCCATTTGTTTCTAGTGTCTGACTGCCCCAAGTTACACTGAGCTTCAGACCTGCCTGAAGTTCTCCCCTCATGGAGACACGGCCTGGTCTGGCGGGGCTTTGCTGAGAGATTCTAGATGCTTCTACTTGCCTTTTTGGTGTACACCCTTTTATTCTCCCCCCCCTCCCCCCGCCCCTTCCCTGACCCATGCAGCCAAGACTTCAATGATATTCTGATAGGTTAAAGACTTGTTCTGGAGTCTCCTGGAGAGCTGGCGGCAGACTGTGAAATCACTGCCCGGTTCCAGAAAGTGGCTCTCAATTATGTCAGGGTAGGTCTCAGACAAGTGCACCCTCGTGGCAAGAGAAGTGATAGAACAAAGCCAAATTGCTTTTCACTCCTGGAAACACTGGTCTTTCATGTCAGAGTTTGGGTTACTTAATCTTCTTGTGCCAGGAATAAGATTTCCCTGGTGTGACATCTGCTGATAGCAATGGACATTCTGTGACTTGGAATGCCAAGAAATTAATGCTCCAATCTGCATAATCAAATCCCCAGGTAAACATCACCATTCCTTTCTCAGTACTTTCTATCCCTTGCATTTCCAAATCCTTACATTTACCCCAAATTCATAAAAAATGCAATACTTAATAACAATTTTACTGGGGGAGCTTTTAAGGTTCCTGTGATAACCATTTACTGCATGAAATTCACTGAATCCAGGATCATCAGGTTTTCTTATGCATTTGAAACATGAAAAAATATACACAGCCTGCATGTTGCATGCTATGAGGTACATTTCTTGAATTTCCATGTCAATCACTTAGTCTATTCCAATATACTGCTGATTTATGTTCAGGTTTTAAACCTCCATTTAACGTTAAAATCCTTAAAACAAACCTTAGCCACAGAGGGCTTTTCATTTTTCATTAGTTTTCTTAACTCAGCTTAACTCAATTCTTCCTCTGATAAAAAGCTAGAAAGAATTGTTGTTGAAGGACACAGTGACAGAAGACTCAATTAGCGTGACGCTCCTCACTGGGGTTCCTGTCCCTCCAGAGCTCAGTGGCTAAACCTGATATGGTTGGAAGGGACTGGGGAGACCAAATGAGACCAAATTAGGTTAAGGCAACTTTATGATTTTCGAGTTCTGATTAAAGCCAGGATGTGCAGTTGATACAAACATAAATTCCAGTATTTTCCATTATTGAGCTTCGTCCCGAGTTTGGTCTGCACATTGCTTTTTAGAATGCTGCTATTATTGGGGCGCCTGGGTGGCTTAGTCGGTTAAGCGTCCGACTTTCGCTTAGGTCATGATCTCGCGGTTCGTGGGTTCGAGCCCCGCATCGGGCTCTGTGCTGACTGCCAGCTCAGAGCCTGGAGCCTGTTTCAGTCTGTGACTCCCTCTCTCTCTGTCCCTCCCCTGCTCACGCTGTCTCTCTCTCTCTCTCCTAAAAATAAATAAAACATTAAAAAAAAAATTTTTTTAGAATGCTGCTATTATAACAAACTTCTACTCATCCTTCAAAGTTCAGTCTAGTGGGCAGCACCCCATAAGGCTTCCCTCACACCCCAGATAGTGTTCATCACTGTTTCCTCGACTCATAAATATTTCTGTCTCATTTACTACTCTATTCCACAATCATTTATTCATATACCCTGTCTCCTTATTGAATGAAAACCTCAGTGTCCTCAGTAGGTGATCAATGAATTGTTGCTGACATAACGAATACAGCGATACCTGCTGGCTGTACTGGGAATATGACTGCGAAGTCTGGTACCAGCTGTTCTGAGCACATACATCATATTCTAAGATAAATCCACCCTCTCTAGAGCCAAGAAAGAAAAGTGGGATGCAGACCAAATATGGCCCACAGATATTTTATTGGGCCTCTTTGGTATTACCAAATGGTTGAGTTGGGTGCCTATATTTAAAAATTGAGACACTGCTCACAGAAGTCTGCATTTCCAGGTTCTTAAAATACCTCAAGCTATGGAAACACCTCATCAGCATTTCTATGTGGTCACAACTGGCTGGAGCTGGTAGCAAAGGACACACCTCCTTTGCTTATTACTTCCGTGGGCTCAGCCCCTTATGGCGGTTCAGTCTGCCATGCTGGCCTTATGGCGTCAGAGTTTTCAGTGTCTCAGGCAGGAGGATGGCGTATGTAGAGGCAGCCCTGCACTCCTGAGGGCGATATTTAGGACACATCTAGTTTTAGGAGGCTGCCAGGAACAGGAGGCCAGGTGCCTTCCATGAAGTAACTTAAAATTCGGGTAGCGGGTCAGAACAAGAGAGATAAAATCTCATACGTCCGAAAAAATATGGAAACATCAGTTTCTGGGCCAAAGGCATATCTATGCGACACAAGTCTCTACAGCTACAGGAAATAAACGATTCCAAGATGAAACCCAGATGAGACCCTGAGGTCTCACTGGCAACAGGAAGAGATAAAGCAAAAGCAAAAAACAAAACGATGACGACAAAACTACAGCTCATTTAAAAGGAGAGATGAAGTTCTCCTCAGTTGTTGCAGCTTATCTAAACACAAAATTGTGAAGTCTTTCTTCACTTGTGTGCCCAGGACCCTAAGGACTGTACACACTTCCTTCTTGCTTTTCCCCCTCACAGTGGCCTCATTTGTGAAGCCATTTCCTTCTAACGTCCTCTGTCGCAAGCCTTTCCATGCGCCTCAGAGGTTCACTCAATCCTTAATTCCCTCCACATTTACCGAGGCTCACTTCTGTTTGAGTTAAGTATTGGGAAGATTCTAAGGTCAACAAGGCAAGGAAGGCTTTCATCCCTATGAAGATAAGAGGTAACTTCCTTATAACAGGCCACCTGTACCCCTGCCAATTACATAATGCTGACAGGAAGCACATCACAGCACAGCATTTAAACAAGATACATGGACAAGTAAGCCCAAGTGCTGCGTTAAAAGAGAAAGAAAGAAAGAAAGAAAGAAAGGCCCCTCAAATGACTTGGGGATGAAGATTAAACATGTATTGAAACAAAAAATGTAGCATACTTACCAGGTGACATATCAGTACAGGCTGAAACCTAGCAAGCAAGGTGTGTGTAGGACACAGAAGGGTGGGGAGGGCGTGATTTTATTCCAGGAGCACTTCCACAGCATATGGATATACAACGGCATTGGAAGGAGGAGGGAGATTTCCTAAGGCCGTCACATCTTTGCAGAGGCTCTTTCTTCAGGCTTGCACTTATATTCTCCCTCGTCCCCTAACAAACTTCTTTGTGTGTTTCTAGGCTCATAAGGGGGTGTCCCTTCCTCTGTCAGTCCTTCCCCAAGCCCTTGATCCACCAGACTTCGTCCCCCCGCCCTGTCGCCCTGCCCCTGTAGCACCTCATGTGCCTGTCACTGCAGTGCCATGTTGTCCTTGGTACTTGTGGACTACAACTGCTGAGGAAACGCACTTCACCACTGAATCCCTGGCACTAACCTACATCTGGTGCTTCAGCTTGATTAAGTGAAAGAAGAGGGACAGCAGGGGTGGATGGGCGGAGTTGGAGGAGCAGCACTTCCAACAGGGGAATGACATACAAAATGGAACAGTTGAAGGAAAACCCATGTCACACTCTGTGGAGTGAAAGTATTTCTGCTTGGCTAAAGTAAAGAATTTGTGTCAGAAAGGAAAAAGAAAAAAGAAAAAGGAAGCTGTTGAGGGTGAATCAAGTCTATAGAGAGCCTTGGATGCATTATGAAGAGGTGGAAGTCACATCTGGCCATAACCCGGAAGATTCTTCCTCATATCGTCTGTGGCTATTACTCACTTGCAAGCCAACCTTGTGTGGGGCATCTAATAATTGAAAACCCTGCCCTGCAGAAGCTGGGTGATCTTTCAAAGTGTCCTTTACCTCCTAGAAAGGCCACTCTCTGTACTTCAGATGAGTGACTACCCTTTCCAGAGCTTACTGCATGAGAGCGGATCCCTGCCGCACATTCCTTCTATGTTTTCACGTCTGACAGATGCCCACACCGAAGCCGCCCAAGTCCTCTGATCACGCGGGGTAACAGATCACCACTGGCGGTGCTCTGCCACCCGGGCCCTGGTGTCGCTCACCATTCCTACAACATCACAACTCCTGTTCCTGCTGTCACTCTGTGGGTCTTTCTAAATCAGATGCCAGGTCCGTAGGGCAGAGCCAGAGGCCACCTCCAGGCCTGCACAGACCATCCCGAGGGAAGAGCTGATCAATTTTAGAAAGTCATAAGGCAAATTTATATCTTCACTGTGTGGGAAGCCAGGTGGCTGCTCTAAATATGTGTGGATTTTTTTTTGCCACTTCTCTTGACTCCTTCTTAGCTTGTGGTTCAAGAGAGGCACAACCAATCCAAATGAAAAGCCTCCAGTTCCAGAACTGAAGAACCATTGACTCATCTTTATCCAGTCCTTCACCCAGTCACCCACATCTCCCTTGTTGCTTTCGGTGTTATTCTAAAGTCTCCTAATTACTTCTTCTTTTCATCTCACTTCTTATCCCAACTGTGTATATTTAGAAAGTACCCTAAAGGCAGGTGTGCACACCTTTAAGAAAAAGCAAATATGTACATTGAAACACATTTAACATGGTTGATGTTTTCTAATTCTCAGAATGACCAAATACCCTGGAGTAGATACGTTGGTTGTTAATTGACTGTTCAGTTCTGGGTAGTTCTGCGTGGCTGTGTTCATTACGCAGTCACAAGTTCTAAGGTAGCAAAGGGTGTACATGCCTAAAAAAATCCTGCTTCTCAGAAATAAATAAAGGATTAAAAATATGAACTGGGTAACTAGCTAGAGGGAAACTAATGGAAAAATGTATCTAAGTGGACAGAAAGTGGTATAGTCTTCAAGCTAAGATTACAATCTTACCACCATTAGAAACAACCCCCTCAAGGGGCGCCCGGGTGGCTTAGTCGGTTAAGTGTCTGACTTTCACTCGGGTCATGATCTCGAGGTTCGTGGGTTCGAGCCCCGCGTCGGGCTCTGTGCTGACTGCCAGCTCGGAGCCTGCAGCCTGTTTCAGTCTGTGACTCCCTCCCTCTCTGACCCTCCTCTGCTCATGCTGTCTCTCTCTCTCNAAAAAAAAAAAAAAAGAAACAACCCCCTCAAGAGTGATGTCATCAAGATGGAGATAGAGGATGTTCCTGACCTCATTCCTCCTCACAAGAAGACCAATCATCCCTATATGGGACACCACTATGAATATCCCCAAACATAGGGTAAGGCTGAAGCAACCCCTTGGACTACAGAGACCAAGAGAGACCACACCGGAAGGGTAAGAGAAATTACTACACTCTGACTGCATCACCTCTCTGAAAGGCTGCCAGACCACTGCACCAAGAGGCCCCTGGGGACTATGGTTTCTCCAGTGGGAGATAAAAGAGCCTGAGATGGACATCCAGGTCCCTCAGCATTGTGGGTCACTTCCTGGGAGGTTCACTTGGGTCTCATCCTATTGGGATTGCAGAGGGCTCTGTGGAGCTTGAGCACTGGAGACAGATAGGGATAGAAGAGAGGGGCAGGGATTATAGCCATGGGACTTGGATCTGGGAAGGCCAAGTTCCCCCTTGCAATGGCACATGAGAGTTCAGCCAGTGGCTTTGCCTATCTGCAGAGATAAGCCGGTGACCACAAGCCAGGGTACTTGGTATGCAGTTCTGTCTGATTTGGGTCCCTGAACAATGAGCTCTGGACCTGTTCTGCTACCCCACACAGGCAGGGGAGCAGATTTGTGGCTCCAATTACTATTGTAGCTTCCAGCTCCACCTGACCAGGAAACCTAACTGGAGCACCTGGGAAGCTGTGTAGCCCATCCTGCAACCCTGCTTACAATGGCATTTGAACAGAGAGCTCAGCCAGCAGCTCTTACCATCTGCAGAGCCCAGCTGGTGGCCTCATGCAGCCAGGAAACTTGGTGTCCAGTTATGCCTGATTTGAGTCCTTGGTTAATGAGTTTTCCCAACTTTGAAAGTAGTTCTGCTATGTCAGCAAGGCAAGGAGGTGGGCTCACGACCCCAGCTACTGCCAAGTATAGATCTCAGTCTTACCTGCCCAGGAAGTATAACCAGAGCACCAGGAGTTTGCTTGGCCCACTGTAGAGCCATGTTTTGTAGTGGCACTTAGAGAACCCAGCCAGCAGCTCTGCCCATCATCAGAGCAGATGGCCCTGTCTGACTAGGAGCTCAGTAGACAGTCTTTCCTGATTCTAGTCTACAGCTAACAAGGTATAACAACTTTGGACCTTATCTCATGACCTTGGCCAGGCAGGGAAGCAAATTCACAGGATTGTTCGACTGCTGTGTATAGCACCCACTCCCACCCAATTAGAAAGCCTAACCAGCAAATATGGAGCCCATCCTCCAGCTGCATGTTGGAAGGGACCCACGCCAGCAGTCCTACCCAACTGTTCCCGGCCAGTAGCACTTCCAACCTATGATCTAGATCAGTGCCTCACCCAAACAGAGACCCCCGCATAGCAAACCCCACTTCCTACCAGCCCCACTTGCCCAAGAATGCTACCCAAGATATACAGAAACCTCTTCAGAAACTTATTCAGATCAATAAACTGTCTGAAAAATAATTGTAAGTGTCCTCTTAAAGAAGTTTAGTAAACTAGAAGAAGGATACACAGAGGCAACTACACAAAATTAAAAATATAGTGCATAAGCAAAATGAGAAGTTCAGCAAAGATGAAGAAACCATCCCTAAACAAAACAAAAACAAACAGAAATCATAACGCTGAAGAATACAATGACTGAAGAATTCAAGAGAGAACTTCAGCAATAGACTCAACCAAGGAGAAGAAAGAATTAGTAAACTGGAAGACAATTTATTTGAAATTATCCTGTCATTGGATAAAAAGGAAAAAAAAAAGAATAAAAAGGAGTGAAGAAAGCATAAAGCACTTATGGCTCATAGTCAAGAAAAAAAATAAAGATGTTATGAGAATCCCAGAAGGAGAAGATAATGAGAAAAAGACAGAAAATATATTTAAAGCAAAAATGGTTGAAAACTTCCCAAACCTGGGGAGAGATATGGACATCCAAATTCATGAAGCTCAAAAAATCCTGAATAGGTTGAACCTGATAGGGCTACACTGAGACACATAATAACTAACCTTTCAAGTCAAAGACAAACAGATAATTTTGAAAGTAGCCAAGAGAAAAGTGACATGTCACATGCCTGGGAACTTCCGTAAAACTATGGGTGAATTTCTCAATAGAAACTTTGCAAGTTAGGAAAAATGACAAACTATATTAAAAATATAGAAAGAAAAAAAACCTAAACCCCGAATATTATACCTAGTAAAGCCATCCTTCAGAAATGAAGGAGATAAAGACTTTCCTAAACAAACAAAAGCTGAGGGAGTTCATCACCACTAAAACTGCCCTACAAGAAATGCTAAAACGTGTTCTTTACATGGAAATAAAGGTATGCTAATTAACATTATAAAAACATGTATCTGTATGTGTAAAACTCACTGGTAATGATAAATATTACCAGTATTTATTTATACTACCAGTATGTAGTCAAAGACAGATTTTTCTAATATTATAACGATGGTGCATGTCCACTTACAACTCTGGTTTTAAAGTAAAAGCAAATGCATTAAAAATAAACATAAGTACAATAATTTGTTATTGAATATACAATATAAGAATGTGTACATTGTAAAATCAATAACCTAAAATGTGACAGGGAGAAGAGAGACTATAAAGCCCCTTTCTGCAATCCAAGTTAAGTGAATCAGCTTATGATAGGATATTATAAATATAAAATATTTCATATAAACCTCATGGTAACTACAAAGGAAAAACCTATAGCAGTTATACAAAAGATTATGATAAAGGAGCAAAGCATATTGTCATAAGAAGTCAACAAATCACAAAAGATAATAGCAAGATAAGAATCAAGGAACAAAATATCTACAAAATTAAAAAACCAATTAACAAAATGGTAATAGTAAGTCTCTAGTTATCAATAATTAATTTACACATAAAGTGATTCAATAACTTGAATTAAAAGACTTAGGATGGCTGAACTGAATTTTATAAAAAAGATCCAGAGATATGCTGCCTACAAGAGACTTATTTTGGCTTTAAAGACATACATAGATTGAGAGTAAAAGGATAGAAAAAGATGTTTCAACCATGGTAAACCAGGAAAAATAAAAGGAGTAGCTATATTTAAGATAAATGGATAGTAAGGTAAAAATGGTCAAAAGAGACAAATAAGGTCGTTATATAATTATAAAGGGGTCAATCCATCAAAAATACATAATTATAAATATTTATATACCCAACATTGAAACACTCAAATATATAAAGAATATATTAACAAAACTAAAGGCAGAGAGATAGCAATACAATAAGAGAGAACTTCAATACTCCATTCTTAACAACTGATAGATCTTACATACAGAGAATCTATAAGAAAACAGCAGATTTGAACAACACTATAGACCAAATGGACCTAATAGACACACACAGAACATTCCATCCAACAATAGCAAGATACATATTTTTCTTAAGCACCAAGGGAATATTTCCTCTCATACATGAGACAACAAAACAAGTTTAGGCAACAAAACAAATTTAAGAGTATTGAAATCATCCAAGCATTTTTTCTGACCACATTAGGATGAAACTAAAAATCAGTAACAGGAAGAAAATTAGAAAACTCACAAATATATGAAAATTAAACAATATACTCCTGAACAACCAATGGATCAAAGAACTCAAAAGATAAATAGAAAAGGTATCTTGAGACAAATAAAAATGAAAACACAACACATCAAAACTTATTGGGCATAGCAAAAGCAGTTCTAAGAGGGATTTTTACAGTGATAAACACATATATCAAGGAAAAAGAACAATCTCAAATAAGTAATCTAACTTTAACCCCCAAGGAGCTAGGAAAAAAAAAAAAAGAACAAGTTGAGCCCAACATTAGCAGAAGGAAGGATGTAATTAAGATTAGAGGAGAAATAAATGAAATAGTGAACAGGAAAACAATATAAAAGATTAACAAAACTAAAGTTTGGGTTTTAGGAAACATAAAAGTGGTAAACATTTAGCTGGACTAACCAAGGAAAAAAAGAGCGTTCAAATAAGAAAATATTAAATGAATAAGGACACATTATAAATGATAACAAAGAAATACTAAGGATCAAAAGAGACTACTATGAACAGTTAAATGCCAATAAATTGTGCAACATAGGGAAAAAATAGGAAAAAAATGTCTAGAAATATACAATTTAGTACAACTAAATCATCAAGAGAGAATGTGAAAAGACTGGTAACGAGTAAAGAAATTGAATCAGTAATTCAAAACCTATCAGTAAAGAAAAGCCTAGGACCAGATAGTTTTGTTTGTAAATTTTACTAAACATTTAAAGAAGAATTAATGCCAATTCTTCCAAACTCTCCCAAAAAATTACAGTGTATAGAACACTCCCAAACTCACTTAAAAAGCTAGCATTACCAGGATACCAAAGACAGATAAGGACAGTTCCAGTAAAGAAAACTATGGGCCAATAATCCTGATGGATGTTACATAAAAATTCTCAATAAAATACTTGTAAACTAAATTCGACAGCACATAAAATAGATCATACACCATGATCAGCTGGGCTTGATCCCTAAGGCACAAGAAAGTTTCAGTGTATAAGAATCAATAAAAATGATATATTACACTAATAAAACAAAAGATAAAATCATATGATCATCTTAGTAGGGACAGAAAAAGCATTTGACAAAATTCAATATTCATTCATGATTAAAAAAACCTCTCAACAAAGGTGTGGAAGGAACCACCTCAACATAATAAATGCCACAAGCTAACAACATACTCACTGGTGAAAAATTTTTTTCTATAAAATTAGGAACAAGACAAAGGTGCCCACCCTCACCACCCATACTCAACAGAGTACTGGAAGTTTAACCAGAGCATTCAGGCAAGAAAAAGAAATAAAAGCCATCAGAATCAGAAAGAACCAAGTAAAACTGTCTCTATTTGCAGGTGAATTGGTATTATACATAAAAAATCCTAAAAACTCCACCAAAAAGTGATTAGACGTAATCAATGAATTCAGTAAAGCTGCAGGATACAAAATCAACATAAAAAATCAGTAGCATTTCTATACACTCACAATGTATTACCTGAAAAAGAAATGAAGAAAACAATCCCAGTAACAATAGCATGATACCAATAAAATATGAATGGATCTAACCAAGAAGGTGAAATTTCTATTCTGAAACTACTAAACACAAATGAAAGAAATGGAAGAAAACACAAATAATGGAACGATACCAATGCTCTTGGGTTGGAGAAACTAATGTGGTTAAAATGTCCATATTACTCCAAATCATGGATAGGTTTAATAAAATCTCTGTCAAGATTTCAGTGGTATATTTTACAGAGAGAGAAAAAAAAAACCCTAAAATTAGTTTCTAACCACAAAAGACCCTAGGGAGCCAAAATAATCCTGAGAAAAAAAATAAGCTGGAGGCATAATACTCCGATTTCAAAATATATTACAAAGCTATAGGAATGAATATAAAATGTTACTGGTAGAAAAACAGACAGATGAATGAAACAAAAGTGAGAGACTCTCCCCATCGCCCCCCAGTAAGCCCCATGCATATATGGTCAACTAATATCTGTCAAGGGAACCAAAAGCACTCAATGGAGAAAAGACAACGTTCAATAAATGGTGCTGAGAAAACTGGGTATTCACATGTAAACGAATGAAACAAACAAAAACTCCTCTTTTATACCATGCACAAAATTAACCTGAAATTTCAGGGTTAAGGCTTAAATGTAAGACCTGAAACCATTAAAATTCTACAAGAAATCACTGGGGGAAAAATCTCCTCAAAATTGGTCGGGGCAATGATTTGCTGGATATGAAACCCGAAGAACAAGCAACAAAATAAAAAAGAAACAAGAAAGAGCACATCAAACTACATGATTCTTTACAGACAAACATATGATTAGAAAGAAAGATAGAAAGAAAGACAGAAAGACAGAAAGAAAGAAGAAAGAAAAGGAAAAAGAAAACTAATGGAATCAGAGAAAATATTTGCAAATTGTGCCTCTGATAAGAGGTTAGTATCTAAGATATACAAGAAGCTCATACAACTCAATAGCAAAAAATCAAATAACCTCATTTAAAAATGGGCAAAGAACCTGAACAAACATTATTTCAAAGAAGATATTCAAATAGCCAACAGGTACATGGAAAGGTGCTCGGTATCACTAATCACCAGCGAAATGCAAATCAAAACCATGAGTTGTCATCTGAAATCTGTTAGAACGAGTATTACGAAAGAGACGAGAAATAACAAGTGCTGGTAAGGAGGCACTACTGGAGGGAGTGTAAACTGTGACAGCCTCTATGGAAACAGCATGGAGTTTCCTCAAAACATTATACATAAAGCAACCATATGATCCAGCCACTTCTGGGCATATGTCTAAAGAAAACAAAATCATTATCTCAGTGAGATATCTGCACACTCATATTCATTTCAGCATTATTTACAATTGCCCAGAGATGGAAACAATACAAGTGTTCATTAATGAATGAATGGATAAAGAAAATGTGATACACACACACACACACACACACACACACACACACACACAGGTGTACACAATCCAATGACACATGAATGAACAACAACAAAAATGTGATGTAGGGATGCCTGGGTGGCTCAGCTGGTTAAGTGTCTGATACTCCTGATTTTAGTTCAGGTCATAACCTCAGGGTCATGAGATCAAGCCCTGTGTCAGGCTCCATGCTAAGCTTAAGATTCTCTCTTAAGGATGGAATATTATATATACATGTATATATTATATACTATATATATTATATTATTAATATATTATATTATTAATTAATAAATTATATATACATGTATTATAATATGTGTATATAAAATGTATATAATATATACATGTATATATAATATTCTATTCGTATATATACATATACATATATATGGAATATTATCAGCCAAAAAAAGAAAATCTTGGCATTTTTGACAACATGAATGAACCTTGAGGTCACTATGCTAAGACAGAAAAAGACATGTACCATACGATCTCACTTATATGTGGTGTGTAATAAAATAGAACTCATAGAAACAGAAGAGTGGTTGTTGCCAGAGGTTGAGGGTGGGAGGTTGGGAGAAACTGGAGAAGTGGTCAAAACTTCCAATTATAAAATAAATAAATTCTGGATACGTAACATACAACATAGTGACTAGAATTGACAATACTGTATTGTATATTTGAAAGCTGCTAAGTAAGTAGATTTCAAATTTCTCATCATAAGGAAAAAAATATATAACTATGTGAGATGTCAGATGTTAACCAAAATTACTGTGGTGATTGTTTCATAATAATTATGTGTATCAAATCATTGTGTTATATACCTTAGACCTATACAATGTTATATCAATTATATCTTAATAACTCTGGAAGGAAAAATAATAAAGGCAATGACACTGTTGCATACAAAAAAAAAACACAAACAGAAGAAAATTCTGCCCCCCTCAAATTATGTTCCATAAAATGGTCTGTAATTAAGTGTTGAGCAATCAATAAGTATCTACAATGAATATATATTATGAACAGTGATTATATCGGTGGAAGGTAAAATGCCACATTCAACATAGTTCTTGCCTTCATAGAGATTGAAAAGAAAGGTTAACATGAAATACCCAGTTCCCTAAACTTTTGCACCGCATGACTTCCACCATCCCTGTCATGAGAGACTAGGATTTTACAGTTCCATACAGGAGGACCATGACCTGCTTAATTGTGTAGGATAGGTCATCAACACTAACAGAGCTTCAACGGTTAAAATTCCAGGAGCACAGCCATGGCCCTGGGGCCCTTCAAAACTGGTAGCACTGGCCTAAGTCTCAGAGAAAGGGATTCACTGCTTGTGGGTAGATGGAGAGGTCAGAGTACAATGCACTGTCCTGCCAAATCAGATTTATGAAATACATTTATACTCTGAAAATAAAGACTTAAGAGAGAAAAAAACAAGTCAGAATTACAATAGAGCTAAAATTTTTTTAAAATTTTTTTTATTTATTTCTGAGAGAGAGAGAGAGAGACAGCGTGAGCAGGGGCGGGTCAGAGAGAGAGGGAGACAGAATCTGAAACAGGCTCCAGGCTCTAAGCTGTCAGCACAGGGCCTGACACGGGGCTCGAACCCACAAACTGTGAGATCATGACCTGAGCTGAAGTCAGATGCTTAACCCACTGAGCCACCCAGGTGCTCCTGAAGTACAGTAGAATTTTAAAATCCTCTAATTTATATGAAATACTACCATATAACAAAACACTAGCAAAAAAATAAAAGCACTCTAGGAAGTGACAGCAGATGTTTACACCTTTGTTCTAAGCTGTCAGATTCTCAACTCTTTGCAAGAATAATCTACATTACAACATTCTTTTCTTTCTATCTTGGCCTAAGGATATGAGTATGAGGACCCTTTGAAATATCAGATGAGAAGGAAAAGAAAAAAAAAAACTGTGTTAGACCAAAAAATATGAGAATAATGTTTTATCAGAATAATGATAACACAGGTGTCCAAAAGAAGACAAAAACAGAACACAGGAAAGGGGAAAATCATGGGTGCCACAAATCAAGAGGCTTTCAGAAATGTGTAAATATGGTCATTTCCTTGTTGTGATTTCACTGCAGAAGCCCTCTGATCCAACTTGATCACAAGCGTTCCAGTTAATCAAAATGTCAGTTAGACTATGGAATCAGAAAAATGTCCCTCATGATCATTTGTATTCTATAGAGGGAGCACAGAAAGGAGGGGGAAGGGAGAGCCCTGAGCCAGACCACGGGTTTAGATTCCCACTCTGTCAACTACCAGCTGGGGGACTTTGTGCCTGACAGACCCCATGGTAAAAATGGGTGCAATGATACTGCCCGTCTCATAGGATTGTGATGGAGACTAAATAGGTGAGCACTATAAAAGCTGTAGAACAGTATCCTATATGTGGTAAACACTATGTGTTTGTTAAATAACACTGTTGGTAGGGCCAAGGTCACTTCTTTGCCTGGGGATCCTATTATTCGAGTCTGGTTTGTTTGCCTGTTTGTTTGTTTATTTATTTATTTATTTTTAGGAGAGAGGGATATCAAACACATGCTTTATGCGTTGTCTATGCATCTATCTTTGTTTTGTGTTTTCTTAACAGCGTAACAAGAACTTAAAATCATTTGGGAAGCAATGTGCATACAGAATGCCTCTATATTTAATACAATTCTCCAGCTCACATAATTTTTTTAGTTAGGTACCTATATTTCATTTGATCATAAATGTTTATTTAGTGACTTGCCTTTATACGCGGTTTTGAAGCACTCAACTTTATTTTATATACACAATTCTTACTATATCCTATTTCATCAGTATATAGTAGTTTAAAAATTACAGAATTACCATTTAAGTACTACTTGCAAAAACATACTGAGTCACAAAGATGGCTCATTTATGGCGAGAATTCACCTCACCTCATAAAAGAAGTAAATATACTTAGTAAAGAGTTCTCTAATAGTTGCCAATGTTTGGTAATTTGAATGTTGTTTAACATGATTTTACAAAAGGAAATGGTGAACATTGGTTAATCTGGCTAATGGGTTCAAATAAGGTTAGAGACTCCAGTTCCATTAAGAACTTTGGAATTTTATTTGCTTTGCTGGCCTCTTAAGTCTTTAGAATTTAGCTCAACTTGCTTATTTTAATAGAGAGCCTTGCTACTGTGATCTGTTACTACCCCTAGTCCCAGAAATACCATTCTGGAAATGGACTCCCCACAGAAGATTACTGCTATTCTTAAGATTTTAACTTTCAGGCTAGATTTTTTTTTCCTCGGCATGGACCTGGTTCCCTTTGTAAATTTCCAAAAATGTGTCAGCTGGTCCATAGAATTATCCTTTTTGTTTCTCCTATACACAAAAAAATTGCTATATAATATCCATGTAACCTCTTATTTTCTATTTTTAAGGGACAAAGAATTGACTGGTTCTTATGAACGATTTTTCTTTTCTACTTTTTACAAACTATCTCCTAAAATCATAATGGGTTCAACAATCTTTCTGTATTTCTCTTCAAGTGGGCACTTTACATTGTAGATAATCATTAGGCTGTATTCAGCAGATAGCAACTAATTCTGGTTTCAAAGATATACAGAAAACTACTTAGAAATCTACTGTAGTGAGTCTCCAGTCTATGGGCAGAAGCTGTAAGGTCAATAATACCTCGAACCAGGGGCACTGGTGGATTTGCCACACCCCAAAGCCACACACTCCAACAGATTAGGCTGGATGGGCATGACTGCACCATTCCAAAGCATCCACATAAGAGAGCAAAAGTTGAGGAGAAGTGAGGTCATAAACTTCCCTTAGGTGTATGCAAAATAACTCCCACCTTACAGAATAAGTTGGTGTCATATATTTATTATTCTGTTCAACAAATAATTATAGAGCTTCTATAGGTGCCAAGCAAGCACAGCCTTCTTTTACTTCAGCCAGAGCTCCACAGTATGATTTTGTGACACCAGAAAATGAAAAATACAAGTCACATAATTAACAGACCCCCTGAGAAGGCAGCAACTCAGTCTATGTGTGATAGACGGTGGAGCGCAGGCATCCAACTTCCTACCATTCTTCTTTACAGAACCATTAATGGCCCATCTTTTAGAAATGTTATTCAAATTATAATGGCTCCCGAAAGTGAAGATTATTTGGGGAGGAATATAAAGTGGTTGGCTGAAAATACCCAGTGAATAAACACTGAGTTCTATTGTTAGCATACACATCATTTCCTGCCATTTGGATATGGATTTCAGAAATTTGTGACAACCAATGAAAAAGTTTAAATATCCATGGCACATGTGTTTACTATGGAATTAAGCCACCATGATTCATAAACAGAGATGATAGATCCTTAAACATTGCCCCAAAAAAGCCTGAAGTTAAACCAGGCAAAAGAGAAAACTTCATGTACATGCAACAGCTGTTAAAAGTAGTTATACTATTGGATCTTTATATGAGAGAGCAAAAGAAATACAACTTTTTACAGATGCAAGGTTCTCCATGATAAACATTTGTTGTGGTTGAAACCAGGAAACAGAAGAGATAGACCAATTTTTTTCTGCATAATTTTTGAATCATAATGTATGAATGATGCTTTAACAGATAAAGCAGAGAGGAAATTATTTAGGAGGTGAGATCTATTGTGCAATTCAGAGACCTGTTTTAATTTGGGGGGGAAATTATATTTTGATGTTTGCTTTTACCAAACATCTTCCTTTCTCTGAAATGACCTGCAATTTCTCATTATTTCTTGGAGGAGCCGATGAAAGATGTTTCTGCCAAAGTTCAGAGGGTAAATTGGCAACAGTGTCCCAGCCATCTGGAAAAGTGTGGTCCTGTAGAACTTCCTATGGTGATGAAAATGTCCTACATATGCACCTTCCAAAATGGTAGCCACTGTTCATATATGCCTTTTCAACACCCCAAATGTGGCTAGTTTGACATCGGAACTTAATTTTTTTAAATGTTTTATTTACTTCTAGGAGAGAGAGAGAGAAAGCGTGAGCAGGGGAGGGTCATAGAGAGAGGGAGTCACAGACTCTGAAACAAGCTCCAGGCTGAGCTGGCAGTCAGCACAGAGCCCGACGCGGGGCTTGAACCCACCAACCGCAAGATCATGACCTAAGCGAAAGTCGGACGCTTAACCGACTAAGCCACCCAGGCGCCCCGGAACTTAATTTTAGTTTAGTTTTCAATTTCAGTGGCACTACATGGCTAGTGGTTATAGTGCTGGACAGTGGAGTCTGGAGAATACCTCTGTCCTTTCCCTTTCAGCCAATTAGACCAGACAGCTGGGGATTCTTTTTTGTACACTGTCCCCTGTGAAGCCTAACCCTTTGCTAGCTTAGCCTCAGAAGGGCTCTAAGCAAGTCTCTAGGGAGCTTGTCTGAGCAAATACACAAATTAATAGGATTTGAAAAAAACCCAGGAACCGCAAAGATAAGCCTTACAGCCCCCTTTGCCAATTCATGTGCCTCCGTATGAACCAGATACAGTCTCTGGTGTGTTGTCAGGGATGGCTTCAAAATGATTCAGATGGCTTGACTTTCCATGACTTTGCATGTTATGAAGGAAGTAAAGAAGGGGTTCAGGGGGAGCATTTAGACAAAGGGAACCTGAAAAACACTGAGGCAGAATACAGGAGGAATTGTGTGTGAGCAGGAACTCTGCACACAGAGACATATGAAAGAAAAACAAACCCCAGCAGAATTTTTGATTACAGAGGGAATGAAATAAAGAAATGTACTTTGGCATTGCATAAAACTCTTCCTTCCTTATCACGGACCACAAGATTACTAACACTAGTCCCCAAAGTAATCCATTATTTCCTGACTCCATTCTACAGTTTACTAGAGGACACCTTCTGGTGTCCCTTTTACCTGTTGGTTATTTGTTGATGTATTTCTTTATCTAAACACAGCTTTAAAAAGTCAGAAATTTAAGAGGCATTCCATTTTAATGACATCTCTCGAGAAGGGAAAGAATCAGCATTCTGATGCACTATGCCTTGCCTATGGAGATCCTGGAAACTTTTGAACTAAAGTAACTTCTTGTCAATAGCATTTCAGTAGCAAAGATTGTTTTCCACTGAAGCACATACCTGGAGGAGATCAGAAGTTGGTCTGATTCGCTGTTGGAACAGGATGCTTAAGGTTCGATTCTGTTGTTCTAAATCAAACACTCTTGTTTTCAACTTTACACATTCTTCCCTTAGATCCTACAGCAAACACAGTGAAAGAAAAAAAAAAGTCTGTAAGTGAAAGACACCTTTGCATATTATAACCATATTTTATCTGATATTTCAGACACATTAGTACAAAAATAGTATTTTTATTCTTCAGAGCCCCCAGGAATAAATCACACACAATGCTTTCTTCCACACAGCCCATTGTCTGATAGAATTATTATGTGCAGGGAAGACCAATTTGAAAAAAAAAAAGTAGCTTGAAATCAGAAGTGCATTAATCTAGCATGCTATTTTTGAAGATGGTAAATGTTAGCGATATGAAGCCAATTTAAGTTTCCACCTATATATTTTGCCTTTTCACTGTCTTCATAAAAGCAATCATAAAGCACAAAGACAATAATGTTTTTGCAGTAAATAGAGATTTGATGAACTAAGGAAACTATCCCTTTTGATAGAGCCTTCTGCTGTCATTTGTGGGAACAAGTTGGAATTCTCAGTGCTGAGGCTAATAGAGCCAGCGATGCATTTAGTGAGAGAGATGCAACTCTGAAGTGAAGGCTTTAAAAGGCCACTTGAAACCTATGCTCTGAACTAGTGGCTTTCCATGTATTTGGAGGGGTTCATCTCGATGCTGGGGAGGAAGTTGAGTGACTGTACGTGGGCATCCTTCTGGAGCAGCACTTTCCTTTTTTTTTATTTTTATTTTTATTTCTAAGAGAGAGAGAGAGAACGAGAGAGAGAGAGAGAGAGAGAGAGAGAGAGAGAGTGTGAACAGGGGAGGGTCAGAGAGAGAGGGAGTCACAGACTGAAAGAGGCTCCAGGCTCTGAGCTGGCTGTCAGCACAGAGCCTGACGCGGGGCTGGAACCCACGAACCGCGAAATCATGACCTAAGCGAAAGTCGGACGCTTAACTGACTAAGCCACCCAGGTGCCCCAAGGAGCAGCACTTTCGAATAGTGCAAAGACCACCCAGACTTTGTCCCCAGCTTTCACGAGGGAGGAGAAGGCACAGGAGCTTTAGGATTCTCCGGAATCTACTGACGAGCTGGCTTGCAAACCAGTTTGTGATAATAATGCTGGCAGTACTTAAATGTCCACACCCTCTTTGATGGGGTTTGAGAAAGACCAAGTTGAATAATGTCCCAATTCAGAGTTCTTCAAAAGCTGACCCTTTGCTACAGGTTAAACGTGGTCTTTCTTTATTTCCTAATTTATTTTTTTGAAGGCTTCTGCTCTTGTCATATGAAGAACAGCCATCTGCGTTTTTGTTCTTGAACGCTATTACGCACCCCTACTGCCCCCTGCCCCCACCTGCCATCAGGTTCCCTTCTCATCCACCTCTTCTGTCCAGTCCAAGTTTGTCCATTTTGACTGATGTCCATTTCAAAATCTGTACCCTCTCTGACACATTTTTAAATAGTTTATTTATTTTGAGAGAGAGAGAGAGAAATATACACATAGGGGAAGAGGGTCAGAGAAAGAGAGAGAGAGAGAGAGAGAGAGAATTCCAAGCAGACTCTACTCTGTCAGGATAGAGACTGATGTGGGGCTCGAACGCATGAACCATGTGACCCTGACCTGAGCCAAAGCCAGACGCTCAACCAACTGAGCCACCCGGGCTCCCCTCCTCTCTTTTATCTGGCATCCCCCAAAGACCATTCCATTTTCTGAACTCCAGTAAGCTCTCAGTGCCTTTCACAGGACATTTAGTACACACTACTTTGCACTGGTTTTATCTTTCATATTCTAGACTTATCTTGTCAATGAGATGGCACATCCCTCGAAGGCAGGAGTAAGAAGATAGACCAATGAACAACAGCACGAGTGTATTGTCCTTACACTCTTACTCCATCACCTGGCAAAGCACCACAGACAGTATGACCTTAATAAACTGCGTGATTATTTTGGTAAATGGGATGATGATGATGCCAAATTCTCTTCTCTGGTGTCAGTGTGACTGAGGCTTTAAGTTTCTCAGCACTTCTAGTTTGTGTTTCTATATACTCTGACGTGGGACAGCTACGGCCTTGCTCAAGGCTCTGCAAGGAAGAGAGAGCACCAGGCAACGGCCCTCATCCCCAGGCCCTAAGCCAGAGTCATGCAGGTGAGTGCGCCTGCCCATTAACCTGTGTCAACCTAAGTGTGTGAAGCCAGGCAGTTCTAGCTTCTGAAGCTTTACCAGAGCCCCATTATATCCAGTTTTATTTATTCTATTTACAGAGGGCAGGGAAATAGACCAACGTGTGGCTCACTGCACAGCTTATACTCTCCTCATCTTTTTGGTTAAATGGGTGGAGTTTATGCAGAGGATGGTTCCAACTGATTGCTACCTACAAATGCAGGGCACAGAAGAAGGAAGGTCATGTTCAGAATGAGGCACCCAGGTCCAAGGTCTAGGAGGGCAGCAGCTGTTCAAGGCAGGGGCAGAAATGTGTGTGTGTGCAGGGGGCCTGGGTGGCTCAGTCGGTTAAGCATCTGACTTCGGCTCAGGTGATGATTTCATGGTTCGTGATTTCCAGCCCTGGGCTCTGTGCTTACAGCTCAGAGCCTGGAGCCTGCTTTGGATTCTGTGTCTCCTGCTCTCTCTACCCCTCCCCTGCTCATACTCTGTCTCTCTCTCAAAAAAAAATAAGTATTAAAAAAAGAAGCATGTGTGTGCACTTGAGCAATATGCATCCGGCAGAGGCTACTTGGGGGGCCTAGGCACCACTCACATTAAAAGGCTAAACTGGTTTCCTTTATTTAGAATTCAACCTCTGTCTGTGTCTCACTTATTCTACTTTTTGTTCTTAACATGCCTATAACTCTCCCTGCCCCCAAACACTAATTGTTTTCAGTACTGCTAATTAAGTAATTAATAAAACTTGACTGTGAGGTAAATAAATATTAATACTACCTATTGGGTGGGAAAACTTAATCATTCGCATTTGCAGGTGACGAAATGGAAGCAGAAACATACAAGTGAGGATTTGCAAGGAGAAAGGAGACCAGGAAGGAAAAGCATCGATGATTTTTTGCTGCAGTACAGAGATACCTTGAAAAAGTTCTTCAGATGGGTTAAAAAAAAAAAAAAAAGGAAAGTAAATAAAAAGGAGGAATACACACACACACACACACACACACACACACACACACGATCAATATACTCCATACAGATTTTTTTGTACACGTGCCCAAATTTCAAGGGCCATTACTGTTACTTAAGATGGTAAAAGTTCATTTAGCAGGGACACGGTTTATTGACCTGGAGAACTATTCACTGCTCTTGGCCATCTAGATCAGCACATGGCAGGGGAGAAAACAGAAGCCTTGAGGAAGGAGACTGTGGTCCTATGATCATTGACAAACAGAACTGAGCTGCTCTGAGAATCTGTAGACATGAAAGAATCATTGCCTGTATTGTTCTAGTATTCTTATTCTCTTTAGTCAAGTCATGGATGGTAAGTGACGTCAGACAGTTATCATCCCAAGAAACTAGATTCAAAGCCATAGATGTGTGCCCACGTGCACACACATAAGCACAACCACATTGGGCAGATGGAAAGAGTGAGAGAGAAAAACAGTAATTTCTCTGACCCCTACAGTGAGGCCTAGGCAGAAGGTGACGGCCAGCTGTCTGCATCCTCTGTGCTTACAACAGGAATCCACTGTCACAAAGGAGCACATGACATGTACAGGCTGGCTACAACAACCATTATTCTGACCCTGACAGTCATAGAGGTGAGACCCACACTATCCTTCTGGTAAGGTGTTAGAAGCAAATGAACTCAGGGCATCTGGGTGGCTCAGTTAGTTAAATGACTGACTTCGGCTCAGGTCATGCTCTCGCAGTTTGCGGGTTTGAGCCCAGTGTCAGGCTCTGTGCTGACAGCTCAAAGCCTGGAGCCTGCTAGGGATTCTCTCTCTCTCTCTCTCTCTCTCTCTGCCCCTCCCCCACTCATGTTCTGTCTTTCCCTGTCTCTCAGAAATAAATAAACGTCAAATAAAGAAATAAAGAAATAAAAGAAACAAATGAAATCTCCTCTGCTTAGTTGCTATCACTGGCTCAGGGCAGGAGCTGGCCCACCTGTTCTCTCTCACATTCTTCGTTTTTTTTTTCCTAGTATGTCCCAGGCCTCAAGAGGAGGACCCCACTGAAAATATAGGGCTATGTCTTCTGCCATAAAAAGAGATCTGATATAAAATTTTATCTGGGGGAAAATAATGCCAACAGTTTGACTATATTTAACCTCACATGAGAAAGTACAGGGGTCTTTGGGTCATGAAAAGACTCAGACCTATTTTCCTTGCAATCTGCTTGTCACTATCGATTGGAAACAGTAAGACAGAAAAGCTGAATAGGAGGGAGAATATACGGAGCAACATAATACACTGGTCTAAAGGACCCTGTGTGTTTTAATGATCTCAAACCATAACTACCCTGGAGCATCCATAAACTGTAATCCTGGTGCCTTTCAGCTGCATTTGGAGCTAAGGAAGATTCCGGATCTACTGCTATGTAGTATCTATGAGTATAGCTGCATTAATGCATTTAGAGTTAAACTATTACCTGTTGAAGTCAATTTAATAACACGTTGATTACTTAGAAGCAGGACATAAACTGACATCACTGGAGTATTGTTGAAAACTACTTATATCCCATTTTATCATGTAAAATGGTATTATAGTGGTAAAATGGCTTAAGATGCAATGCATATCATGGGAATAAACATCAGATTGGGAGTTAGGGGTCTGGACTCTGGTCCTCATTAGCCACATGACCTTGAGGATGTAACTTATTCCGGTTTTGTCTTAGTTCTTTTACCTGTAAACTGAGCTTCTGCCCCAAATAGGGCTTTCAAGAGAATGCAGTCTCTGCTGCTTCATGAGATGGCTTTTCAAGTGCCATCTACTTCCTTCCCTGAAGCTTAATGGCCACCATACCCCCCTGCTTCTCCTTGTAACAGTTCTTCTCAGTGGCTGTCACTAATATATCCCTATCTTTCCCAAAGATGCTAAGACTTCTGTAAAAAGAAAAGCCATTTCTTTGACTAACCAAGGGCCTCAACATCAAATACCCAAAAGGCACAGCAGACAGCAGAGATGTGTGCCTGAATCAGGCCAGCCATAATGAACAGGGAGTCGTTAGTCCTGTGGCAAACTGATTACCACAAGCCTTCATCCCAAAGGCATTCAGATTAGAACATTATTAATCTGTGTGATGGCTAAAGGGTTCAAGTAATCATTGTAAATTAAAACCATTACTGAAGCTAGTTGACAATATCAGTATTAAATGCTCGCTAAGGTGCCTGGCAAGTGTGAGTTTCTAGGATCCTCCAACTCCAGATTCACAGAATCGGTTTTGACTCTGCATATGTCAGATCCTGAATGGTGTTCTTGTTAGCCCGAACTGGCATGTTCCCAGAAGTCTTCAGAAATCCAGTGGTTCCCTTGCCTTTTTGTACTATTTCCTGCGATCTCAACTAATAATTGGATTTCAGTCCATCTGTTGATTTCCACAGCCTCGTCTCTGCTTGCTGAGCTACAGTGGGGGAAAACAGTAAGTGATCCAATGGAATCTTGGGGGCTGAGTGAGGCCAAAGGAAGGGGATGGATTTGGAGTGCAATGACCTTAGGCTGAACATACGGGCTTTGCCACTTCTTACAATCAGAGGTACAGGAACACTATTTCCTTAGTCCTATCTTAACAGGGCTGCAGTGAGAACAAAATGACTTAGTGCATTTAAAGTGCTAGACATGGGGTATGACTCCTTGTAAGTGCACAGTAAATATGAACAGTTCCTCTTTAGAAGACCAGATCCTACACCCACCACGACCAGCCAGGTGGACACAGGTGGCCCGACTGCCCCTCCATGAGGGAAATATGTAAAAGTTTGGAGTTCTTTCAGATCACAAGCTACAACACCGTGTTCTGCATCGACCCAGCGGCTACACTGCTGGTCTCTACCACACAGAGCCTGAACACCATGGAGGGAAAGATAAAAACACCCTATAAATATTTGGTTATTCTAAAGAACATGCAGACAAAGGTAAAGTTGATATGCTAGAAAATGGCTACAAGAAGAAAGATTTTCTTCCAAGTTTGGCGATAGTGGCAAGAACATAACAAAACAAAAAAACCCTACAACAGTAAAGAACCGAGGACAGTTACGCTTTCAGTGAGTATAATTCACTTAATGAAGATAAAACATATTTCAGACAAAAATATGACTTGAGCCTGAATTACTGATTGCGCTTGCACTTGTAGCCTTGGACCTATGAGTTGGAGTCATAAAAGGAAGTGAGCTGGGTTTAATATCGTCACTTTAGCTTTATTGATCTAAAGAATGGACAATCTGCTGCTTAAGGGAATCCACAGGTTTCTGAGATAAATTGAATTACTTGACTAGAACAGTAGAAAGTGGCAAGTTCGTGGAAATAAATATTTTTTTTATCAGTATTGGGAAAAAGAAGTACATTCTGTTATTTCAAGATGCTTATCTGGGCCAATTCATGATATGCCAGAAAAATGCTTTTTTGGTCGTTCGTGGTAGATTTGGTCTATGTCATAACAAACAGTGTATTCTAAAACCGCGTGGTTATGACTATAATTTCACCTCAAAAATGTTTCTTTGAGACTTGGATAAATCACTCAAGGTTTTAGTCACATCCCCCTTTAGAATCCTTTTTTTTTTTTTCATCTGCATGTGGAGTACCTTTTATTTCCTATGTTGTGCTCTTAATTAAAAAGAAATTTGAGTCCTTTTGTAGCAATTTTATGGTCCCTATAAAAACCAGGAGGCACACGGTTCTGCAGAACATGATTCTTTTGGAATCTTCAAAACTCCTGGCGTCTCTTCTCGCCTCAGAGTGTCCCTGAGGTATGCTATCTCACAAAGTGCCATGTCTTTCTGTGTCTTATTGCTTAACTGTACCAAGGCAGATTTATCTGTTTACTAGTTATTACTTGGATTTGTGTCGCTATTTTTTGTGGCTGACCTGAAGGGTCCCATTTTCCTTTATATTGTATCTGACGGCTTCCTTTTCTCTTTCCTGAGGCACCGTTAAAAAAGATGGACACGGGAAGTTTTCAACAGTTACACACAGAGCTGCCAACAGTGCTTCCTTCACTGGTAGGTTTGTGACTAAATGAGCATAGAGTTTCCAATAGGAATAAAGCAAATGAGAAATTAAAGCCTTTGGAAAAGAAAAAAAAAAATCAAATACATTGTGGCAGAAATTGTGAGATGCCCTTCAACATCTGTTTCTCCCATTCTCCTATAATACCATGACAGTCAATTTTCAGCTGGGCACATACCCAGAAAAAGACTTCATTGTCAGCTTCCTTAGGTGTGGCTGTGTGAGTAAGGTCTGCTCAAGGAGATGTAAATAGGGAGGTAAGAAAGCTTTTGGAAGTCTCTCTTAAAAGGCAGCTAGTGTGTGGGCCCTTCACCTTCTTCATTTTCTTCAGCTTTTCCTCCTTCCTGATAGCTGGAATGGGGATGTGATGATTGGAGCTAAGCAGCCTGTTTGGACTGTGAGGTAACCTTGGGAATGGAGGCCATATCTGATAGAATAACAAGATAGAAACCAGAGTCACCAGAGCACCAAGGGACTTTATGGAGCAGGGTCACTATATCACCCCTATACTGCCTACTGATAGATTTAGATATGAGAAAGAAATAATAGTTTAGGTTGTTTAAGTTACTACTATTTTGGAGCTCTGTTACTCACACTGGAACGTAATTCAACCTAATAAGTGTATTTAAATCTCTCCATTTATGTGATGTTAATGTAAAATCTGAACAGTTAAAATTATTTGAAACAGAAAGCCATGATATTTTAACAGAAGTAGTTGAGAAGAAAATTTAGCAAAAAGTATTATCACAATGCCTCCACAGTATAAATTAAAAATGATATTTATTTACGTATCTCCATGAGAAGTGGTCAAGCCCTAATAAAATTATTTTTAATTAAAAAAATCAAAATGTCACAAATTATTTTGCTTCCATTAGCCATGTATTCCAGATTATGGAACATGATCTAAGATTTGCTTTTACAGAGGAAGTCTCCAGACTTCACAGAGAGGTAATTCAGAATACACAAAATCTAAAAGAACTAGAATTTAGCTTCTGAGAAACATTATGGAAAAAGATGGAAACATTTCAATAAAATGGACCAAAACAGCCAAATTTGGGCAATAACCTGCATCTGCCCATTCTGGCTCAAACACATGTCTTTAATACTATCTGAAACCAGAAAAGGGACATGGCAAAGGAGAAGGCATTTGAATCTCATGCTCAGAGATTATCACTTGTTTTAATCCCTCGACTTTATTGAGGAATAACGGACAAATATAATTGTATATATTAAAAGTGTAAAATGTGATGATTTGAGATAGCTTACAGGGTAGAATAATTACCCAGATCAAAATAATTAACACATCCACACCTCACAGTCATTCCTTTGTTCGGTTTGGTGCTTAAGATCTACTGTCAGCAACTTTCAAGTATACAATACTGCCATTTTTTTACATTTACTGTGACCTGATACCTATAGGAACTCCTCTATGTGCTGCCTTTCAAAGAATGGCCACTGCAGGGGGTGCCTGAGTGGATCAGTCGGTTGACCGTCTGACGTCGGCTCAGGTCATGATCTCACGGTCCGTGGGTTCCAGCCCCGCATCGGGCTCTGTGCTGACAGCTAGCTCAAGCCTGGAGCCTGCTTTGGATTCCGCGTCTCCCTCTCTCTCTGACCCTCCCCTGCTCACGCTGTCTCTATCTATCTCTCAGAAGTAAATAAAATTTTAAAAAAATAATAAAAAAAAAAAAGAATGGCCACTGCAGTTCCGGGAGGTGGGAATTGTTATCCCCACTTCACAGAAGAGGAACTAAGACCCAGAAAAATTAAATAACTTCCCTAACCTCTAAGATCTTTTACCTGAATTTAGGCTTCTCTTAATGCTGTCCGTAAAGGCTACTCATTTTATAGGAATTAGAGGAATCCACCAATATATTTAATGTCTGTATTTACTAACAGGTGCATGGGAATCTTTCATCTTCTATTACTTTACCAACAGTTTGAATTTTGTGATTCAACTGGTCACTGACGTAATTTTGTATGCCCATCTAAAACACACACAATTTTAACCTAAGTGAATAAATAGAAAAGTATTGAGTCTATCAATCATAATTTCCTAGTTTGACAATATGAGTTCCAACCTATTCACATAAGTACCTTGAAAATAATAAGTCAGAAAGTGACCTACCTTTTGAGTGAGAAGAGCTTGAACAACTTGATTGGCTACCTTTAAAAAATAAAGAAAGAGTTGCCGTTTACAATTATGAGACTTTATAAGCATAGACTTTAATTTACCAATACATTTCCCACAGCTTACTCTACCTAATTAGCTCCTCATTTGCCTCTTTCCTCGCCACGTAGATAACCTGATTATTTTCATAATAAGCCTATCCTTCTAGGTAATATTTTGCTTTCTTCCAAAGGTGACCTTGTTGCTAATTAAGATGGTTAGGTTGGAAAGATCATTCATGCCTTGACTTCCACATTTCCGTATTTGGAAAAAAAATAATATCCTTTCATAGGTAAAGTACTGGAAGAAGGCTAAAAAATGATACAGTGTAAAACACAATCCTAATTATCTGTACACAATTTCTACACTTTGCTGATTTACAATGTCCTTTGCCTCTCCTTCCTCTACTTGTGCTGTGTTACTATTTTACCGCTTAAAATGACTTAAAGTAGAGCTAGGTTCGAATGGTGAAGGATAAGAGGAACTCATTATTTTCTATACGTTCTTTTTTACATCCCCCATGTCTTCATTTGTGCCATCCTCCTGTCATTGCTACCGGTAGCAGAGTCTGGTAGTTGTTTACTCTCCCATGTATTTTTCCCCTTTCTACTAAGTAACAAACTCTGAGTTTTTGGCTGGGTACTTTAAAATACATACCCTATACTTCCTTCTAAGTTTCCCTTTGGGCCAAGCTTCTGACTGATGAGTTATAACTAGACTTTCCTTGGGCTTATAGAAAGTCTCTAAGAAGAAGGGAGCTCACCCTTCTTCTTCCTTTTCCTGTCTGGGATACAAAAGTGGGGGCTGGAACCTCAGCAGCCACCTTGACAGTGAAAGTCACATATTGAGAAAATAGGAGCAGCCTGGCTCTGGTGATGCAGGGAGTTGTACTATCTCTGTACTTCTAGGTGAGAGAAGAAAAATATCCACTTTTTTTTGTTTCCTACAAAATACAACCAAATAGAGTTCTTACTAATATATTAACATAATCCTAGTTTTCTTCAGGTATCAGGCAGGTTAGGGCAGTAGGAGAAGCTCTTCTCAGTAGAAGCCCCTCTCAGTCAAAGGAGGTGAATCTTGATTAATCTACACCAAACCCAGCATTTCCATTCAGTGAATGGTTTAGGAGTGGGTATATGTACCGTTCTAGCCAAGGGCCTCACATAAAACTAGTAACATGTTGCTGGTATTTTGAAGACCTGGCATTTTAATAGAAATTCATCATTTTTCTGTGCATTTGTGCTAAGATTTCTTTTTCACTCGCAGATGTCAAAAACACTGTACAGGAAGCCACTCGCTAAACTTCACCATAACCTTGAAGCTATGTACCCATATAGCTACTATTGAGAAAATTAAGGTGGGTAGGTGAATTACACAGTGTTTTTCAGCAGGTACATGAACTGTCTACACTTAATGTGACCATTGAAACTTACAGCGTTAAAGACCAATATTTAAATATCTTAGGCATCGGGTACTTCCCATTCATTTCTTCCTTCATTTATTTAGCATAAATACGTAGAGTATTTACAAAGCTAGATGACTGGGGTGTGTTCCTTGGTTTCAAAGAGAATATAACTGGTAGGAAGTTGGCATGAACATAATTATAACAGTGTCATAAGCATGTAATCATCTTGGTAATTCTCACATTCAGCCAAAGACTGACAGAGACGCTTTCATCTCCTCTTGATAACCAATTTATTTTTGGTGATATAAACTATGTGTACTTGTTTCCCTGTCTTATATAGTGGAGCAGATTAGGGTAAGAATGTTTTCATGGAGCTTAATTATTTCTTAACTTGATATTGACAAAGTCGTGCATCCTTAATGACAGATGGCTACCAGTAAGTCTCATAGAAAATAGAAATGCAGGCTGTCATCAACTGTGGTTAGGAGGCATTCAGAGCACAAGCAGTAAATGATTAAAATAAGACTACCTATAATTGATTAGTTGAACTATAGGCAGAAGAGGGTTTTTTTTTTCCCCTATCAGAATCCTTGCCAAATTTACATTGTTGATATTGAGAGCAAAGAGAGAGACCTTTCATTAAAACTATAGTTTTTAAATAAAAGCATTATTGATTGATTTTTTTGAAGCCCATCCCCAGTTAAAAAAACATATGTAAGGTATCTCACAGTTTAATCAAATTAAACCGTATTTTCCTTAACTGGTACTTCTTCTTTTTTCCTTTATCATTTAATTTATACATGATCATAACAGTGATAAATGAATAGCCTTACAAATTGACCAATAGTGTCATCTTGAAAATCTTTCAGTTTTTAAACATTCATTCCAATTTGTAAGTCACTGAGAATTTAAAGTCAAACTGTAGGTCATCCATTTTATTCTTGGAAAATTAAAAAAAAAACCCACAACAACAGAAGAACTCAACTACTCATGCAGCTTGAAACAGGAACAAGGCACCCAAATTAATTCATACCACAAATAATTTAATGCTTTTGGGTCTCATACTTTGGATTTGATTTACATTCTCATAAAACTTCTTAATATCAATATTTTTCTTTTCTTTCTCCAAACTGGTCCTTCACTTAAACCAGGCTGTGGAACGGTGGTCACATAAAACCGCTCTCCCCATGATTTAACAGGAGACATAAATGAATACCCTAACTGTAACAGCCCACAGGAGGAAATACACTCTATCTTTGCAATGTGAGTATGTTGCCTTATAGGCTTCTAGGCTCCATCTCTGATACAGCTCCTTCTGGCAGGTACTTTGGACAATTGCTCTACCTAATAATTGAACAAAGATACACGAATACATTATTTCTTTACGTACTGACATGGGGTTATCTTACCCAGAAGGACTCGCAGGTCCTCTGCAGAAGAGCAGGCCGGTTTGCACAAACGCTTTCCCAGATACTGTCTATAAAGACGGTTTCCTGGGTTTCATTATCACTTTTAACAGCCAGCTTCCCTGAAGCATCAATAGAACAGCTGCTTGGAGCTTGTGCCTGCAACCTCTAATAGGTTCACAAGATGACCCCTGGAATGGGCCCCTGCCCTCATCATAGAATTATGCCCTTAGCACTTGGGTTGCAAATAATCACACACCTGCAAGCCCAGCTAATGAGAACAAATAACTTCCAGTGTCACCTGACATATTTTCTCTCCAAAGAAAGGAAAAATAGCAGCTGGGCTGGGCCAAGGGGACTTGAGACATACTGAGCAGAGCTGACAGTCTTTAAGCCTCTGGCTTGTTTTACAACCTGCCTTCGGCTCTCTGTGGAGACGGCCCCGCTTTGCTTTCTGGAGGAACTGGGGTGTAGGGGAGCCCGAGATGCCAAGGACAGGGCCCAGGTACCTCTCCTTTACCTCGGTAAGAATTCTCTCAGACAAGCCAGCTCCTCTGATACCTGGCTCGTCTCCCACCCACAGGAGTCTTCATTCTTCTTGTCCAGCAGGCTTCTAAGGGGCACGCGTCATCCCCAAGCCCACCCCCTACCACGGCTGCACTCCCCAGGAAGCAGGTGGGCAGAGGGAGGAGAAGTCAGGGCTGTGGTGTTGTCCATTCTTGCTTTCAAAACAGTCCCTGGGGCTGGATGCGAAGCCACACCTGGGCATAAGCCACACTTATTCCAAGAGGGAGCCAATCCTCACCGCATCCAGAGGACAGCCAGGGCTGGGTCGAGGGTGGGAGAGTGAGCAACTCTGAGGGCACCAAGCTCTGACAGGGCTCCTCCTGCCTCACAGTCCTGCTTCTGTCCTTGTACGTACTATTTTATCATGCAAAACAAGTGTCATCTCAGCACCCTCCTTTAAAAACCTCATTGAGAGAGGACAAGTTTTGGAAATTGTGCTTTGGAGAAGTTTTCAATGCTTCTGAGTTTGATTTATCATTCGGAGACAGCTGGGGGCAAGGGAGTGGAGTCTTGAGGCAGAATCATGGGAAGGATTTGGGTTCAAATGCGGCCTGTGTTGATTATATACTGATATGTACGGTGGTGGGGGAGCAGCTTGACATTATACATATGTGGAGGAGGGGAACTGGCCCCCTCTCAAGTCTTGAAAAATGCACGAGATGATATCTATAACCCGAAAAACCACCTTGGACAGTATCTGATATAAAGCAGTCACCCCATGAAAGTTATATCTGAATCTGAACATTTGAACTTCAAAGAAAAAAATACATTTTTGGGTCAGTAGTTATTGAAGAATGGCTTGAGAATAAGAGATTTTATTTATATAGTAATGAAGTGTGTGCATGTGTAATATGCATGTATAAATATAAATCACTAAGTACCTGTATTATTTATTTGCTCTGCAAAATACTGGAAGCGGGAAAAATTCATTTAAATATGAATGTGGGATTGCAGGGGGAATTAACTGGGAAATTAATTTGGGGCTGGTAATCTCCATTCATTAATTTACCCATTCAACAAATACACACAAAGTGCAAAGTATGGGCTATAGATGGTGCTGGATCTTGGAGAAATAATGGTGAGTAGAACACAGGTTCTGCCTCTTGGTGTTTCGAGTCTAGAGCAGACATAGGAAGGCCCTCATCTGTTGATTTCATGGTCCATTCGTGCAATGGGCATTTGAAGCACTGAGAGCCACAAGCAGGATCGTCCCCCATCTCCATCGATAAGATACTGCTTTTCAAGATTACTTAGGATCCAGGTGAGGGACATGCACTGAGAATGTCTGATGATTCCACAATCCAGTCCTGGTTTACAGCATAGGAATCAGAGAGGAAGGTCAGAACTGCTCTTGGTAACCTACTATTGCCTTTATTTCGCCTTGGTTTAAAAGAAATTCTGGTGGTGTTTTTTTTTTTCTTTTACTGAACTATGTCCAAAGTCTAGTTTTCCCTGCCTCTGTGCTCTGAAGTAGAGAGCACAGAAAAGTCAAAGAACTCAAATCTGGCATCCTCACTGACTGTAAGGAACTCTGGCCCTATTCTGACGGTTCGAAGGGGAAGTCTGATAGGTTGTCAATTTCCTCACCCTTCAGTCTGTTTGAATTTTCAGCTATTAAGCTGAATGAGGTATGAGTATATGAATTTATTTTTATTTTTTTCTGTGTCAATTTTATTTTTTAAGTTTTTATTTTAATCTGAGTTAGTGATCATACAGTGTAATATTAGCTTGAGGTGTAGAGTTTAACGATTCATCACCTATATACCACACCCAGTGTTCATCACAAGTACACTCCTTAATCCCCATCACCCATTTAGCCCATCCTCTCCCACCTCCCCCTTGAGTAACCCTCAGTTTGCTCTCTATATTAAGAATCTGCTTTCTGGTTTGCCTCTCTTTTTTCCATCCTATGTTCATCTGTTTTGTTTATAAAATTCCACATATTAGTGAAATCATATGATATTTGTCTTTGACTGACATTTCACCTGGCATAATACACTTTGTTCCATCCACATTGTTGCAAATGGAAAGACTGCGTTCTTTTTGATGGCTGAGTAATATTCCATTGCATACAGAGAACACATCTTCTTTATCCATTCATCAGTCAGTGGACATTTGGGTTCTCTCCATAATTTGGCTATTGTAGATAATGCTGCTATAAACATCCAGATGCATGTATCCCTTTGAATTAGTATTTTTGTATCCTTGGGGTAAATGCCTAGTAGTGCAATTGCTGGGTCATTGGGTAGTTCTATTTTTAACTTTTTGAGGAATCTCCATACTGGTTTCCAGAGTGTCTGCACCAGTCTTCATTCCCATCAACAGTGTAAGAGCGTTCCCCTTTCTCCGCATCCTTGCCAACACCTGTTGTTTTCTGTGTTAATTTTAGCCATTTGGACAGGTCTGAGGTGATATCTCATTGTAGTTTTGATTTGCATTTCCCTAATGATGAGTGATGTTGAGCATCTTCTCATGTGTATGTTAGCCATCCGGATGTCTTTTTTGGAAAAATGTCTATTCGTGTCTTATGCCCATTTTTTAATTGGATTACTTGTGGTGGGGGGATGTTGAGTTTGGTAAGTTTTTATAAATTTTGAATACTAATCCTTTATCAGATATGTCATTTGCAAATATCTTCTCTCATTCTGTCAGTTGCCTTTTAGTTTTGTGGATTGTTCCCTTTGCTGTGTAGAAGATTTTTATCTTGATGAGGCTCCATTAGTTCATTTTGTTTCTGTTTCCTTTGCCGCAGAAGATGTATCTAGTGAGAAGTTGCTATGGCTGATGTCAAAGAGGTTGCTGCCTATGTTCTACTCTAGGATTTTGATGATTTCCTGTCTCACATTTAGGTCTTTCAATCTGTTTTGAATTTATTTTTGTGTATGGTGTAAGATGTGGTCCAGTTTCATTCTTCTGCATGTTGCTGTCCAGTTTTCCCAACACCATTTGTTGAAGAGACTGTCTTTTTTCCCATTGGATATTCATTCCTATTTTGTCAAAGATCAGTTGACCACATAGTTTTGGGTCCATTTCTGAGTTTTCTCTTCTGTTCCATTGATCTGAGCGTCTGTTTGTGTGCCAGCACCATGCCGTCTTGGTGACTACACCTTTGTAAGATAGCTTGAGGTCCATAATTATGATGCCTCCACCTTTGTTTTTCTTTTTTCAACATTGCTTTGGCTATTCAAGGCCTTTTGTGGTTCAAATATCTGTATGTTTAGCAATTGCTGCACATCTTTCTGCAGAATGGGCCCAGAAACACACTTTGACAGGATTTACTTTTTGCTTGTTCAGATACTGTTGAGGAACTGGAAATAGCCCAGAATTTCCACATGGGTCTGTTGCTCTTCTGTCATCACCTCCAAGTTTGGGGGAGTTTCTATCCTCTTACTGACATTTTCTGAAAATGTTCTCTAAATTATAGCATTCAAAGGGCCTAAGTGCAATGCTTCTTAATCTTGGCTGAATATTATAACTCCCTGGAGTCTTTAAAATTTCTAACACCCGGGCCCCACTTTAGGCCAGAATCAGATCAGAACTTCTGATGTGGGGCCCAGCTGGCAGTGTTCTTAAACCTCCCCAGGTAAGTCTGATGGGCAGGGAAGGGTGAGAACTGCTTGGCCTTCACCTGCTCCAGCTCCTTTGGCTAAAGATGCCCTTTCAGTTCTCCCCACTTTGTTGCTGACCCACCCACGGTCCCTTGGGCTCTTTGGTGACTATGTTATACATCTTCAAAGGCCCCAGTTCACCTAATTTCCTGTGTGATTAACTATCCCCCTCACTTCTGCCAGGCTGGGGACCACCTTGACTTTCCAGGTCTGCATGACACTGACGCCCAACAAATACTTAGAGGTTGCAACTAAATCCATCTAAATGTAGAGTGATGGTTTGAGGAAATATTCTTTTAGTTTTTTTTTTTTATGTATGTCATTATACTTCTCTCCATGGGAATTAGTCACTTCTAAAGGAACTATGGGCAAAGCATGAGTGAGAATAAACAGCATTCACTGTTTGCTAGCAAACTGTATGTCAAATAGCTAGATAAAGAAACTAGACTCAAACGTGAAAACCTCCAACCTGCTCAAGAAATCAAGACTGGTCCTTGTATTGCACGGCAAGGAGATGAGGATCTAGGCAGCAGCAGAGGTGATGTGAAGTGGTGGAGTGTGTGTGCACATGCATGTGTGGGCACATGTGTGCCAGCAACCCAGGTGTGTGTTTGGATGTGGCTCCATTTCCTTCTGAATAAACATACCCTTTTGTCAGAACACACAGAGGGGGTTTGCTACTCCCAAGTGTTTTTCTCAAATTCTCAACATGTTCTTCTTTTCTCAGAAAATAACAATCAGTGCAAAAGGGATTGAAGAACATTTTAAATTTAGATGATATCCACTTGTGTATGTTGTATGAAACCCGCTAGCAAGGAAATAACTTACATGAGGCCTTACCTTGTTAGTTTGACTAATTAGTCTAAAAAGCCTTGAAAAGAATTTCCAGTTGGCATTATTACTACACTCAACTACCCCTTGGAGAGCATTCTCTTACAATGCATGGAAATGGATTGCCAACCTCATACAATTAGTTACAAAACAACTGGCATGTGTAATCAGGGGCCAGAATCAGGAATACAAAACATCTGTACTGCTCAGAGGTGGTTCTGAGTTGCAAATCACCTCTTTGGCAATAGTTAATTTTTGCAATCAAGAACAGAGGGACTCTCCCTCTAAAAAGTCTGTCTTCGGTAGAAACTCCCTGTGACGTGATTCTGTGGATGAAAACTTATGGTTGGCCCTGACACATTCCGATGAAGTCTTCAGCATGTAGGCAGAGAGAGCATATGGAAACGAGACTATGAGTTTCCATAAAGAAATGCCATGAGCTTTTTGACCAATCGGGAGGAATGACTGGTGGGAGAATTGGGATGAATAAGAAGTTCTTGTGGTGAGGGGTAGCTGGATGGCTCAGTCAGTTAAGCGTCCAACTTTGGCTCAGGTCATGATCTCACAGTTTGTGGGTTCGAGCCCCGCATCAGGCTCTGTGCTGACAGCTAGCTCGGAGCCTGGAGCCTGCTTCTGATTCCATGTCTCCCTCTCTCTCTGACCCTCCCCTGCTCATGCTGCCTCTCTCTCTCTCTCCCTCAGAAAGAAATAAAGAAAACATTAAAAAATCAAAAAAATCACACAAAAAAATTAAAAGAAGTTCCTGTGGTGGGATTCACATAAATTTGACTTCTGAATACAGATTCAGCTTCATTACAAATTCTGTACAGGAGGTAAAAGTGAAACTTGGCTGATGGATACTTATGACCCAAGGGTAGTATTGTTCCTTTCAATAGCCTTGGATGTATTTGGTCTTTATTTCCCTAAACTTTGATTGGACCAAGAGTGTGGGGGGCAGGGTTGAGAAGTGCTGAACTGGCTTCAATAGAATGAGTCATCGTTTTCCTCTTATGTCGACTTACTTCAGCTATTCATTCACTTTTGGCCACTGTAAAGATTATACTGAGTCTTTTTAAGTCCTGACAGGGCAAAGGACTGCAAATGCCATTTTCTTTGAGTAACAAATCCATATGGCTAGAAATATTAAACAACTAAACAACTTTCTGGAAACATGGTGAGGGTTTTTCAACCATACAGAAGCTAACGATAAGGCAAGTTGGTCCCTGCAATGAGGACAGTGGGTCCCAAAATGTAAGCGTGTATCAGTCACCCAGAGGGCCTGTGAACTCACAGATTGCCGGGCCCACTCCCAGAGTCCTTTAGTCTGGATGTGTGGGATGAGGCCTCAGAATCTGCATTTCTAATAACTTCCCAGGTGAGGCTGAGACTGCTGGGTTCAGGGGTCACATTTTGAGGCTTCCTGGTGGAGGAAAACAGCGGCCACAACTGCAACTCTGAGGAGAAAGACCACGTCTGGGTTGGAGGGAGGGGAGAGAGGCATACGGTGGCAGTGATGATATCCTAACTGGGATTAGAAACTGTGTTCTTTAAGCGTGACCCATCACCTTCTGGGACAGTGTGGGGGAAGGGAAAAAGATCAAGAGGAGTTTTTTTGGAAAAGATTCTCCTAACTGTTAGCGAGGAGGAAAATATTGAAGATATATAGGCCAGTCTCCACTGGTAAGGTAATGGAATACAATTAAATGTAGTTTTTCTTAAAACCTATGTCAGCAATTCATAACAACTCTTAAGATGGATACACACATACGTGCAAGTTTTATCTTTATTGGGACAGATGACCAACAAAGTCATCCCATTAAAGTAATAACCCTAATCACCAACAAAATCCTAGACGAGAGCTTGTCTGAGAGGTGAATGGCCAGTCCTGACTGGGTGATAGAGCAGGGGCTGAGGGTATGATCCCCAACAGCATGAGGGGAATGACTGTGAGGAGAACCAGGGCCTTGCACACACACTTCAATTTTCCCCTCGCCTCTCAGGAACTCTTGAGCTGCCCATAGCCTCTGCCTTCATCTCTTCATTATCATCAACTAATACTTATCCAGTTTACTCATGCGTGTGGCTCTGTCTTCTTCCATTCTACTCAAATTTTCTTCCTCACTTCCCTTTCTCTTTGCAGCTTGTTCTCAGTCTACCCATATTTTCCCTCTGGCTCCCAACTATGAACATCATCCCCACCCACTACATCGAGGGTTTGCTTTTTCAGACACGGCATCCAACTGGTGGTACAGCGTGTCTTGACATAGCTTTTCTCATTCACAGGCTGGGATCACACTTACTGGACAGAAGAGATTTATCATACAGTGAGGTGTACCCCAATGGTGCCCCAAGAATACGAAATAATAGCCAAAAGGAATTTACAGATGCTTGTACAGTGAAATAGGAGAGAAGGGGGGAGGGGAAGAGACATTGACCTTCCTTCTCAATGTCCACATACATGCTTACAACGTTCCTTTGGAGATCAAAATGCTAATGTCGTGTGGAGGAGGCTAAAGAGACCTATATTAAGATCTGACCAAGGGAATCCTACATAGTTCCACCTTTTGTGAAGAGCCTTTCTAGTCCACTTACCTCATCAAGACATCTCTCATACTGTTCCCTTTGATTTTCATTTTCCAAAGCCAATGCTGAATTCTCTGCCTGCAGTGAGATACAAAAATAATACAAATAAATCAATGAAATGTTGTGTTAGGTGACAGCTTATTCGATACAGTTACTAAATATACCTCCTCGGGATCCAAAACAATCTTTGAGAAGACTCTTTGACAAGTTTGCTCTAAGTACTATTATAAATAACTCAGGGATGACTTCTGTCCCATCAGCTTGTTCACAAAAGTACATTCCCATTTCAAGAAACGCAAAAACTTGATATTCTGAACAGGTAGCAAATCAAATCATGGCCTGATGTGAGAGTGTTCTGTAAAAAGATTACAATGTTTGTTTCATTCTATGAAAATGTCAAGGTAAGGAATGCCTTAATCCACTTCATTAAGACCTATCACAGTTTCACAACCCAATATTTGTTTAGGCCATAGAAAAGAATCTCAGGTATATTCATGAAAGCATAATTCCAAATGCAAACCAAACCGTGCCTTTCTTCGCAAAGCAATGGCTTCTGGACATCAGAATATAATGAGAAATTTAAGAACTGAACTACACTTGAGTCCCTCCCCCCTCCCCCTCCCTTTTAAAAATGACTGCTTTCCTGGTCCTCAGAACCATGTGGGTGTCTGCCTGTTAGATAGGTTACTATAGGATACTAGGTGGAATATGGTTACTATGTTATGAGTTTAATAATAAGGGGAAAAAGTGATGGGTATAAGCGTATTAGGTTTTAGAAAGAACATGAAATGGTGACATGGGCACTGCACTCCCTGTCTGGTGACCTGTGTCCCCTTCAGCTACTACTGGCTCTATTTTGAATCCTGAACTGTGCAAGTTAAACCTTCCCAAGGCTGTAACATGGACCATGCACCCTGCTCCCCAAAGCAAACTCGGCTGCTCTACCTACCCTTTCACTACTTACCCCTTCACCACAATGGGTCTTGACATTTGGAAGTGGGGGTACAGAGCTCTAAATTAGTTTTTTTTTTTTTTCAAAACAATGATGGTGATTTTTAGGTGGTAGAAAAAAAGAATTAACATTTTTTCCTTTATAGTTTCTTCCTACAGTTTCTTTTTAAACTTTCTATTTGGAAAAAAAAAATCAAACTTGAAGATAATTTGAGAGTAATAAAAAGAACTCCGGCATTCCCTTTCCTCAGAGTCCAGGCATTAATATTTTGCCACATTTGATCATTCTCTTTCTTTCATTGTTTTTCCCTGAAACTTGAGAGTAAGCCACAGATATGATGTCCTTTTTTCCTAAATACTTTTGTGTATGTTTTCTAATGACAAAGACATTTTCGTACACAACCAAAGCATAGTTGTCAAATTCAGGAAATACTAATTCATATGATACCACAATCTGATCTTTGAAACCAATTCCAGTTCATCCATTGTTCCAATAATGTCATTACAGCAATTTTTTTCCAGTCCTGAAACCCATCCGTGGTCAGGCATTGAATCTATTTGTCGTTCATATAGGATCTTTTAATCTGAACAATCCTTTGTCTTTTATGCTATTAATTTCTTTTCCTTTTTCTCTGTCCTCCCTCCCTCCCTCCCTTCCTTCCTTTTTTATTTCCTGGAAGAATAAAGGTCAATTATTTTGTGGAATGTCCCTTAATTTGGGTTTGTTTCATGTTTCCTCCAGCATACTTATCAGGAATAGCACAAAAATGGTGTGTGTGTGTGTGTGTGTGTGTGAGATGCTGGGTCCTTCCCAGTGCATCATATCATAATTATGCCATGTCCATGTATCCCTTATTGGACATGTTAACTTTGATCACATGGTGAAGGTGGGGTCTGCCAAATCTCTATTTCAAAGTCACATTCCTTTTGTAGTTAATAAATAAATCATGCAGAGGCATTTTTATGTTATGAAAATATACTATTTCTCATCAAACTTTTATCAACTTATCTTAGCAACCATTGAATCTTGTCTGAATCAATGATGACAATTGCACATGGTGATTTCTCAGTCCATTATTCCAACTATCCTTATAAGTTTGCATTCTATTGTAAGAAACTGCTCTTTATATTTATTATTTATCCACATGAATACATGGACTCATATTATTGAAAGAGTTCTGAGTCATTACTGTATTTATTTTGATGGTCAAAGTATCCCAACTTTGGAAAAGCAAACCCCTGTAACCTGTGCTCTTTTGACATGTTTCTAGCAATTTTTTTACGTTTATTTATTTATTTTGAGAGAGAGAAAGAGAGAGAGCACAAGCTGGGGAGGGGCAGAGAGAAGGAGATAGACGCTCAAGCAGGTTCTGCTGTGTCAGCACAGAGCCACACATGGGGCTCAATCCCACGAACCATCAGATCATGACCTGAACCAAAGTCAAAAGTCAGATGCTGAACCAACTGAGCCATCCACGTGGCCCCATATTTCCATCATTTTGAAAAAGACTTTCTTTTTAGGCACAAGAAAATGTTTGAAGCCCACTTTACCCCCATTCCTGTAATCAGCCATTTCTCCAAAGAATCCTGTCTGCTTTTCATTGGGGAATGGTATTTGGAAACTATGATCTGAGTATTAATGTGTGCCCATTGCTACTGAGAGGTCATTTCTCCCAGTCCCTTTCAGTATAAGGGTTTCTCTCTTTTTCTCTTCACTATACCTACACACACACACACACACACACACACACACACACACACACACACACACAGTACGTGCGTGCGTACTCTCTCTCTCTCCTCTCTCTCTCTCTCCAACCCCTACAGAATTCTTCATCGCCGTCCCCTTTTTCTTATTTGTGTCTTCCTTTTTTGCAGGGAGAACACAGGCATCCACTATTATTACATTTACTCATTTATTCAACTCTACTGTGCATAGAAAACTGTTACAATATGAGAAATAGTCGTAAGAAGAGTTCACAGTTTGATTTTTTTCCCTTTAGAATGAATGTATATAGTAACAATACTGTGTTCAAAAGTTACTAGATTGGTAACTGTCTCCCTTTCCTATGGTTATGCTCTTCATGCCTTCTTGCAGCTCAGTCCATTTGTTTCTGATGATAGTCCTATTTAATATCTCCTTTTCTTGTGCATTTCACCTCTGTTTCTGAATACAGAAAGCATTAATAGACTCCCAAAGTCAAAATATACTAAAAGGTATACTCATACTCAGCAAGGGGTCCCTTCCTTTCCCACCCCTTGTCCTCCAAGGCCCTCCACCTCTTACAGCTTCATTCACAGTATTCTCTCCTCCCTTCTGTGTCTTACTTTATTGTTACTATCGAGTAACCATTATGTCCCTTGGGTCCCTGCGATTACATATGCCACAGTTCCTACCAATCTTCTTGTTACGCTCTTTCTGCTTAATCAGCACGTGTCACGTTCACATCCCGTTCTTCCACCCTGCACCTAGCCTTGTTTTAGCTTCTTTAACACATGGCGATTGGAGGAGGTGGTCTTATATTTCTTCCTTATTTCTTTAGCATCTTAGAATTTTCCCTCTTCCGTTTTTCCCACCGGAACCAGATCTTCAAATGGAAACTCTCCCTTGCTCCTTGCTTCCTTCTCCCCGGAAACAACACTTGTCTGACACAGTCACCTCAGGTCCCCTTGCAGGGTCAAGCCCTGCCCTCCAGCCAGCGCTGGGCACTTTCAGGCTCCATTCATGGTCAGTACGGGAAATGTTTTCCCCACACCCTCTGCGTCCACCCTCATCTGGGGCACACAGGCCTGTAGCCTTCATTCTGTGAATATTTCATTTTGATCTTTCTACTTAACAGTGACTTGAAGTTCTAACGTTCTGCATTCTGGTAACTCAGAAAACATGGGTTATATGTGGTTTCCTTTGTGCCTCTGATGACGGCGATGTTTTTTTTTTTTTTTTTTTTTTTTTTTTGACAGACATATGAAAGCTCCAGCTTTAGACCAGCTTGTTATTTTAACCAACAACGAAATTCAGGTCAAGTGATCCAATGAAAACGGGGCCCAAATGTTGCGGGAAACTGCTGCGAGAAGCCTTTTTGGAGGTGCGTTTGCTACCATTAGATCACCTCAACCTATTCCTGATTTGATCCCAGGATTCAAACCCCTGTTTCTTCTTCAGGTAGCAACCAAAACTTGGCTTTGACTTCTTTCCTACAACCTTGTCATGGGTAGACCTCTGCCACACAGCCCAGTGATTCCATCCTCCTGCCGATTTTCTGCTTAGACTGATTCAATATTGGTTGCTCCTGGACTGTTTCTTCTCTTCATTCCTACCCCCCACCTCCCAACACTCAACGGAAAGCTGTTTCCTTTTGCTTGCTGCTGTTTTCTGTCGGGGACTGCCGTGGCCTGTCCCACTGGACTTCATTCATACCTGCAGCTGGTGTAACCTCAGGGACCCCGGCTCCAGGTTCTAGCCCCGCCGTGGCAGTCTATCTGGCAATACCCTGCCGTGAAAGCTTTAGCGAGTCATTTAACCTTGCTGGCTTTACAGTTCTTTAGGTAATAAATGAAGGGAACAGCCTAGCCAATCTACAAAGTGACTTCCAGTTCAAATATTTGAGTACCGGGAGTCACGGGGGGGACTGCTGGAATTCCGATTCTATAACGTTGCTGCTGGCTTTGGAGAAATTGAGTGTGTGTGGGGTCTGTCGGTTTCAGTAAGGCAACAGCACAAAGGATAATGGGAAGAGATAAAGGAGAGATTGGCAATGCCAGTTTACGTTGTTTTCACTTTAAACGTCTTGGGAAAAAAACGTGTAAGGAAATAAAGTTGAAATTGGGAATTTATATAGGGTGTCTCTATCTCGCTCCTACCCACAATATCATGTTACAATAACACTACGATCGATCCATTCAGATAATTACCATCATTACACCACTTACATTACTTGCCTCACGTTTACTGCTCTGACAATCTATTACAGGCAAGCAAATTAAATACCTAAAGGGTGCTGGGGAAGGCAGAGTCTCACATTTATGGTTAATGTGTTCAGTTACAGAGACCAATTTAATTGATGTAATCCTACATATCCCAGGGGATAACAGAGATATTAACAATTATGCCAGTGAAGTTAAAATAATCTTGAACCTGTGATCTTCTTTAATGCATCTGCATTTATTAGAAATTCAGGATTTACCTGCTACCAGCATGAGGCAACAGGGGAAAAAACAAAAGAAAACAAAAACCTTAATTAAATGTGATTTAAAGAAACAGAGAATAATTTTAAGGCAGGAATGGGAAAGGACAAGGGAGAGAGGAAAAGAGAAGTAGGTGTTACTACTGAGAATTGCAGAAATGACAACACAGGTCTTTTCTGACTTGAAGAAATTATGTTATTAACTCGGTACACTCAGAGAATGTAATTAGCATGCGTGCTAAATGTAACTGGGTCTTTGTATTCAGCTTTGCCTTCCATAACCACCAAAAACTTTTGCCAGACTTAGTTCCTGATTTGGAGCTCAGTGCGGTTTCCTCCTGACCCTGGCTCCTGGGATCTAAATCCGTTCCTGATTCCATGTCTAAAGTTCTCATACATCGTTATAAAACTGAACCGCTTTCTAGAATAAATCCATATTGTTTGGGTTTCCTGTGGAGGATGGGTCTAAATTAATATATATTTAAAAGGAAGAATGTTTTTCAAAGCTCTTACTCCGTGAATAAATGTTGGCCAGAGCTTACGCATGACTGAACAGACCGACACTTCTAGATTGCTACTATATGTTAATTCTCTAAATGCTTATTATATTTATAATCTCTGTATACCATGAATTTGCTTAATTAAACATTGATGATTAAATGTCTGTGTTCTCCCCAAATTCATATGATGAAATTGTAATGCCTAATATGATGGTATTAGGAGATGGGGGGGAGGGTCTTTGGGAGTGATTAGGACATGAAGGTTGAATCCTCAAAAATGGGATTAGATTTATATAATAGAGGCTCCATAGAGATTGCTAGCTCCCCTCTACCATATGAGGACATAGCAAGGAGACACCGGCTGTGAACCAGGAAGAGGGCCCTCAACAGATCTTGACCTTGCCAGAGGCTTGATATTGGACTTCCTGGCCTCCAGAACCATGAGAAATAAATTTCTGTGATTTATACATCACTCAGGCCATGGTGGCCTGGTGGTTACAGTGTCCTGAACGGACTAACACAGCTTCCTTTTCAATAGCCAAAGTTATGATAGTTCTACAGAAAAATTTCCCTCTGCATTAAGTAACAATTCCACTCTAAGCTTTCTACCTCCTATAGTCTCTCCCCACACATCTCTCCCACATCCATGGGTCTGTGTTTGCTGCTAGAGAGAATGTGGCATCTGTCAAGGCAGGCCAGCCTCCGGGGTCCATGGTGAAGCCCCAGCTCTTGTCTCCTGGGCACACACTTCTGCTTCTGCTGCATGAACCTGGCGTACGGCCCCCTTCCCTAGTGGCCCCTCTTAATCCCACTCATTTCTGTGTGGTCTGATTCAAATATGAACCTAAAAAGCTAAAATGGGGGTATATATTAAATTTTAAGAAGTAATTTCAGATGTACAAAAGTATATGGAAACCATTACAAAGACTCTTCCTACCTTTCACTCTCGATGACTCAAAGGTTGCCTTTTTCCACACTTACTTTATTATCTGTTTATAATCAGAGATGATTAAAACAATTCTTTTTCAGAGTAAGATGCAGACATGATACCCCTTAATACTGTGAAGCATATTTTGCAAAAAAAAAAAAGAAAAAATATTTTTAAGTTTTTGTAATGTTTATTTAATTTTGAGAGACACAGAGAGACAGAGCATAAGCAGGGAAGGGGCAGAGAGAGAGGGAGACACAGGATCTGAAGCAGGCTCCAGGCTCTGAGCTGTCAGCACAGAGCCCGATGTGGGGCTCGAACCCACAGACCACAAGATCATGACCTGAACCGAAATTGGACACTTAACTGATTGAGCCACCCAGGCGCCCCATGAAAAACCTTTTTAATGTTTATTTTTGAGAGATAGAACATGAGCAGGGAAAGGGCAGAGAGACACACACCCACACACCCACACACACAGAATCCATAGCAGGCTCCAGGCTCTGAGCTGTCAACACAAAGCCGACGCGGGGCTGGATCCCATGAACTGTGAGATCATGACCTGAAGTGAAGCTGGATGCTTAACTGACTGAGCCACCCAGGCGTTCTCCAAAATACAGTTTCTTTCATAGCGACTGGGTAGGTAACAAATTCAAGAATTAACTTTGATACAATATCCTAATCCACTCTACAGGCCTTGTTCAATTTTCACCAATTATCTCCCTAATGTCCGTATTGAGTCCAGGGTCAACTCCAGGTTGCCAGAGCTGTACTTCATTTATCATTTCTCTGTAGATTCCTGTGATGTGGAATAGTTGTTTTGTTTCATGACTTTGACGTTTTTCAAGAATACACGCCAGCTATTGGTAGAGTATGCATCAGTTTGTTTCATGTTTTCTCATGGTTACATTAAAGTATTTTGGCAAGATTATCAGGGCCATGATACTGTGTCCTTCTCAGTATATCACATGAAGAGTTACATGATGTAGGTCTATCTCATGACTACTCTGCTAACTTTGGTCACTCAGTCATCACATGTGCCAGATATGGCCACAAAAAAGGTAACTGTCCTTTATAATCAGTAACTATCTTGTGGGAAGTTACTTTGAAAATAGGTAACTACCTTGAGATTATGCAAATATCTAAATAGTCACACTTTCTTCATATATTTTAGCATTCATTGATAATTTTTTGCCTAAAACAATTATTACAGTGATGGTTATCAAATAGTGATTTTTAAATTCCACTGTTCCTCCTATGTTCATTAGTTTGAACTCTATCATAAGGAGAGGCCATACATTTTAACAATTAATTATAATGCTCTTAATTGGCATTAAGAGTTTTATAAATATTGATAATATTCTCTCAAGCTAAACTGTAAGCCCTTTGTGACAGGGATGATGCCTTATATGCCTTTTTTCAAAAGAATAAGATTTAAATTTTTACTATAGTTTTGGGTAGAAACTAAAACTCACTTTGGTATTTATATGTGCTGAATTCCGGTGAGTTTGAGCAAGTAGTATATCAGGCACTTTTACCTATGTCCTCTCTGTGGTGGTCATAGCCATACTTACAGAAACATCCTGATGTTTCTTTTTGATAATATCTTATTGACAAGTGGGAAGTCAAACAAATGATATCTTTACTCTTTAAGTATGTATGTCAATTTATTAATATGCTATCTGGAGTTTCCAGAGAACAACAAAAAAGTGTACATCATCTGACACATTTTGACAACTGGCAGAATATTGAAAGTTTCTACCTCTCTATACTAAGCAGTATGAGAAATAGAGTTTTTGTTCCTTACTTAAAAGTGTTAATTTTGCCCATCACTAGTATTATCTTAGTGGTAGATTAAGGATGACTGCAAATGCTTTATGGTGTATCTCCTTGACTCCGGACTGGCCTTATTGACTTGCATGATTAAGAGAATGTGGCTGAAGTGCCCTTCTGGGGAGTTCAAAGGCTCGACCATGTTCTGGCTTCTACTTTGGGCCTCTCAGAACACTAGCTCTTGGCATCTTGAGCTGCCATGTAAGAAGGCTGGTATCTTCACATGGTATAAAGCCCAGGCCATACAGAGAGGCCTTGGAGGAAGAGATACCTTGTGAAGAGATACAGCCGAAGGGGCACTGAGAAGCCAGACACGGTAGTAAGGAAGCGATCTTGGAAATGATCTTCTAACTCTATTTGACACCACCTGGATTGGAGATGAATCCAGCTGTGTCCTTTTCAAATTTATGGTCCCAACAATTGTGGGAAGAAAAATAAAACAGTCATTTTAGGCCTCAAAGGTTACACAGCGATAGGCACGTGGAAGGGACATATTTAGGAGATGAGCTAGAACACCAATTTTTCCCTGAGTGCATCTAGTTACTGATCTCTCACCATTCTCCAAGAAGTATTCTATGGAGGATACAAAGATACACAAAACATACAGGCTACCTCAAAGAAGGAAATAGCTTAGTAGAGGAAACAAATCAATTTCTCACACTGAAAGCTATCATACAGTAAGATCAGAGGGGAAAAAAATCAGTTAATTCTATGAGGGAGGAAGAGGTAACTTGGCCTTTGGAGGAGCCTACCCTAGGCATTCAATCAACAGCAAAAGTCCTCACTGGAATGTGTAAAAACAATATTAGAATTTTGAACAAAATACGAAGCAAATGACATTTGGCTTGTATTAGCAATCAAAAATACACTATCCCATTATGATAGAACCCTGGGTGTAGACACTGTCAAGTTATTATGAAAGTGAATAATGTCAGGTGCCGGTAGGTATCCACTGCAGAGAAAATCTTGAAGGACAAACTGATAGCGTGCAAATGAAAGTGGTAGAAATGTAGCAGGGGTGCTGTGGTCTGGAGGAAAGAAGGTAGAAAGAAGAAAGAAAAAAGAAAACAGAGAACATGTCTCATCCACAGTAATTAAAAAGGATGCATCCTTGTGGCTACCTCTGCTTCAAAAGGTGGTCTTTTTCAGAATGATGTCTTCCCAGCTTGCCGAAAACCTTTCGGTTCAGCAAAGGGAGACAGGTCAGAGTAAGGACAAGAAGGCTGTTTGGCCTCAGATGTGGGAAAGTGTGCTCCTTTGCAACTCTCACCCTGAATCAGGGTCCTGGGGCACTGTAGTTAAATAATTTACTTGTTAACTTCAGTGCCATCTGAATGACTCTGGTCTCTGGGCCAAGGAACTTCATATCCAGCTTTTTAAACAAAACACAGGCATGCCCCAAATATCCCAAATCATACTATCATGTGTTCTATTTTGAAAGCTGCCTAAAAACACTAGGAGGATAAATCACCACCACAGGAGAGGCTAAGTTTGCCATCAAGCATGCCATCCAAGTATGACATCTTGATTTAGCCGAGTGGTGGAAAGTCTGAGTACAAAGGATGAAACCAAAAACTGGACTTGGATATTGAATCTCCTTCCCCTTATCACCATCAAATGAAACCGATGGGGTCTGCATCATTCACCTTATCAAAACCCATCACTGTAGCGACTGTGTGAGGGTCGGGTGGCAGAGGGGTGTTTCCCACTGACTCTCTTTAAGAATAACAGTCTCTATACCCAGGCAGGGTCTTAGGACTCCAATACACCTTGGAGGCAAATTCTGTTATCCTAAAAAGTTCAGGAAACAGTTATGAGCTGTGCCCATCCACCACAGGAATGAACACAGATCACTTGGGTACCCATACATGAAGACACATCATCAAAATGTTGTTGGTCTTGCACTCAAAAGACCTTCGGGATGCTTACCAAATCCAGGCCTAGAAAAAAGCAATGGGCACATAACTGAAATAAAATGCCATCCCTCTTTCAAGAAGTTTGGGATCCCATGGAATGAGAACTTGATACAGCTTATTTTTGAAGAATTAAATAGAAAACATTTCACCGTGAAACCTCTGTATGCTTCCAGAATTTACATCCTTAGGTGGGGCTTTAGACCCATGGTCTGCAAACTTGAATATGCATTAGGATTACTTCGTGTGCTTGTTATATCGGCTTGATGGGCACTGTCAGTGTTTGGATTCAGCACATCCAGGGAAGGACCCATACTCTGCATCTCTAACAAGTTCCCAGGTGATGCTGATGCTTATGGGTCTAGGAACCCTATTTTGAGAACTAGTATCTCAGATGGATCAGTTTCGGAATGAAGAGAGTTGTTACTCTGCACCATCCCTTCGCCGTCGCCAACTTTGTACTGTTCAGGAGTTCCTTAGTGCTTTTCTGGAATTGGAGATAGTGTTTATGTGTGTCTTCTTCATTGGAAGCCCTCCCAAATCTCGTGAGGCAGCCAAGGTGCCTGCTCTCGGCTTTCACAATGTATCATTTGTGTACTTCTGATAGAGTACCTACTGTAAACATTCTCACTTCATGAAGATGGAAACATACGAGTTTGTATTTTGCTTTCTCTTATTCCATTTATGAGTCTGCCTCTCTCTTGGTACCTCAGTGGCTCTCACTGGGGGAAACAGTCTCCCAGGGGATGAATCAAGGTGTGTCTCTGTGTCTCTGTGCACACCCGCGTCTGTGTGTGTGTGTGTGTGTGTGTGTGTGTAGAATAGGAAAAAAAATGTGTCACTTGGACAAATATTATTCAGCATTGTATTATATCCAAAAAATAATAAAAGGTAATGCTTTCATAGTAGAAACAGAAAAGAGAGTTCAATAATTTTCTTGCCTACAGGGTACATGCAGAAAAGAAATCCACGTGTGGAGTCGGGAGGCAGTAGGAGCGGAAAGAAGGGGTATCGTCCTAGGAGGAAAGCCTGAGATTCTAATGGGAGGACACAGGGTGCTTTTTTAATTTCCTCTTTTATTTTTATGTTTTATAATGGAAAGAGGGCTGGCCTTTGAAGTCAAGTAAGGGTTTATTTGGATCCTGGTGCTGCCTCTTGCCCGCCATCACCGCAGGCAAGTCACTCGGGCTCTGAGTCTCTCTTTCCTTGGTAAACGAGAGGAAAATAAATACCCATCACTCCTTTGATGTTGGATGGCTGATGAATGTAAGGCACAGCTAACAGCGCCTGGCCCGTTACAGGATTCAATCAACGTCTGCTTCCCTTGTAGAACAACTCCCACCTGAACCCCAGCAGCTCACAGGCTTCAGTGGGGGGTGGGGGGGTGGGAAGGGGAGGCATCAGCCAAGGGGTGTTTCTAGACTAGGGAGATTCCAGCCAAGAGCAGTGTAACATGGGCCCTCACACCCGTGTCTTTTAAACAGTCTTGCACATAGGTCAGTTTCCGGCCCTGGCTCTTTTCATCTGCAGCCTTCTCTTCTCCTTTCCCTCACCCCTCTCTCGTCTCCTCACTCCTACTTACCAGGGTCCATTTATCTACCATCCTCCCCTGCAGAAAACTCTGCTATCAGAGAGAAACTCCCAACTTCCTTCACATTAAGATTCATCGCTGATAAATAAAGCACTAAGAGGATTTGCATTTTAAGAGAGGATTAAGGAGTGAATCTTTAATTGTAGCATTGGAGGAATTAGAAAACTGGAAAGGGAGGGCAGGGGGGCAGGTTTGCAGGGGTGTAGGATGGTCTGGGATAGGCCATTGCATTTCACCTTGAAGTCATATCACAAGTGATCACCTACTGGGCTTTCTTGTAAGGCCTAGAAGAACTGGATCATGAGAATCTCTACCATATCACAGGGAAGTTGAAAAGAACCATGTGCCACTCAGTTCTTGCCAAACTGTACATATGAAATAGTCATCTCTCTGGCTTGTGGATGCCACTGAGCCAAGTGCCTGTTCTTAGGTGTCTATTCCCTGCCACCCCTTGGTTACAGCACCCACTGCACGCAGGGCAGGGTGGCGGACGTCCCCCCCCACCCCCCTTACTCAGTGAAGGCAGGCAATGTCACTTCCTACACCCTGCACTGCCAGGGACATGGAAGGGTACCCAGACCATTTGTAATTCTTTTTTTTAATTATTATTTAAAATTTTTTTAAAATGTTTATTCACTTTTGAGAGAGAGAGAGAGAGAGAGAAAGGGAGAGAGACAGGGCAGACACAGAGAGAGAGACAGACAGAGTGCAAGCAGGGGAGGGGCAGAGGGAGAAGGAGACACAGAATCTGAAGCAGGCTCCAGGCTCTGAGCTGTCAGCGCAGAGCCTGAAGAGGGGCTCGAACCCATGAACTGTGAAATCATGACCTGAGCGGAACTGGGACACTTAACCAACTGAACCACCCAGGTACCACTCAGACCATTTGTAATTCTGACTCTTTCCACATACAATCCTTACTTCCCAGGGATGCAGACTGCAGCTAGGATTATAAAAAGAAATATTAATTGGTCAGGGGGATAAACACTTTTGTTTCACGCATCCACAGTCCTGTTTCTTGATTCTTCTCAAACGTACCTTCAGACCCTTGCCACTTGCAAAGGCCACAGTTACAACACACTGGGAAACCACCACAGTTGCAGATTCCACACCCACCCCAACAGGTGGTACTATAAACAATAACAGAAAAGCCCTGCTAAAGCCTTTCAGCTGATATGGAGGGAGAGCATCCAAGCCAGGCTGAGGCTGACACAGGGTAGCCAGTGGCGTGGGGACCTGAGCTGCACACACTCCCAGCAGAGGGGCCACATTCTCACCTCCTCCAAACAAGCTCCTCTTTGGGGATGTGCTTGCAAATGGTTCACAATCTGCTCTCTGGAAGAAAAGAGCCCCACTTGGCAGTCTTTTCCAATTTCCACGGTGGAAATCCTGCCGCCATGACTGATTCTGAGGCCCAAACACAAAGCTGGGAGGAGATGCATGGCAGCATATCATCATACACGGTCCTCACAGTACAGGATACAGAGCTCAGAGAACAGAAAATGGTGTCGCCGATTTGAAATGAGATATGCGCCCCTATGTTTATTGCAGCATGATTTACATTAGTCAAACTATAGAAACAGCCCCAGTGCCCATCGATATGTGAATTTGTAAAGAAGATATGGTCTATATACACAATGAAATATTACTCAGTCATGCAAAAGGATGAGATCTTGACATCTGCAACACCACAGATGGACCTAGAGGGCATAATGCTAACTGAAGGAAGTCAGAGAAAGACAGGTATCATATGATTTCACTCATAGGCGGAATCGAACGTAACACAATGAGCAAACACAGAAGCAAAAGCAAAACCAGACCCATACATATGGAGAAGGAACTGGGAACTGACGGGAGTGGGGGCGGGATGGGAGGTACAGGCTTCTAGCGATGGAATGAAAAAGTCATGGGATAAAAGGTACAGCATAGGGAATGTAGCCAATGGTATTTTCATACTGTTGTATGGTGACAGATGGTAGCTACACTTGCAGTGAGTGTAACAATACAGTTGTTGAATCACTATGTTGTAGACCTCAAACTAATGTAAAAAAAAATAGTAAAATGGGGCACCTGGGTGGCTCAGTCGGTTAAGCATCTGACTTCAGCTCAGGTCATGATCTCACTGCTCATGAGTTCAAGCCCCACATTGAGCTCTGTGCTGACAGTTTGGAGCCTGGAGCCTGCTTGGGATCTGTGTCTCCCTCTCTCTGCCCTACCCATGCTCATGCTCTGTCTCACTCCCTCTCAAAAATGAACATAAAAAATTAACAAAAAATAGTAAAATGTAAAGTAATCAAGAAGTGATGAGTTTAAGTGTGTATAACCTTTGCCTTTAAATGCTACTTACATAACTTAATTAATAATAATCGCTGTGTTTAATGACAGGCTCACAAAATTCTTGAAAACATACACGTGAATCTCCAAAGCTGTTATGAGCTTCCTTCCACACACCATCATTCCTATCGATCATAGATCTTGAGACTAGCTCTCCAATGTGGTAAATGTACACATTCATAACTGCTGATACAAAGGGTTTACTGATTGTGCTCTGCATGGAATTTCAGTCAGGAATCTACTTGACTCCATGGTGACCATCAGGCCTCTCAGCTTGATGTCATTCCCAGCTCTGCTCTCTTCTTGAGGTCTGTTTATGCAATTTAGTTTCAGAAACTCAAGGATAAAGTGGCATAAAGCTGACAGCACAGGGACCTCCTCCCTTATTTAATGAGGAGCCTTCCTTTAGCTCTGCACTTGCTAAGGTAGGTTAGCCTCACCACCCCTCCCTGCAACTCCTTCATCCACCTCTTCTCGGGCCCCATCCCCACCCCACATGAGCTGGAAGAGGAAAACTGATGCATTCAGCCTGCAAGAGGCTGTTTTTGAAAGTCAGACATGTGTGGATTTAGGAAAGTGAAGATTTGTGGGTCTGACAAGTATGTGTCTTTAAAGGCTGGTACAAACATTCCATCATTCCAAACATTTAATAGCACTGTCAAATTATGCCTATTAAAATTGAAAACTTCAGCAATTCAACAAATTATATATTTGAACTTGAGATGTAACAAGCATTTTCCAATCATGACAGAGCCAACCATTCAGGTACTCTACAATTCTTAGCAAAAGCCACCTTTAAATATATCCCCTCCCCCACCCCCAAGATATGCTTCAGAGATAGCAAATCTATGGCTTTTAAGTAATTCCTCAACCTGGATCGCCTGCTTCTTAGAGGAGGACAACATGTGGTCTCAGCCATTTCTCGGACTATATTTGTTTATATTTTGTTCTTCAAAATATTTAAGGAATAGGTATTTGTTCCCTGTACCAAGAAGTAGGTGATTCAGGACCTGGGAATTCCTTCAGGAATAGGACTCTTTGACTTCTGAGCTATTCAGGAACTGAAAGACAAATGGGAAGTAAACAAGAGCAGGCATCTGTGTTCCATGCTTATTTTCACTAACTAACGCCGGCACTCGTGACTCAAGGGACTGAAGAGAAGACAGAGAGATGAGAAAACATGTGACTTTAAAGGACGACCTGCCAAACATGGAGAAGGGGGAGAAAGACCTGCATTTGAGAGACAATTCAAAACAGATTCATCAGCTCCCAACCAGGAGCTACATAAGCAGGAGAGCTGAGAAGCGAAGGTGTCAGGAAGGTTTTTAGCTCGGGTCTCTGAGACTGTGATCAGGTATTTAGTAGAAACAGAGAACAAAGGGAGATAAACAATAATATAGGAGATTTTTAGAAAAAAGTCTATTGGTTTGCTATGAAATGACTTTTTTTCCTTCCTGCAGAAAAGACACAATTGCAACAAATGTTTAAGACTTGTTCTTAAGCAAGATTCACCAGCAGTTGCTTTGACCCCTCTCCCCTTTCTTCCATTGTTGGCATGTTTTCATGAAATTCTTTTGTTCAGTCATGCCAGTAGCTCACACCAATGCTTCCCACTCTCTTTAGGGAAGAATAGTGTCCCTTTGCTTAAGAATCCACAAGGAGGGGCGCCTGGGTGGCTTAGTCGGTTAAGCGTCCGACTTTCGCTTGGGTCATGATCTCGCGGTTCGTGGGTTTGAGCCCCGCATCGGGCTCTGTGCTGACTGCCAGCTCAGAGCCTGGAGCCTGTTTCTGTCTGTGACTCCCTCTCTCTCTGACCCTCCCCTGTTCACGCTGTCTCTCTCTCTCTCTCTCCTAGAAATAAATTAAAAAATATTAAAAAAAAAAAAAAAGAATCCACAAGGAAAACATAGTAAGCTTTAGGAAGATTGGTGTTCAGTTTAATTGTTATGCATAACCTCTGGCCTTTCCACTTGGGACAACTGTCTTTCCAAGTTGGTGGAGCAGATGAACAGTAGAGAGGCAACGGAAGTCAGCCTTCAGCCCTGCTCCCCACTGTCTGCTGTTTCCAGCATGAGTGGGCAAGAGCTGCTCTAAACAATGGAAGCTGTCTGTCTTTCTGCAAGGACAGAGTGCAACTGGTAATGTGGTGTCTAGGTCTTATCTAGTCTGGGCATGGCCTTTAGCTGGAACTCACAAGGGTATATAAAACTCCTTGACTTATTTCTATCATTTGGTGTCTGGAGATTTCCGCTAGGGTTACAAAAACTCTAAATAAGACCTGGTTGTGAGAGAGAAGTTACCCTTGAATTTGTGGCAGTTCTCAAAATAATCCATTCTGAAGAAATCATGAATTCAGTTTTATATATTTGAGACGTGAGAGTAACGCCTGGAAAAGGTGTAGCCAGGAGTTGTAAGCATGGGTCTAATTTAAAGCAAAGCCAGCACTGCAGTCATTGCTGTACTTGGGACGGATAAGAATGAGGGAGCTCTACAAAATGATGATGACAGTGGCAATGACCGTTAACAAGCACTGACGATGACCATGTGCCAAGTTCGGCCCCCAGCACTTAATATACTTCATCTTCAAAGGGAGAGTCTGTTGTTCTCTCCATTTTACAGACAAGCAACCTGAGGCTCAAAGACATTTAGTGACTGTCTTCCGGTCACACAGACCTGACAGAATCACAGGTATTCTGAATCAGTACCGTAAACACCTTACCATTCTGAACTCCCAAATGTTCCCCTAAACTAAATATCCTTGTAAAAACCACACTCCCTGTTTCCAAGTCCAAGAGCTAAAAGGGGGCGGGGTGATTTTCTGCTTCTCTTTAGAGAATTGGCAAGCAGCAGGATTTGCTTTGAAAACGGTGGGGAAAGAGGAAAGCTAACACATTTATATACCACCCTAATTCCTCTCAATCTAGCTTTTAAAAGTTCCTGGGTTGTTTTGTGTGGGTGAGTGGGTGAGAGCTGGCAGATATTTTTAAGCAGTTGGGACCCTGGGGTGATAAGGGATGAGGGGAACTGAAATGTAATTCCTTTTTGAGGGCTGGGATTTAAAAGAAGAGTAAATGCCTCAGCTTACAGCTCCGCTCAGGTTCAATAATAGATGTGTAGGCTGGAAAGCTAGCAGCCACCAATTTTATTAAGAGACTTTTTCTGTTTGAATTACACCTCACTTTACCAAGATAATATTGAATCTCGGTGCACACTGTGTACTTACCCAGTGACGCTACTCAGGAGGTATTTTATACCTAGATGACGTCTCATAGAGATATTTTAAGTAGAAGCATAGTGTGATATCTGGTGATCTGGTTCTTTAGTTGAGTTTGATGGTCTTAAAAAAACATTTCCCAGCAGCATGATGTGGCAGAGAAAACACAGTTTCAAATTCTGGCCACTTACTGTGGCAGTGATCAATGTCTCTGGACCGTATTTTTTTCCCCTTGTAAACTTGCTAAACCAAGTCATCCCTAAAGCCTTTACCAGCTATGAAATCCCAGATATCTTTGAATTTATATAGTAATTATCTCAATATAAATAATCACAAAATCATAGATTCTTAAGAGACGATGAAGAGGCTCATACTTCTACTTCTGTCATTGTTCAAACAATCCCTTTCACAAAATTATAAAATATATGGCCCTCACTTAGTCCCTTCTTGGAGTCCCTGAGGAGATTAGCCAACTTCCGTCAGAACTCACAAAGCCTAGCTGGCCTCGTTTCTCCAAACCAGACTTTGATGCAATCTGTTGATCAGAGAGAATGGTAACCAAACCAGAACGAAGTTTCATTAAGACAAACATAGATGAAATGTAGGGCTGTGTACAGCAAAGCTTATTTCCATGTCTCAACAGATGGTGAGGAAAACAATATCTTGTTGATCTGGTTAGAGCAAATTATTTATGAAGAGCTCTTCTATATAATGAGAGAGTATATGTGTAGTTTGTGCCTGCGTGTGTGTGTGTGTGTGTGTGTGTGTGTGTGTGTGTGTGTGTGTCTACAGTATATGCCAGCACTGTGGGAATAGGAACCACTCAAGTGCCCCAAAAGTAAGGTTTAGGAAGAGTTCTGTAAAGTCCTATTTCATGTTGAAGGAAATCAGGAGTGACATATGAAGGGCTTGCAACCGGGTCCCAGAAATGTCTAGAAAGGAGTAGTTACAAGCTATGTTCTAAATGTTAACACCTATTGCATCCATTCTATTTCCTCTTGCTATTGTGTCAGGGAACTCCATGAGAACTTTCTTGGGGCACCTGGGTGGCTCAGTTGGTTAAGCGTCTGACTTCAGCTTAGGTCATGATCTCACGGTTTGTGGGTTCGAGCCCTGTGTCAGGCTCTGTGCTGACAGCTAGTTCAGAGCCTGGACCCTGTTTCAGATTCTGTATCTCCATCTCCCTTAGACCCTCCCCTGTTCATGCTGTCTCTCTCTCTCTCAGAAATAAATAAAACATTTAAAAAATGTTAAAAAAGAGAGAACTTTCTTTGTAACTTCTGTAACATTTTCTGTTTTCCAAGTCTTGCAGATCAGTGTTGTAGGCCAATCAAAATAATGTTTGTGATCCCTCTTACTATTGATTTTGGCCTTGGAGCAAACCACATAAAACAAAAAAGATAAAAACTGAAAACATAATTAAATAAACCCCCAACACCACACACATACACACACACACACACACACACACACACACACACACACACACACATCTCTATATATACATACAAAATAGGGTTACTCAACCTCAGCGTGACTAACATTTTGGACCAGATAATTTTTTTTGTTTTTGAGGGGCTGACCTATGGATTGCGGGGTGTCTGGCAGAATCCCTGATCACCACCAGTATAGAACCATGGAACTTTCAGCTTCATGAATACATTCCATTACCTTTTAGACTGGGATATGAAGCATAACTATGTAATTTTATAGATAAAGGAAACTGGAGTGCAGAGGTGTAAAATAATGACTGTCTACCCACCTGTCATAATTCAGCATTTGGTATTAGACACAAGAATTCCAGAGCTGAAAGAGATCCCAACTTTATCCAATCCAGTCTCCACATCATGGACAAGAAAATGAGACCTCTCTTTTTAACTTTTCTGCCCTTCTACCCATTACACGGATCATTCGGATGACTGGCTCTGATAATTTGAGGATTAAATAAATCTTAAATTTATCCTTCAAGGTGGCAGGATTTGTGCCCAATTTTCTGGAGGAGACACCTTCACAGAGCATGTTCCCTTTGATCAAGTAAGTGATGACAGGTTGAGACAGCTCCAGGCTCAGGTCTCACACCTGCTGAGATCCACTCAGGTCCCATGGCAGCCAGAGAACAATTATCTAGTCAATTGCTCTGGAGGCAACAGTATCTCAAAAACATGACCAAGTTCACACCGTCATAATTAATCAGACAATCGCTCTAGTGTGATGGCAGTTAACACTTCACAGATTTGGAGCTGTCTTCTCAGCTCCAGAAAACACTATTCGCATGAAGGCTGAGTTGTATTTACCTAACCTGAGTAACACATTTGGATGCTAATTAGCAAAATAATACCCACAATGCAATCCCACTTAAATATTTCACCTCTGGGTGGAAATACATTAAGTAAACAACATGTAGAATGAAATAGGATTGTGTCAGTATAATATACTTACAATACAAAAAGTACTTGAAGTCCTGTATAAAAAACAGGTTCTTTGTATTCCTTCAAGCTGTCCTAGAATTACTGTCTTTGAAAAATGTAGCTTTGGGATACTATCAAGACAGGACTATATAAAGAACTACTTTAAAAGAGCAAAGAGCAGAGTTGCTCTGTGCATTAATTGCATGTAAGTATATGTCAGGGGCTTGAAAGGGGCTGGTTGTAATTTGCAAATGCTAGTACAAGGTTTCAGCCGTAATGATGTTAGATCATCTTCTTATGTTTGAGAGCAGAAATGAGACTTATTCATACTTCTAGGTGACATGTATTTTGCTTTTCAAAACCAAAGATCGTCATTTTCTATTAGCATTTGAGCTTTTAGTTTCACAGCATTGGAGGATTGCTGAACTTCTATGCATATTGATTTTTCACTTACCAACATTCAAATACAAAAGCACATATTATTGTGCATCACAATGATAAGAAAACTCATTTTAAAGCAACAAGGCAAAAAAAAATACCACCTATATGAGTTTTGAATGAAGTATTCTTAAATCTGAGGAAGTTGATTATTATTCAAAGAGCAATCACAACATGGTTAAGAAATGAGCAATTCAAGAGAGGGCAAGGTGGGAAGGAGGCATTTATCAGGCACTGAGGGAAAAGCCAACGAGAGTTGACAGGTGAGAAGTCCAGTTAGAACTCGACTAACAACGCAAATCTCTGTGAGGGATCACTGATAAAGGTCAAGGGGAACAGAGTTATGACAGTGAACTTTAAAAATACTGACAGGAAACAAGAGTACTGTTTTCCATGTGCATTGCCTTGCTATTCACATAAAACCATTAGTCCCTTCTCAGAAAGGTTTATTGATTTACACAGACACTCATTTGTCACATCCTGTAAAGTACATTAAAAGCTGCCCAAGTATTTCAAATGTACTCAGCAAATATGCCTTCTCATCTGTGTGCAGTCTGGGACCCTGGCTGTAAGATATTTTCATTGTGAAGCTCTTGATTCAGGAGAAAGTAGCAACTAAACAACTGTGTGTGGCCTGGACACCCTTCTGTGATGTCCTGCTGACAAGTCTTCCCCCTGGTTTGGGACTTCTTCTGCGGGATTCTAACATATAAGAGGATTGCAATGCATTCAATGCAGAAGGATTCACCACAGAGGGGAAAGACGCAGTCTTCATCTTGCTCATCCCCATAAAATTCCGATTTCCCTGTAGTTTGTCACTTCCATCAGCACGTGTCTGTCAGGTAGCAGGCCCTGCATTAAGTGTGGGAAACCATATGGACTAATGCAGTATTGTGGCTCTGGCGTGGCCCACGTAGGTGTGAAAAATGGTGCCACAACTTATTAGTGCACTCATCCTGTCCAAGTCACCCATATTCCTTACTACTCAGCTTCCTCACCTATAAAATCGTAGTATAAAGAATTCCTGGACTGCAGGTTATTGTGAGGCGCAAATGAGATAGTTCATGGGAAGCACCAAGGCTCAAGATGCCCAATTCACAGTAATGCTACATGGGAGAGCCACAGCCACTTGCGGCTGTTTTTTTAAATTCGACTAATTTCAAAATTCAGTTTCTCAGTCACATCAGTGACATTTCAAATGCTGTTTGGCTCAAAGCCTACCGAATCAGAAGACACAGCTACGAGCATTTCCAACACCAGAGAAAGTCCTGGATAGCACTTTCTAGAGGTTGATGTATACGATTTTAATTTATTAACTAATGCTTTATAGGCACTATTATTTAATCTGAGGCATTCCCGATTGTTACCAAAAATTATTTAATGTGTTGACTTGAGACATGTCTGCTGACAAAATTCAACTTACTCTATCTTTATTATATTTTTTCTTCCAAATCATGTTTTCATCTTCATCTCAATTTATCTTCACAATATCCTTATGAAAGAAATATGTTAGACATCTATCATTTTCATCTCATCAAAAGGGAAACAGATACAAGTAGAGTATATGCATTCTATGGGCAATGTCTATCCTTTGGAGAGTTTGGGAATAAGAAACAAATAAGGTAATATATGATGATGAGGAGTAATAAAGTTCACATTTTTCCTGATTCAAAATGACTAAGACCATTTTAGGGAAAAAGTGAAATACACACAAAAGTGCAAAGAAAACAAAACTTACTCAAAATCACATAACCCACAGATAAACACCATTAACATGGGGTCACTTTCTAGAGGTATGAAACGATTATTGTATATGACAGCTGATTTATTGAATGATGACTTTTTCTCCCTTAAATCAGAGTGGATATTTTCCCACACCATTAAAAATGATTTGGTGACATATTTCCTGAATGCAAAAGAGTCTATTATGCAATATATACTATAGATTATTTTACCTGGCCCCACTTTTGGTAATAAAAACAATGCTACAAAGACTGTGCTTAAACATAAATCTCATTTTAAATCATATATTAATTCTTTGGAATGGAGCCCTGCAAATAGAATTAATGGGTAAAAGCCCTAGAATGTTTTGAGAGATTCCTGACACACATTACCATTTGGCCTCCTGTAAAGGCATTATCGATTTTCATTTCCCCTCGAGTATATGCGAGTTCTACCCTTCCTTCTCCAACACTGATGACTACCATCTAAACATGTTGCCAATTTTGTAGGAAAAACATCCTCTATTATTAGTTCACATTTTGCTTCTGTGATTACATGGGAGGTTATTTTTTTCCTATGTTTATTAGCTAATGGTATTTTCTCTCCTGCAAATTGTCTCTTACATCCTTTGCACCGATTCCTGTCAACAATGTTTCCATTATGAATTTATATTAAATCTTCATGTGTCGAGGATAGCAAAAATTGTTTCAGTTCTGATGTTTTCTCTTTTCTTGTCTTTTAATTTTGTTTGTAATATATTCAGGTTCATAACATTTAAATGTTTACAAAGTCAAAAAAAATCTTTTTCCTTTGTGACTTTCTTCATTGATCTGATAATTAGAAAGTCCATCCCCACCCAAGAGCAATTAAATAGTCACTTCAGTTTTCCTCAAGTTAAATGTTTCAATTCCTCTTTTTGGTGCATTTACCTCTTTAACTCATCTGGGATTCACATTATGCTGTCAGGTAAGCATCTTATTTTCTTTCCAAATAATGATAAAATTGTTCCAGAACATTTACAGATTCAGCTTTTGTTTCCTGGTTGATATGTGATATACTTATTTATTTTTTTATTTATTAAGAAAATTTATTAAAAAACCATTTACAGCGTGAGTGGGGGACGGTCAGAAAGAGAGGGAGACACAGAATCTGAAGCAGGCTCCAGGTTCTGAGCTGTCAGCACAGAGCCCACCATGGGGCCGGAACCTATGATTTGTGGTCTCATGACCTGAGCTGAAGTCGGACACTTAACCTATGAAGCCACCCAGGGGCCCCTGGCTTTTTTTTTTTTTAATTAATTTTATTTATTTTGAGAGAGAAAGTGTGCAGGGAGGGGCAGAGAGAGATAGGGAGAGGGAATCTCAAGCAAGCTCCACACTGTCAGTGTATAGCTCAATGAGGGGCTCACCAACTGTGAGATCATGATTTGCACCAAAGTTGGATGCTTAACCAATGGAGCCATCCAGGCATACCTCTGATATCTTTTTTATAAGTACTAAACACTTACATATGGTAAAGCTATTGGCAGATGACTTATACTGTTTTATTGATTTACCTGATCTAGAGACATAAGCACACTGCTTTAATTACAAGTTGATACCATTTTAATATTTAATACAGTAAGCCATCATTCGTTATTCCTCTTCCTCTGAAACATTTCTTGTTTTTTTTTTGTTTCTTTCTTTTTATATGATCTATATAGATTCATTAAGTCCCCCTCATTCCCCTCCTATAATCCGATTGATTTTCGCTTCTTTTAAAAAAGTTACATTCAACATTTAAATTATTTTGGGAAGAAATATCAACTTTGCAATATTTGTTCTTCCCCTGCAGGAATGTGGTATACTACTTTATTAAATTATTGACTTCCCTCAATAAGTTGTACACATTTCTTTTTTTAAAAATTTTTAATGTTTATTTGTCTTTGAGAGAGAGGGAGAGACAGAGAGAGACAGGGGCAGAAAGAATAAGACACAGAATCCGAAGCAGGCTCCAGGCTCACAGCTGTCAGCACAGAGCCCGACGCAGAGCTTGAACTCACAAACTGCAAGATCATGACCCAAGCTGGAGTCGAGGCTTAACCCACTGAACCACGCAGGGGGACCCAAGTTGTATATATTTCTGTAAATGAGTTATATGCTTTTTTTAAAATAGTATTTTATGGCCTTCTTTACAATTGTACACTGAATTTTCCCCAATTATTTTTTTGAACCATTATTCCTCATTGACAGAAAACAACTGATTTTTCTAATACTCATATCTGACCACTTTATTGCACTCTTTTATTATTAGGTTTCTTTCACTTAATTTTCTCGGGCTTGTAGTGTAGACAATGCCACCTGAAATAACAATTTTTTTCCCTCCTTTCCAAGAGCAGTGACTTTACCTCTGAATCACATATGAGGGAAGGTGATAGCACTTCCAAAATGGCATTTACAAAATATGCTAATCACTAGTGCTATAGTACTGACTATCCTTTAGTATCTACGGTATATTTTCCTATTGAGAGTGACAATGGCTACCAGATAAAACTATTCTTTATCTTAGTAAGGAACTTTACTTTTAGTTCTAATTTCCTAAGAGTTTTTAAAGGGGATTGGTTTGGAATTGACTGCAAGACTTTTGATCTATAATTTTCTCTAAGGTGGAGTTGGATTTTCTTTGTCAGATTTGAGTATCTTTCCTTTCTACTCTAATGTCTAGAATAGCTGGCAGAACAGAAGTATCTAATACTTGAAATTTGACAAGAATCTGCCCACAGACCATGTGACTAGAGAGACTGAATTCTGTTTCAGGCAGATGAGGGACAAATTAGCTGTTAATGAAAGTGCCAACAACATTGTAGAAGCAGATGGGCATTTTCCAAATGAGTGATGATGCTGCATGCAGGAAATGATCTTGGACTTGTCATCACCCTACAGAAGCAATATGGACTCATAACCCACACTCCAAAATTTGGTTTGGATGTCGAGACTGATGATACCACATACGCACCAAAAAGGTATGAAAAGATTTATTACTCACACGATGAGGCTTTCTGGGGAGATGAGGGAAGGCTTCCAAGTAGCTCTGAACATGGCTGGGGGGCCAGCACTTGCAGGGTCTGAACTTTCTGGCTGAGACAAAGGAAAGAGCACTAGGCCTTTCTTGCCAACTTGCTGAGATGTGGCACAGAAGGGAAAGGAAGAGTGGTGGGATTTGGAAGCTGTCAGCAAAACATTCAAAGTGGAATCCGACTATTTATTACAGTAGAGGCAGAGGCAGGGGTGCAGGAACACGGACTTGACGGTAGAGAGAAAAGGCAGGAAAACTGGTGGCTCTAAATGACCTTAGGAGGTTGTGAGGTGGGAAAACAGTAATCCTCCCCACATACTGAAATTTGCATGAGGCATAAGGGATTCAGGGTACAAAAGGAATTGTTGTTGTTGGTTTTTTTTATCTTGACTGGTATAACTTGAATGGTTTACTATTTTGAAGAAAATTTCATGGATTTATAATATGTACTAGAATCATGACTTTTGTACCATAATCAAAATATTTGCTATTGAGTTCCAAAAAGATATTTTAAACATGCAAGAGGAGAAACATAGAATTGAGCCTCTTCCTAGCATTATGTCCCCCGCCTGGGTACACAGAATTACCTGCAACATCCAAACGGACAAACTTCCTATTGTCATAGGCAACTGAATCAACACTGGTTAATAATACATACTTATGAATTACATCAACAGCTAACCTTATTGAGAATTTACTACGTGCAAAAGCGCTTAACAGTGCATGCATCATCTCATTCAATCTAAGGGCAATCTTACGTGTTTCTCCTTACTGTTTCTCCTCTTCCTACCCCTTTTAAAAAGGAGGAAAGTGAGGTTCAACGAGACTGAGTAATTTACTTCAGATCAAAGAATCAGTAAATGAGGGGGTACATTTTCAGCCTAGATCCCTTTGATTCCAAATCACCATTTGCTATTCGCCACTGCGCTGCACTGAATACTTTGTCTATGAACCTATATCATAATAGTGTGTGGTTCATAGGGAAGGTGTCTGAGCATTTGAATCCCAGCTTTCACTTACTAGCAATGTGAGCACGTTTAAAAAAAATTCTGCAAGTTACAATTTTCTCACCTGTAAAAACTAAGATATAACAGTACCTACTTCCTAGGATTCTTGAGAGGACTGAATGAAAAAACGTTCTTAAGGGATTCAGTATATTATCTAGTACAGATAAACTACATGCTTAATCCAGGTTAACTCATTATATTAATAAGGTCATAGGTATGAACATTAATTTTTACCTAAGAGTGGTGGCAAAATATTTAGAGTAATATGTAGAAAAGGACAAATACCTAGGAATTGAAAACCTCTGCATTCACCCTCAACTCTAACCAAGTATTACATAACCAAAGTCAAGCATTTCTGAAGTCAAATAAATACTTTTCCAACATAACTTGATCCTTTGCCTAAAAGGTAAACCATCTTCAGGAACACCTGGGTGGCTCAGTCAGTTAAGCATCTGACTGGATTTTGGCTCAAGTCATGATTTCACAGTTTGTGGGATCCAGCCCCACATAGGGCTCCATGCTGAGCACTGAACCTGCTTGGGACTCTCTCTCTCTCTCTCTCCCCCTCTCTCTCTCTTTCTCTCTCTGCCCCATTCCTTCAAAATAAATAAATATCAATAATAATTTAAAGGAACAGAAAAGTAAACCATCGTGAGTACCCTACCTGGCTCTAACTTGGAATTTTCAGAGATTCAGATCTCTATGGCAATAAAACCTTCATGTCTACTTCTTGACAAGAATTTAGAGAAGCCTCTTCAGTTTAGCCACAAGGTATAAAAACGCCTACATAAAGATGTCTAATTTACTCATACAGACTCATGTTCACACTCGCTTCTTTGCAGGAGGGAAAAGATACTTCCCATTCCACATCCCTGAAGCCATCTTTGGCATTATGCAAGAAGCAGAATGACTGCCCTACAATAAGACCCTCTTCACGGGAAAACACAATTTGGAACCACCTACATAACTATTCCCTTTAATGTAATCACTCTTTACAAAAGTGATTTATTTGTTCAAAAGAGGTTTATTTGGTCAATGCTTTTATTTTTACTGATTTATTTTCTTAAGTTTATTTATTTATTTTGAGGCAGGGAGGGGAAGAGGGAAAGGGGGAGGGGGAGAGAGAGAAAGAGAGAGAGAGAGAGAGAGAGAATTCCAAGTTGGTTCCATGTTGTCAGTGCAGAGCCCAATGCTGGGCTTGAACCCATGAACCATGAGATCATGATCTCAGCTGAAACCAAGAGCTAGAAGCTTAACTGACTGAGTCACCAGTTGCTCCTGGCCAACGGTTTTATATGTAAAAGCTTGTTAGCCCCAATAACCAGCTCATTCTATAAGTGGATACTTCTAATAGTTATAAATTCTTTCTTTAGATTAGATTTTCATCCCTAAAACCTTTACTTATTAACTCCTTTTTGCCTTAAGAAATATACTACATCTATCTATATATGATTCCATAAGAAAGTTTTAAAATATTCACAGCCCTAAGTGATATGCCCTCTTGATTTTACTTTTCCCAAATTAAGTAGCTGTGGCCTGAGTTCTTTATCTTTTCCTACAACATGGTTTTTAAGTTCCTCTAAAGGCAAACAATTTCCTTTCCTTTCCTTTCCTTTTCTTTTTCTTTTCTTTTCTTTTTTTTTTATACACCCTCCAGTTTGTCAATGTCTCTCTTGAAATGAAACTATCCACAACCAAACCCTTAAGATGTGGACTGAATGAGGCAGATGTGGCATGGCTAACCACGGTATCTGGAAAAGACTTTATCCTTTTATTGAGCATCCTATGTCTGACTTGGCTCTTAGCACACTCTTGATTCATACTGAATTTATCTTTAACTACTAGCCCAAGTTTTCCTTTTAATGCAAATTGCGTTTAAGTTCTGGGATTTAACAAATTAATTTTTAACCTAAAAATGCAGGAACTAACATTTATTACTGTTAAATTTTATCTTGTGTGTCACAGCCTACTGTTCTAAGATACTAAGATATCATAGGATATTCAAAATTCTGATTTTGACTAGATCACGTCTATTCCCCCTTCCCAGCTAGTATTATCTATACATTAAAAAAAAAAAAAAAACAACTTGCTTGGCTTCTAATATTCACATCAGTGATAAACTATGATGAGTAATGTAGTTCTAAAGATGGACCTCTGTGGCATAATTCTGGAAAGATTTCTCTAAGTTAATTAGTCATTATTTGGCTCGATCTGTGTACAGTGGGGCAGCTGATTATGCATCTCTCCAACTGAATGATCAGCCAACACATTTCTTCATCCTCTCTGAACATTATCTTGAGTCAAAAAATAGACGCTTTAATGAAATCCTGATGTAATGGACTTATAGCAGTCTCATGATTAACAGTTATTTTTTAATCTAGTTTTTTAAAAAGAAAATATTTTTAGTGAGCCCACACTGTGTTTTATTGATTATATCTTTATCATTTGTTGCTTTTTAGACATTTTCCAGGTACCAATATCAAGTCCCTGTGCACTGGTTTTCAGAATTTTTTTTTTCCCTCATAGAAATAAGGACTGTAGTTTCCCATTTTCTGGTCCTATCGCTTATCTCCAATATGCCATTTCCTCAGGGATTATCAACAGTGGTTCTAGAATAGTATCCAGTACGTGGAATGTAATTTACCCAGGCTGGTGAATGATGAGTCATCTAGGGTAGCTAACTGCCTTACCAATCCTGGAAATCGATTCTCCCTTTTGGATAATGACTCCATCCTTCCCAATGTGAGGAACACTTTATAGAGTCTACAGACAGAAAGTACGAGGTGACTAACTTTGCCATTCCCTCTCCCTGCTGTTGCGAATGCTGCTGTTTTCATGTTACCAAAATGCCCCAGTGGTTGCGGAAGCATATGTTTTTCGTTTCTTCTCAGAACGATGATAATAGTAGAAGAAAACCTTCTCACCCAATGTGTTAGGCCTTGTTAAACATTTTCTATAAAGTATCTCATTTAATTTTTACAATAAACCTATGATAAAAGTAGTATGATTATTCCCATTTTATAGATGGAAAAAGCTTACAACAGGAGTAGCTAAGGAACTTGGCCTTGGTACAGCTAGTAAGATGTGGACTCAAAATTCAAATCCAGGTGTTCCTGATATCAGTATTATTTATTATTAACCACTATGCTATACAGGGCAATTTGTTTAAAAAATGTAAATTCGGTTGCCACTCTTAGCATTCGCGATTGGTAAATTTTTGTTCATTTACATTTATATTCAACGATGCTATTATACAAAACTTGTGTCTCTTGTACTTTCTAACAGTCCTTCCTTCTAGTGAATGTGCCTACCCTTTAAAAATCGGATTTTATCACTGAACTCCCTGCGTGATAATGTCATTATGTTAAATATCTCACTTCCTTCCTTCTTGCCATACTGTGGTTCAAGAGACCTGTTGTGAATGTGTCTGTCAGTGCACAGATGCTGCCACTATCTTCAAAGCGGCTCCCGCATGTATTGCCATGCCACGCTTTGCCAGGGTAAGTGGCCTCTGTTAGATGAGAGGTCCCTGGTTCCCATCTTTAAGTGACCATGGAGAAGGGTCTCTGCAGTGCACAAGTAGAAAGATGTGTCATTTCCTGGGAACCCACCGCACGTGTCTGTTCTACACTGTGATGGCTCCTGTCAACTGTGGGGCTGCTGCTGAGTAGCCCTCCAGGGCCCCCCAGCTGCTTGAGAGCCAACAATTACTGCCGCTGGCTGGTGGCATGACCCGGATGAGCTGGTGAATCGGGGCTGTTTGCACTAACAATGAAAGTGTGCCAAAGAAGGTCATTGGTGAAAAGTCAGGTGAGGAACAGTTCACATCGTTACCTATTTAGCAAGGCCTCACCCTCAGAGCCTTCTGACCAAAGTCAGGCACCGGCCTCAAGTGACAGTGAGTGACAGAACCAGGCAGGCCTGGGGACCTCCTACAGGGCCACACAGGGACTGCTCTGTCTGCGGTCAGCCATGCTCCCTTTCTGTGATATGATGCCATTTAGGAAAAGTCACCAAATTGGAGCTCAAGATGTAACCAAATTGGAGTTCAAGATGTAACCAGATGTTTCCCAATGGTGACAGAGCCCAGAATTCAGACACTCTAAAGTTCTTAGCAAAAGAAACAACCTTTAAACATATTTTAGCCCCCACATGTGCTATCAGAGATACCAAATCTGTGGCTTTCAAACACAGAGTGAATTTTGTGTTGATCCCAGGGCTGGCATGCAACTTCCTTTCAGTCAAGCATGAGGAGGGGAGTAAGAGAATGCGTTCAAACAGAACCCTCAGGCTTTAGACGGAGCACTCAGAATGTTTCAGAATATCTAGGGCCTGCTAGCACCTTCAATCCTTTATGGGCTGCCATCTCTTTCAGAGTGTCCATGACTTCACCGTTACATTTAAAAAAAAATTTTTTTTAATTTTTTATTTATTTATAGGAGAGAGAGAGAGAGAGAGACAGCGGGAACAGGGGAGGGTCAGAGAGAGAGGGAGTCACAGACTCTGAAACAGGCCCCAGGCTCTGAGCTGGCAGTCAGCACAGACCCCGACGCGGGGCTTGAACCCACGAACCGCGAGATCATGACCTAAGCGAAAGTCGGACGCTTAACCGACTAAGCCATCCAGGCGCCCCTCACCATTACATTTTCAATGAATTGCTTGATATCTTCTCAAAAATCAGGTAGGGTGTACATATCTAACTACTGATCTGGTTCCTCTTATCCCATGGATACAGATTTGCTTTCTTAAGTTTTCCTTTACTACCTCAAATAATAATAATAATAATAGTAATAATAACAACAATAATAATAATAGTAATAATAAAGAGGTGCCTGGGTGGCTCAGTTGGTTAAACATCTGACTTTAGCCTATGTCACAATCTCACTGTTCCTGAGTTCAAGTCCTGCGTTGGATCATTTTTTCTTTTTTTCTTTTCACATTTATTTATTTATTTATTTTTGAGAGACAGAGAGAGAACACAAGCGGGGGAGGGGCAGAGAAAGAAGGAGACACAGAATCTGAAGCAGGCTTCAGGCTCTGAGCTGTCCGCACAGAGCCCAACATGGGGCTTGAACTCACAAACCGTGAGATCATGACCTGAGCTGAAGTCAGACGTTCAAATGACTGAGCCACCTAGGTGCCCCATGTCCGGCATTGGCTTCTGTGCTGACAGCTCAGAGCATGGAGCCTGTTTCAGATTCTGTGTCTCCCTCTCTCTCTGTCCCTCCCCTGCTCACACTCTCTCTCTCTCTCTCAAAAATAAACATTAAAAAAAAAGTTTCCTTTACTTCCCAACAAGAATCAGATCCCTCCAGATGCTCAGAATTAAGCACACAGTAGTGGCCCCCTCTTCTCCCTCTGCTCTCAGAGAAGGAAGCTACTTCCGAAACTAGTCAGGAATTTATCAGACATACCACTCACCACAGCCTGAAACTTTCAGCAGGCACTCAGCTAGCTGAAATCCCACATCACTACTTCTGTTGATGGTTTCTTTCAAATCAGATGAGATTAATCATCTTCCACCTGCACACTCTGGCTTTATCTCTCATCCCTTCTGATACGTGCAGAGCAGCTGTGAGTTGCTCATTTCTGAATACAACTTCACAAACTTCTAATTCACTTTCCAACTTGACTTTTATCCCTGAAGGGTATTGGAAAAAACTTGGGTTTTCACAACCTAGTCTTTGAATATTAAATAAACGAAATAAGTAAAATACTGTGTTTCTTTCCTAGACCTAACACGTGGAGCTGGGCTATGCCCTGGCTATAACAGCTAAATCATAAATGTGGGCAGTGTTCATTTGCTGATGACCCACTATGTGCCAGTTGTCTAATAACATAGTCCAATGTAGCAGTGTTGTGTGGTAATCATACAGGCCTAGCTTACTAATTTAAAAGAAAAAAAAATGAAGGGATATTCATTTTTGATGGGTACAGATATTCAAGCCACACAGTGGCTCAGAGAACAGACTCTAGAGCCACGTGGCCTGGGACCTGACACTGTTTATTAGCTGTGTGATCTTAGGTAAGACTCTGAACCTCTCTGTGTCTCAATGTCCTTTTGTGTACCTACATTAAGAGCAGCTACTATAGTTGCAAGGAGCAACTACAGGGTGAAAAGTGCTTAAAACATGCTGGCTACCTAGTTCTCTCTCAGTTAATGTGAGCTGTCATCTTAATTTTCATTATTATTTATAAACCAGTGATTGACCCCCAAAGCTGATTCTCAACATTACAGATATGTGTGGCCATTTTGGGGTATAAGCTTACTGAGGCTCTTAGCTGAGTCCAGGAGCTTTGCATTCCACCAAAATGCCTCAGACAACACCTTGTACATCATGAACTTATGGTAAAAATTTGTTGAATGAACATCTGAATAAACAGGCCTGTGATTTTTAATATATTCACAAAAAAACAGGACCAGCACTGACTGCATGGAGAAAATTCTCACCTTAATTTTCCATCTTCTCTACCCTCTATTAGCATACTTATCCTCTTCCTCAATCTACAAGTAAATTTGAAAAACTAATGGAATTCAGATTTATTTATGAAAATGAATCTGCTGCTTTATTGAGGCCGATGGACCCAGTTGGTAATATTTCCCAAGGTTTTTTTTTTAAGATTCTTAAAGGAAACATATAGTTAAGACTCAAGCCAGTTTAATACACCTTGAAAAGTAAGCATAAGAGCCTTAATTGCCTTTTTCTTGGCATACATCAATTCCTACACATAAAAATGTAGCACCGAATAACAGCAGTAAGCCACGTTCCTTTCAATAGCACATCTGGATGAATACTAGCTGTCTATTATGTTTCTTAAAATCTAGGAGGCTGAATCATATTTGTGAAAAGAAACTTTTTAATAAAATTTAAAAAGCCTAATTCCTGGGCAAAACAGAAAGGATCTAGAAATGTCTTTCTCTTCTCTTTTTAATTAATATAAAACCTTCCCACATGCTTCAAAACAGTAACAACTTGATGTTAATATAACCCATTATAACTGCAGTCTTATTATAGAACATTCTAGAAAAAATAATGGTGTGTAAAATATAAGAAAGAGGGAAGAAGACATTTGGGGAATCATAAGCAGTTTCCTTTTCAGATAGAAGTTATGAGTCCGAACAGAGTTCTGTTTTCCCTTTGACCAGCACTCACAAATATAATATTCCATTAAATTCTATTCCATAGAAGGATACTTCCATTAAAATATAACCCTACATTTGGGGTGCCTGGGTGGTTCACTCAGTTAAGCATCTGACTGTTGGTTTCAGCTCAGGTCATGATCTCACAGTTCGTGAGTTTGAGCCCCACATCACGTTCTGCGCTGACAGCACGCATCCTGCTTGGGATTCTCCCTCTCTCCCTCTCTCTTTTCCCCTCCCCTGCTCACACACACACTCTCTCTCAAAATAAATAAACTTTAATATATGAATCTATGATATAGATAATATATATACATATATCCCTACGTTTTTCTTTTTTTTAATTTTTTTAAATTTATTTCTAGGAGAGAGCGAGAGAGAGACAGTGTGAGCAGGGGAGGGTCAGAGAGAGAGGGAGTCACAGACTGAAATAGGCTCCAGGCTCCGAGCTGGCAGTCAGCACCGAGTCCGACGCGGGGCCCGAACCCACGAACCGCGAGATCATGACCTAAGCGAAAGTCGGACGCTTAACCGACTAAGCCACCCAGGCGCCCCTGCTACGTTTTTCTTAAAGCATATTTCAGAAGCCTAGCTCTTTATATTTTTTTTAGAAAATAAAAATGAAGTTATAATAGTGTTATAATGCTCATCAGTGACTATTTTCCTATAGGATCCCAACATTTTATGCCAGAAATACTCACTGAAAACTCAAGTAAGCTGACCATGCCCACTCGTTTTTAGCTGAGCTACCAAATGCCCTAGCACAGAAATGAGTCCTAGAGTTGATTTCACTTATTACAAGATATAGCCCTGCCTGAGTCTCTTCTTTATTCCTGATATCTATAAATTGAAGGGAATAGAATCAGAATCAACTGGAAGGTAAAATCAATTCCTACCTCCCCTGACAAAAACACACATACCAACTTTATTACAGACCGTTTGAAGTCTAAATGGTTGGGCATTATGGGCAGGAAGCCGGCATTGTTTATAGAGAACACATGTGATTTGTTGCACAGCCTGGTTGAGGGACCTCTTGATTCTGTGATCTTTGAAGTTTTTCAGAGACTTAAGATCTGTACATTTCATCATCCATAAATTTTATTTCAATAAGAAAGTGATAGCTTTGTGATTCTGATGGCCACTGAAAATGTTACTGGAGGCCACTGTGTAAAAACACGTATCCCATGAGGATGTTTGCATCTCTGGGTACGTGAGCTCTGTGGCATCGCCATTGGAGCAACACCTCTGTGTCCTGACACCCCAGAAAAACCATCAGTTCCTGTCCTGCGTGTCCTTAGTGACAATTTAAGATGTTGCCAGAACTCACCCAGGCATCAAGTAAAGCTATAGTAAACATGTCTGTGGCATACCTTTCATGTCAGCAGTTATGTTTCTATAAGAATTTATCTAAGGGTGGAATTCAAATGACAATTACAGATGTGTGCAAAAGATTCAGGTGGAACGGTACTCAGTGTTGCCATGTCCATGTGATGAGCCCAGGTCGGAACGGGTCATCGGATGCATCCACCAGACTTAAAGCCAGGGCAGCCCTGGTGTGTCTGCCTGAGTTCACGTTCTTGGGAAAGGAAGTGTGCAAGGAGAGAAGTGAAATATCGTGCAGTGTTGTATCATACGGGAACAGGAGAGGTGGGCATGATGTATGCTTTCCAGCCTAAGCAGCTGTGATTCCTAGAGAGGGGGCAGGAGGCGGAAGTGGATGGGACTTTCCTTCCGTCGGATTTGGGAACTAGTACTCTCATCCCTGGAATGCCACTTTGGGGCCCATACGGGAAAGGGGTGTTCCTGCCATTTTTTTTTTCTATGAGACATAGGGAATGCAAAGCGATAGGAACAAAATATTTGAGACAAGGCACAGGAGAACCCTCAAGATGACTAGCTGTGGAAAACTGAAGACAGAATACTGGGAAAGATATCAGGGTGTGTGTGGGGGTGGAGCAGCGGTCACAGAGAGGGGCCTTCTCTAAATTGCCTTCACCCAGGGCTGTGTGTACTGGAGGGTCAATCAGGGAATGGGAGACTGTGTTTTCATGTACATATAAATAAGCTTTCTGGGCATTTCTGAAATAACTGTGGAGCAGCTGTGTGTGTGTGTGTGTGTGTGTGTGTGTGTGTGTGTGTGTATAGAAGAGCAAACTGAGCTTCTGTATCATCTGGAGGTAGGAGAAGATGGAAAAGAGCCAGCAACATTTGAGTTCTTCATGTGACAGAATCTGAACTCACAGGCAGAAGAGTTAGGGAGGCAGGGGAGTTATATTTATAACAGTAAATTTGGAAACAAAGAATATGTCCAACAGGAGTGAGTGAGAGTTAAGTGAACTGTCACACATCCATACAATGTGAGGCAGGGCTACTGACTCAAAGAATAAATGTGTATATGTTCAATGCATATCCCAGCCCCTACACTCATTCTCACTGTTACCCCGAGAGCACCCTGAGACCTCAACAAGCAGAGGCAAAGCTCAGAGAAGTTGACTGCCAAAGAGAAGGCAGTAATATTCATGTCTGAGGAGTCTGTCCCCTTTTCTTTATATGCATCCAAAGATGAGAGATTATGCCGGTGAAGGAGAAGTGGGGCAATCAGGAAGTGCTGGCACATTATACCTGGAAAATGTCACCAAGCGTACAGTGACCACAAACCTTATGACCAAGCGCAGTCACTACTGAGACTGAAAGAACGCACTAATTGGATGGACCTGTAAACCACACATCATGATGTTGAAAGGCTCTGCCATGACATTACAAAAAGTCGTATTACACAACAGTACTTGTATATGCTCCCATTAAAATAGGAAAATAGAAAAGAATAACTGGAGGTCCACCTGTGGAGAAGAATGATTATTTCTGGGTAACTGTATAAAAAGGGTATTTAAATCCTATAGTTTTCAATGTATGTGTTAATGAACACTCATTACTTGTACAACTAAATTTTATGTAAAAATAAGTCATTAAGTTGACTTAGGACCAAAAGCAGAGTTTACATGTGACACTAGAGGCTTAATTCTGAAATACAAATCCTCGACAGCATTTGGAATTATCACTACTGTTTTTCAGTGTACTCCAGTTACAATTTTCTCAAGGGTACAATTTGTTTCTTATTTCACGTTTTCCTTCTTGACAGGGATTGGGGTAACACCAGGTTGTAATGTGGATAGAGGTTAATATGGGGCCTCCTTTTTGGGGTAATCAGACTGAAATGCTACATTTTAGGTTTTGATTCTCTAATGCAAGATTGATATAATAGTGAGACCCAAATCCTCAGTACTGATACCTGTTAAAGCTTATAGAATGACTCCCATGTACCCTCTGTCAGGCAGTATTCTAAGCCCTCTACACGCTTTATTTAATTCTTACCATGATCCTATGAGATTAGGAACTCTTATCATGCCTATGTTCTAGATGGAAAAGCTGAGTTAGAAAGATGGGCAATGACCTCTCCCAGGAGCTAAAATGCATCATCTCTCCACTATCTACAGTGGCCTTTCAGAGACTACTCAGCTGCTCTTAAGTCCAGCAGAAAAAAAAAAAAGAATTTCAGTGGTCTTCAACACTTTGTGGATACTTTATGCAAATAGCTGTTTTTTTCTTAACTTTAATATATACCTTTTTTTTATAACTCACCTATAAGACACATAGGTTTGGTTGCTCATTATAAATAATTTGTGTTATAGGTTCACTTTGCTGTTATACTGAAAGGGCATGGCAATTGCAGTTCACAGACTCAGGCAACATGACCCTTTAACTTCCAGATTGGGTAACTTTTTGTTTGTCCTCTAATCTATTGGGGTGTTTCTTCCTTTGTTGTAAACACTTGCTGATGCTGTAGGAAAGGCATCTCTTATGCTGTAAAATTTGTAATTCTATGATTATTTTTATTTGCCGACCAACCTGAAGAACAAACAAACAGTGTTTATGAACATTCTTTGACTTGATTGGCTCCAGACCAGGGAGGAACAGACCTGCCGGAGCACCTGTGTGTCCATGGACAGAGGTGGGGCTTCACTCTCCAGCCCCCATGGGCTTTTGACTGAGGCCATGTGATATACCAGCCTGTAACGCTCATTCCTTTTAAGGTGTCTTCGGGGCTACAGGAAGTAAGATTTCCTTCCCACCAATCACTCCATCACTTTACTCTGAATTCCACTTACCTCATTTCCTAGATTTACTTTCTCTGGGGATCTTTCTATTTCTCTTAAGAAGGACCCATTTAAATCATCCTTAAATCATCACATTAAATACCAGCTACCATTGGCTGCAAGGGGAGCCAAGAAGTGTATTATGCCAAGTCTTAAAATGCCATTTTATTTTAACATTTAATTTTAACATAAAATCAGAACTACCTATTTTATCATGGAGGATTTAATAAGTTTACCTTTTAAACTAATGGACTATAACGGGTTCCTTAAATTTTGCATGTAAAAACCCCTGGGATGGGAAACTTTCAATTTCTCCTTAATAACTCATCACTATAAATCAGATTCTTTCAATATACTAAACACTCATGTCGTAAGGAACTCAGAAGGAACTTGTACAATTTTCCTTCTGATGTTTCAGCCACAAGGAAAGTCTAGTTTATTCCTGAAAGGTAGTACTCAAAGCAATTTCATTTTATTTCCCTCCACAGAAGATATCAGATATTTAAGCACTCCCATAAAAGATCTACTGTTAGATATTTCAGAATGACCTGTTGGAGATTTCATTGGTTTCTCTCTTGCCAGAGAATAATTCTTTTTTTTTTTTTCTAAATAGGTTTTAAGTCTGTTATGGTACATTCAGTGAATACTTTATAATAAAATATTGGGTTTGTTTTTCATAGCCAGTAGTTAAATATTAATAGTAGAACACATTTATTGGATCGTTTCCCCTCCAATTAAAACGTTGCACTGATAATGATAACGGTGATGATATTATAACATCAATAATGGTAATGCTATTATAAAATAACAGCATTGATTTATTTTTGGTCCTTCTCCACTGCTTTGCATTTATCTAGATTTCTAAAATAATAAAGAAAAGGATGATAAAATAGAAGTTGATTCAAAGGTCAGTATAATGTAAATAACGATGTTTTTGAAGATTCCAAATTTAAGAAAAGTCATGAAAGGAATTTGTTTCCTGAATATTGCACAGTTAGCACAATCTGGTCCCTAAAGTTCTCCTACAGTGAAAGGTCTACACAGTGTCAATGATCAGAATGAAAACTCAGCGGTGTTTTTAAAGGTTCATGTTTTCAAACATCTGATTTCACACAAAAGAAGGATATCCCCATTCATTCGCTGGATTGGTGCCATGTTAAGTCATGAATGGCCTGAATTAGCTTCTTTTTTAATGATTAAAGAATCTATTGGTGCATTTCATGGGACTACAACCTCAAGTCAAAGGGGAGGATAGAAACTGTCAAGTTTTCTTTATTTCAGCTTAGCCAATGTGACATTTCATATGGCAAAGTAGATGTGCAGTGACAAGAGAGAAAACAGATTTACATGCATGGCTGGACTGTGGATACAGCCCTCTTGGTCTGGGTGGATAGAGAAGAGAGTAAAAATCACATGTAGAGGCAGAACACTCCAAGATGGTGTTTACTTCAGCTACGAATTCATCTATTACCATGCCACTGAGAATCCCAAGATTGTAACATGTCATGCAATCCGAGGACGTGGAGGCACAGAGCCTCTGGTAAAGAATGTTCTGTCTCTCCTGTTTTGATTGTGGGTTCTGCACACTGGCACACAGAGCCCGCTGAACCTGCGCATTTGGAGAGAGGGTGGGCGTAAACTGCAGCTGAGGGGGAATCGTTCATTGAACATGCTTCACAGAAATTGGCTAAATGCTATCAAGCCACGAAATTAATGTAAACACCAATCATAGGATTAAGTATACAACATTTGATGCAAAATCAACAGGAAGAGGATGGTAAAGCTTCTGAAAACAGATATACTCAATCATAAAGAAATCCAATCAGAGTGAACAACAGAAAGAAAGGAAGAGACAGAGGGCAGAAGAAAGGAGATAGGAAAGACACAATAGAGAAGAGAAAGGAAAGGAATAAAGGGAGGGGAAGAAAAAATATATAATCTCTAGCAGACATGTTGTGTATCTCCTACAGTACCATGCACTGGCTCTAGAGAAATTTAGAGTTTATGTGAAATACAGAAATTTGTCTCAAAGTCATTGAAAGATGCTGAGTCTAAATAGTCTCTCACGCAGCTCTCTCAGGGGCAGGAAGCACCTGCAGAGCTAGAAGGAGAAGCCAAGCCTGGCTTGTCTCTCTACCTTAAGTATCAATGGGAGGAAAGGTGCCCTTGTGGCCTGGGTGCCAATGCTGATCATGGTACGAATTGATAGAATCCATTTAAAATCCAAACAGCAAGTTTGGGATAACAAGGGTGTTATCCCTTGGCTCTTGCCTACATATCTAGCTGTGCCCATGTGAGTAAACTCCCAAGTCTCACCATGAACACCTTCTCCTCCCTCTTATAATAGGCTTCTTACTAATATTTCTTTGGTGATTAAACTGCTAATGCTAAGCTTTGGCTATACTGATGTCAGTTCTGATGTCAGTCAGTTCTCAATCCTGTTTCACCACTTACTTAGCTCTGTTACCTGGGATAGCTAACCTACCCCGTGAGGCTCAGGTTTTCCTGGGTAGGAATAACGTGTACCTCAGAGGAGGTACCTATCCCTATTTTACTCTCATATACTACAAACATTCTCAATTATTCTCTTTGACTATGTATTGAACACTATCACTGGACTGGTTGATTGATATTGGACAAACTAGATTTTTAAAAAAAGACTGGACAAGAGACAAAGAAAGGCACTATATAATAATAATGGGACAATACAATAAGAAGATAGAACATTTGTAAATATTTGTGCATCCAATATGGGGCACCCAAATATATAAAGCAATTAATAATGCACAAAAGGCTAGGCACACAAGAAAGGGGCTTCCTTTAGTTCACAGATCATCTCAGAAATTGGGAGAGATATAAAGGGAAAGGTCAGGCCAAGAAATAAGAAAGTCCTTAAAAAAAAATCAATGTGAAAATACTTGCTAATTATGCATCTGGTAAGGAATTGAAATTCAGAACATATAAAGAACTTCTTTGACTTACCAATAAAAACAAAATAGACAGCATAAAAACTGGAAAAAGGATTTGAACAGACATTTCTCCAAAAATGGTATACAAATGACTTATGAGCATATGAAAAGCTGCTCAACCTCACTAATCAATAAGGAAATGAAAATCAAAACGCAATGAGATATCACCTTGTACCCCTTAAAATGGCTACCATTAAACAAAAACAAAAACAAAAACACCCAGAAAATAACACATGTTTGCAAGAAGGTGGATAGGTGAATGGAGAAAGAGATTTGAGTCTAAGACACTGTGTGGGCTTGCAAATATGGCTATGCAGAGAGTTCATTCTGAGTAAATACATCGTCCTAATGGCTTAAGCCATCTTGCGTTGGACTTTCTGTCACTTGCAACTGAGAGAGTCCTCACAAATAATATACTTAAGGAGGAAAGGCATGTTCTAAGAAGCGGGATCCATACATGCAACAGCACAGAGGCCAAGTAACCAAGCGCCATTCTGCGTGCATTGTTCAGTGAGAGCAGCTAGTAAGTGTGAAGGGTGATCTGGAGAAGAAGCTGGAAAAGTGTATAAGAGCCAGATTTTTCTAATTCAGTGTCGCTCTGCCAGAGCCACTATAATAAAATGCAAATGTGATCTCAGAATTCCTCTCCCCTGCTTAAAATACTTTAATGACATCCCAAAGGTTTAAGGATGAAGTTCAAACCCATTAGCTTGGCACCCAAGGCTCCCAATGACCTGCCTGCTTCTTCTCTCTTAAGTCCCATTTCCCACATCTCTCCCAAGGGTCCCCTGTGCTCCAGAGAAGTGGAACTACTTAACGTTTTCCAAACATGCATGCTGTTTCATGCCTTTGTGCCTTCATTTCACATGGATTACATCATTTACTCCTCACCAGAGCCCCAGGAAGTGGGTGCAACTGTCCTCATTTTCCAGACTGGGGAAACAAGGAGTGTAGAGAATCTGAGGAACATCAAAAGCCGTACAGGCAGTAGAAAGGAGAGCTGGGATTTGAACACATCTCTGTCTGGCACCAAAGTTCTCATTCTTTCTCTGCCATTGTCACTCATCTTAGCTCTTCTGCCTTCTAGTCCATGGATCTGTATATTTCATAGACTGGTCTTTTAATGGAATAAATACAATTTTAGGATCTCTGGAGTGGGAGGGGGTGCAGAGGTGCTTACCAATCAATTCAAGCTACTTTGCTACTAAAATCAACAGTTGCATTTTCTTCATTTAGCCCAAAAACATTTCTGAGCATCTCCTTTATGCCAGGCAGTGAGCAAATGATGGCACTATAGGGGAGAACAAAGTGAGCCATAGGTCTTGACTTCATGGTGCTTACAGTGATCTACTTGCTCCACCTGATTCTCATTGAGAAGCCTTCCTGGCTACACGTGAAAATGAATAAATACCTTTTTGCTTTCATATACACATGGAAATCCATCGCTGCTGCTGCTGAGGAAATATCATCAACTGTGTTATTCTCAACCAGTGCCCATGAGTTATATCAGAGATTAATTGATCAGCTAAATGGGATAAGGTGGAGAATAGACTGGGAATAAATCAGTGAAGGAAATAGTGTTCTGTGTCTTATAGAGCTGGGATCAATCGTGTTATAGCTCACTCAGTGAGGTTCCAGATTGCAAAACAGCCTGCTTGGAAGGTGTCATGAACAGGGCAAATCAGTGATTTAATGACATGTGAAATTTTCATTGCTTTATTTATACTCAATTTTCCACTAAAGTGAACAATGTTTCTCAATAGTACTAATTCTGCAGGATCACAAACTAGTGATTGGGACAAAACTGATCATCAGTCAATAGGTTCTTTGTGGAGAATGAGATATATAAGCATTAAGAATTAAAAAATAAATAACACGAACAACAAATTTGTCACCAAGAATCCAGTGAAAATTCAAAAAAATGTGTTTTAAGCTCAAATCTTTAAAGGTTAGAAAATCAAATAATTATACTGTAAATATTATTTGGTGGGATGGGTTATGGTAGAAAAAGCTAATGGAATTTTGTCAATAAAAATTATAATTAAAAATAAAAAACAAAGATTGTTGGGAAACGAAAAATTCAAAGGGAAATTTCTAGTATCCAAAAGCACCTTTGGTGAATGTAATCGTGTATCAGTCCTTCCTTCCCCAGCGAGAGCTGGATGAGGTCTGAGAGATGAAAAGCTGGACACGGGCCCAGATGGGCTGACTGAGAAGTGATTAAGGCGTCATGGGAGGGAAACTAAGCAGCTGGTCCTCTAACTGGTGGGAGAAGACTGCTCAGTGTCCTGTGGGGACACAGAGAGGAAGGCATGCTGGTGCCCAGAGAGGCTTCTCTGGGCAAGTGGTCTTCCTGCAGCTGAGCTGCTATTCGTGGGCAGGGGCTTTTCCTGCCCTGAAAATGTCGTGTGTGGCAGGAGACATTCTATAAGCAGAAAAAAGCCATTATCCCACTTAAGAGAAAACACACTTTTTCGTTTCATTTTTTTTGTTTGTTTGTTTTGTTCTTTAAATTCAGCACCCATCAAAACTGGTCTCATTTTTCTTGTGCTGTACCCTGCGCCCATGAAATAGTTTCAGAATTTCTAAATAGACTGTATCGTGGATGGAAGTTTTGGTATAACCAGCCAGCCAGAAGTGAGGATAACTTAAATAAGATTACATTTCAAAAAGGCCCTAAATCCCCAAATTAAGAAAATGTAAAATGTTACTGAGCGATCTCTCCTTTTGTGTGTGGGCATTGATCGTGTTTATTCAGTGAGTCACACTTGAAGTGCAGCATGTCAAATCCTAAAATAGAATTAATTCTTTTAAAACTATATGGAATTTCCCCTTATCAACACAGACCAATAAAATACAAACAGGCATAATTGGTGGAAGGCAACCCTTAACAGCTAAGGAGGTTAGGAGGTTAATCCTTCAGTGTGGATTAGATTATAAAAGGTATAAATGACAATTAATCTCCAAGTTTTACAAATACATTAGGGATTTTATTTGACTAAGCTTGGCGATACTTGAGTGTTAACCAGAGTAACTTAAGAGGCAAGGAAGCCCCACACCAAATCACATTAAATTACATGGGAGGTGGGGCAATCCAAACTAAATTGAAGAATTAACCTGAAAAAAAAAAAACTATGGAATCGTTTCATTACAAGTTAAAGAACGTGAGATAGATCAGGATGGATTTTTTTTAAAGCTATTAGAGGAAACGGAGATTTCATAAGAAGAAAGCAGGGGTAAGATGCTTCCTTGAGATTCAGAATTATATGCTTTGCATTTCATATCCCCACAGATACTAGATGGGTCTTAGACATACTAGTTATTTGCTACTTTGGGGGGATGGTTAATTCTAGTCTAAAGGTCATCTATTATAGTTGAGAAAGTGACTTTAAAATGGAGTAAAATCTGTAAAAATAGTTATAATAATACTCTCCACTCAGAGCGTTGTTGTGAGGATTAGGTGAGTTTTTCACAAACCTCTGAGAACAATGCCTGGCACATGGTAAGCAGTGAATAAGTGATGCATCAACTTTTTTTTTTTTGCTAAATGACCAACTGCTGCTTTGTACCAGTACCAGTAACATTACTCAGCAATTGATGAGGTTTCCCTAACCAAGATGTGGTTTGAAAATTTGTTAAGCTTAGAACAACTCTCTTACTATTTGAGGTAAGCCAGAAGATAAATAATAGCTATGACACACATACCTATCTTGTACGATGTTTCATAATTATTTATTACTTGCTGAAAAACTTGAGTGGGCAAAGGGAGGAACACGGCAGTCGTGTTAACATCTAAACCTCATTAAAGTTTCATCTTCTTTTAAAGTCCAGGAAGACAAATGAGTTTCCAGAGGAATTTCTTTTCCTCTGTAAGGCTTACACAGATATTTGAACATAACTGCTAAAGTAAATTAAACGGGATTTCCTAAATGGCCGAATGCCACAGTGGGTGGGAGGGGAGGCTGGGGGAGCTAATTAGAGCCAAAGTATCAGTGTTGGATATGGATTTCAATATCTGAGATGACATTGATACTAGACTCTTTACTCACTGGGGTATTTTATTTGAAAAAATATATATATATAATATGCTAATTTTTGATATGAACATTGAAAAAATAAAAGTGATTGTTAATTTATTAAAAAGGCAAATGAGTAAATGGCAAATCAGAATGGGGGAATAATCCTCTAAAAATATACCAATGATTACTTGGCGTGGAAGGCATAGTAAATGACAAAAAATGGCCATAATTTTTTTTTCTTATCTGTTTGTCCGTCTTCTGCAATGTGACCTTGCCATTCTTCCCATCAAGATATGAGATCTATTTCCAGCCCCTTGAGTACAGACTGGTCTGTGACCTTCTGCGACCAATACAATGTAGGAATAAAGTCATAGGAGTTCCAAGTCATGGACGTGACAGGCCTTGTGGCTTCTGTTCTCATTCCCTTGTACCATCATAGGAAGAAGACTGGTCTAGCCCATTGAAGGACAAGAGGTCACTTGGAGAAGACATGATCCGTATCTGCTGAAGGCTTCTGGATCAGATAGCCGATCGCCAAACATGTGACTGAAGCCACCTTAGACAGCTCCCAGATGATGGTGGCCACACGGGTGATCCTTCAGAAGAACAGCATGAAAACCACCCAGGCCAAATTGCTGGCCAAGAGAATTGTGAACAAATAAAATCATGGGTTGTTTGAAATCATTAAAAGTTTGAGTTTAGTTTGTTACACTGCACTAGATAACTGAGGCTGATGGTTTTCAAACCTCTTAAAATGAAATCAAAATTAAGGAACTACAGACACTGAAAATGAGTCAAAGAAGGAAAAACACACCAAACAGTTCTGTTGTTTCTACCTCTGTTTGATATAATATATTTTCAAAATTAACAATTAAATTGGAGAATTCCTGGCTCTAACAGGTTTTGCTTGATTCGTGTTATCTGAGCTAATAAAAAAAAAAGGTAAGAGATAAAATAATATATGGTTCATATTTCAAAATCTAGAAAGTATTTTGGGAACACATTTTAAGAAAATAAAGTATATTAGATTTTTTAAGTGTATAAGAATTATTTTAAGTCTTTTATTTAGGGAAAGTATTTATTAAGAAATGAATCCACATGTCCCTCCTTCAGCAGAATACAGGTCTCTAGTCACTGGGAGCAAGAATATGGGGTGACTTGTGTACCTTTCCTCCATGGTCCTCAACACACAATCCCCTCAATATAGGGCCAAATTAAGTTCAATGTGTATCTCATTTCCTCTTGATTGCCCTCATTTTTGTCCTATCTTCTGCCCTGTTTCTTCCTATTTGATCCCTGTGATGGCTTTGTGATGCGTCAACCTGGGTAGGCTGAATTACATTTCCCAGAATTCCCTTCCTTGCCGATTTCAGAGTCACAAGGAAGATTCGTAGGAGACCTGGGGAAGAGAAATGAAGCTGCTGCTATTTTGTAGCTCATACATGTTGTTACTGATCTGTTGGTTCTCCTGGCGGGCACTAGGCAGCAGCTGGGCCTTCAATTATTCTTTCACGGGATCCTACTTCACTTTGTCTAACTCCTGAGACAAGTATGGGTGTTTAGCTCTGTGACAAAGGGCCTTTGTAGGATACTGTTGACATCAAGGTCAGAATCAAGCATATGAGTTTCAGTTCACCGTTATGGACTTCCAGCTCACAGTTGTGGGCACTAGCCTACTTGTGATCCTCCCTTTCTGCCTGTCTTCCCTGTAGACTTCAAGCTCCAGCATCAGAGGCAGATACCACAGCCTAATGGAGACCACTTAGGCAGCTCCCACACCTGTGTAAGCCAAGTCCCTGTAGCATATTCCCTAGTTTGGCTTTTCTGGTTGAACCTTGACTGGGACAGTCATTGTTTTGACCATGATACCCCTAATAAGGTTATCTCCAGGTTGGTAGATCCTCCACATTTATGGAGCAAAACAAAAGAGCCCTCAGGAGACTATAGATATGGCTTCATAATTACAGAGGCATATAGTGAAGATGATGATAGAAAGATAATAACATATATAGTACATACTATGTGTAGGTTCCCAATGCTGAAGATTCATTTTATTCTACCAACAACCTTGTGAGAAATGTACCATTATTTCCTCTTCCTTTGTGTTTTGAGGATCAGAGAGATTAAATAACTTGCTAGGAAGTGGAAGAGTCAAGAATAAGCTCAGGCATCCCACCTCCATAATCTATGTACTATGTACTATTATACGCTATTACATGGCTTCAAATTAACATGCATCTAATGGTTTTCATTCTTTGGTTACCTCACCTTTTAGAAACATTTCACATGAGAAGCTAGCCTATGATAGTGTATCAGGGCATCTCAGTGCTGTTCCTGATTTCTGACTTTGCCAAGAGCTAGCTCTGTCTTGAAGAGGACATGCCAACTTCCTTATTCATAAAATGATCTCCATGTTTTCTTCCCACTAAAAAAGTTCATGATTCTATAATGTTCTGATAATGATGTTATAAGGTCTTTGAAGGAAAGCTGTTATATGTAATAAAATCGGATGCGAAAACTTTCACCTGTGGATTTTACTCCCTTGCATTTGCTTTTGAAAACTTACCATATCAAAAATTCCTCTATTCTTTTCATATGTGAGGACCCCATTAATCTTTCTATTTCTTCACACACACACACACACACACACACACACGAAGACTTGTGAATAACCACATAAGAAATGTACTTTGACTATAATTGAAGAAATATATGACAGAGGCCAAATGCTACATATGTACCAAATGCTACATTTGGTAACACTTTTAAGAGAAGTTGTTTTTATTAATCGTAAAAAGATCTGAAGGCATTTGAAAAACATAGTCACTGTATAAGAATAACAGCATGGGGTTACTGATCTATGGAAGTCTTACAGTAACACTTTCCTTTCTCGCTGGGTTCACACGCTAGGCAAGTTTTGCTGAGCATTTCACTGTTACTCATCTATTTTTATTTTATTAAACTTATGGTACAAATGTAATTATTCTTATGAAATATAAGTCAAAAATCAAAAGAAGAATAGTTCTAAATGCCACAGCTTTATCCTCTTTTGCCTTACTGCCTATTTGTTTTGTTGCTGTTGTTTGTAAATCTGTAGATTTTTGGTCTTATGAAAGTTTCTGATCAGAAATGTCATGTCACATCATCCCTATCTTTTAGAAAAAGATTTTCTAAGAGTTAAAAAGCCAGGAGGCAGGTACCGAGTTGGAGACAGGGAAACAATACAGAGTGTAAAACAATTCAGAAAAATTGGACAATCAGCCCAAAAAGAGTAGGAGATGACCACTTTTACAGGCCAGAGTCCAAATCAATGACTCTCAGTATTTGGTCAGACCTGTAGTGAGCTGACGGCTCTAAAGTAAAATGGTAGTATTGACAGTCACCAGAAGTGTTAAGGTGATATTGCACTTGGAAATGTAGCAATAGCTAAACAAAAGGTGATCATAGGAACAGCAGCTGTGCTAGTTATTTTTCTTGTGTCTGAGCCTATGCCAGAAAGGGGCTTACTTTTCTAAGAGGGAGAGAGGTACACTATATGCATGCGTTAGGATACTCCTAGCTACACATCCTAGAACCCTTTGCCTATAGGAACACAGCAAAAAAGAAGGTCATGCACCCCATCCCTGGGGGAGTTGCCATAACACTCTCAGTTACCTTTTTGGGGAAACCTTGATGGGGTTTGAAAGTGATGAAGACAGGATTAAGGGTAAACTGGCATAGTTCAACACTGCCGCTTCAGACAAATCTTTCCCAGTGACCGTCTACTTCTCCCCTTCAACTGCAAGCTGAATCACCCTAACTTCTATATTTTGCCACACTTGTGCTATTACACATGGCTTTATACTGCACTTTAAATGTACCGTATATATCTCTCTTCCCCATTAGACTGTGACTGAGGGCAGGAACTATGTCTCATTCATTGATCTGTTCTGAGTATCTAGCGTGGAGTCTGACTTATGGACAAGGTCCAAGGAATGGGAAATGGAATTAAATAAATCCTGTTAGTTTACTCTAAAGACCCAAATTTAAGATAGGAATCCATGTGGGAATTTTTCCAAGTATGTGTGCCAGTTTCTCTGGGGTTGATGACAAGTGCCTTTAATTGTACATAAAGTAGGTAATATTTATTCTTTTGTAACATCACAAAAGGCAACGGCAAAAAGCCTTCAACATGGCCATGATCCAAATTAAAATTCTTCAACCCCGAAGAAATAACTTGGATCTGATCAAAATGTATGAGTTGCTTTTTTTGTCACCATAATTTAAAGACAGATAAATGGTATTTAGGATTTACATATACATGTGGAGTCCAACCTCATTATGATGATTGTACCTAGAAGCCAGGGAGTTTTGAATCTTAAATGTATTTTCAGAAAAAAGTGTATTTTCAGAGGAGAATAAAAAAACCCTACAACAATAGCTTTAATTTAACTGGAGACATTTACTGCGCAATCCCCAAAGAGCAGGATAAATTGTTGAGAGCATCAGCACACTGTCTATTCATTTGGCATATTAGCATGAAAGGGGGCTTTTTGCCCAGTGGAGGTGGGTCTCTTCTCTACAGGATCTTTCTTTTGAGATTTTTGAAATTGCTATTTCAAATACAGTATATTGAGATTCACTCTAATCTTAACTGTAGAATTCAAAAAGTCATTATAACTTTAAATATAACTTGTTGGTACATTTGGCCAAGTCACGAATCTTGCCCTTGAGACCAACATCTACATTACAACAGAAAATAGACACATGTGCAGCCAATTATTTGTTTCCTCTGCTGATGGCATGCAAAAACGATGTGAAAGCATGGATAACTGAATACGGCAACGATCACTATATGGGAAAGATATTCTTTCAAGAGTTATACAATGACCACAAAGTAAAAATTAACTTTGAAAAACACAGTTAAAAAATACCTTTCAAATCAATTAAGGACCCACTTGGTGTTTAGACAGGGGTGACTGTCCCTAAGGCTCACAACCAAGGGATCACATGTGATATGTAATGCAATATGGCATCTCTGCAGCCCTCTGTGATCTAGTGGGGAAACCTATGTGGCCATCTTCCTGACATGCATTCCATCTCTCCTATTAGAATACTGTGTATAAAAATCATAGGGCTGGTTAGTATGGATCCCACTTTTTTAGGTCTCGGTTACCCTAATTTATCTTATCAAATTAGGGCTATACCATTCTTCTTGTGATAGTGATTAGTTAATATATCTAGAGGATAAACCCATCAGTACCTGGCTTTTCTTCTTTTTAAGGGGTTGCTCCAGGAAAGAGTATGGAATCCATTTTAGGTTCAGGAAGGGGAGGTTTCTGGAGATGGCTCTGTATTTTTCAGGGACTCCTGTGAGAGACAGCTTCGGTAATGTATTAAGTGGATATGAAACTTGGATCTGCTACAACCGTTTAACTGCCTTGAGGGAGCCATCTTAGAATGATGTGAACATATGGAAAGGTCAAAGGCAAAAATTATACAGAAGGATGCAGCCTGAACCTTCGCCAAATTGTAGCAAAAGCCCAAACTATCTCCTTTAAAATGCTCAATAGCTTGAGCTATTACTTTCTATTACTTGCAGTGCATCCTAATTATTACAACAGTAAATAAGAACTGTGGTATCAGAGAGGATTTCTGAAGGAGGAATATGATTTTGACAAGTATATAATAGGAATAGGAGTCTGTAGAGCGTTTTCCAAGGTCAAAAAATTGCAGGAAGAAAAGCAGACAGGTATAGAAACACACAATGTGATCTGAAGACAGGTGGTAAGTGAAGCTGAAGGGCAGGTGAGTGCAGGTGAGTGACCCTTCCAGAATGCTCACTCTGGTGACAGATGGCCACTGGACAGAAGAGGGAAAGCTAAATACAGTGTTCTGGGTGAGAGATAATTAAGACCTGGGCTTGCACACTGGTGGTGAAGATGGGGGACAAAGGATGAGTTCAAAGGGTGTGTCAGTGACAGAACATATATGATTTGGTGTCACACTGTATGAGGGGAAGAGAGAAAGTACAAAATGGACTGTGATGTTTCAATCTTGGGACATCTGGTAAAGGCTAATGCCTTCCCATCAATCAGGAATAAGAATTCATTCAGATGTGTGAGTTAAATCATGTTAAATCATTTTTGGAATATGTTCCATATGATTTTTTTTAAAGACAGTTACGGAAGCACTCTAAATCCAAAATATCAGGAAGTTAGCTGAATTATGGCACATTTACTGAATGAAATACTATACAGTGAGTTATTAACATTTTCCTGTGGTTGGCTCACTTGATTGCTAATATTTCCATGCCAAACACATCCCCATACCAAAGGTTCTTTGCTCTATATGGCTGTAGCAAGGTGGTGGATTACATGTTCATTTCAACACCATCTCTTTCTCTACCACTAATAGATCCCTGGACACTCAATGGTTGATAATCTTTATGAAAAAGAATGTCAAGAAAAATGCTTCAGACTTGGGGAAAAATAACTAAAAGAAACACTGTTCTGATGTGATGCCAGTTTTGAAAATTAAGAAATGTATATACACATGAGAAAAAAATATATACACCACTATGTTTATAATCATTAACTTGGAGGTGGTAGGATGCAAAGTATTTTTTCTTTGACTACTTTATAGTTTCTGTTTTTTTCCCCCTAAAATGCACATGGATCAATTATATAATTTTAAGGGGACACTGTTTGTTGGGTTCCCCAGAGAGAGATAATGCCATAAGGATTTGTATGGAAGTGATTTATTAGGAGATTTTCTCAGGAGAAGCCAGTAGCTGGACAGGCAAGAGAGGATAATCAAGGAAGGAGACCAACTGAGGGTATATCAGATAAATCCAACTGGGGATGACTTGAGATCAGTCCTTCAAGGTCAAAGAAGCTGGAGACATTATTACCCCTCATACTGTTCCTCACTGGTTAAGGGCTGCCCCTGGAGAGATAAAAATGATTGTCTTTGCAGGGAGAAAAACTTGAGGGCAGTCCACCCACCAAGACAGACAGGTGTTGGCTCTTAGGAGCACATATAAAAATAGCAAAGTGATCTTAAGGAGTGCACATGGCACACTGACTCCACCTGCTAGACATAGTCATAATATAAAGTCTTTACTGTTTTATTTAATAAACACAAAAACCTTTATTTCATGACTATGTTTGTGAATATTAAAACCGTTTACTTTTGGTAAAAAAAACAAAAACAAAAACAAAAAACAAACAACCCAGAGGACTCAATAAGAATGTATTATTGGCTCAGAACTTCTAGAAAAGGAGGTTTGAAAAGTCTTACATCTTAGAATGAGTATGTTAGACATTAGGACCATTAGGATATGAAACTGACGACATCTGGAGACACCAAATGTTGACTTCCGCTTGTTGTTACCAAGCCAAGATGGCTGAAGTTTAGGAAAAGGAATCTCCCTTCCTGACAGCAACATGCCAAACTTTCAAGAACCTTTGCAAAAATCAATGATGGTCTGAATTATTCAACTAGTGTAAAAGAGGCCAGAGTGGAATGCAAACTATTTGGAAGATCTGGGACTGCCATTAAAGAGCCAAAAATTAAGTCCTCCATTAAGAGAAACCTCGGGCTGCACGTAGCCCCAGTCCCAGTCCCAGGAAAAGCCTCAGACTGTTCAAGGCTAAAGCCATCCTCAGACCGCCCTCAGTTCAGCTAATAAAAAAAAAAAAAAGAACCATTCCTATGGTCTGAGTCAAGGCTGGAAACTGCAGATACAAACTAGCTCCTTCCGCTTCTGTACCATTGCTTAAGGCTTGAGTTTCAGCCTCCCCGGAACTATCAGGCAGCTGCACACTGCCCAAGGCCGAAGAAACTGGCCACCACATCACTCCTCCACACTACCCTGGCAACACTCAATCAGGAAAGGCCAGCAGCCACCCTCCGCCTTACTGAAGGAAGGGCCTAGGGAGAGAGAAGTTAACCTGTTAGTCGCCGAACAAGACCCTAGACTCGCTCTATGATTGGCTGAATTCAAAGGTATCCTAAATGTTGTAATTGGATCCCGCCAAAAACCTGATGGCAGGAACCAATCAAATATGGTATATGTTCATATTTAAATATCAACCAATGACAAACCTGTAACCATAGAGATCTCCTGTCCCTCCCCACGACTTGTTTACTCCTGTCTATAAAAAGGCTGCAAAGGCTTTGTTCAGGGCCTCTCAGCGTCACCGGCAACGAGTGCGCGGAGGTCCGGGTTCGAACCTGCAAATAAACAACCCTTGCCAATTGGCTTTGACTCTGGTCTCTGGTGGTCTGTGTTTGGGGGTCTCTCGAACTCTGGGCGTTTCACCATCAATTATGAATCCCCAAAGTAAATATTCCTTAGGAAGAAAGAGGAAATGGCAGATGTGACATCATTAGCTAACCAAGTTGACCCTAGCTCAAACCCCAATGCCTTCTCCTATTTGCTAATAAGAAGGACAGGCCCATTCGCACATTATATGTTGGTAAGACTGTGCGCTTATATAGGTTTCAAAATGGGCTGGGCCAGACTGTACCATCTTCTAAGCTTTGAAGTTCTCTTCTCTTTCCAATAAGTGTTAAATATGTTGAAGCTTTCAAAAGGCATCTCCTTCTCCAATGCCAGAAAGCTCAGTCATAAGTCTGTGTGGCTGGTTGCCAAGGTGGCATAATTTAAGGTGTTCTGGAAAAGTTCTGTTCATCCCCAAATAGCTCCTCTCCTTTAGCCTCTCAGCCATGGAAAATCAATCAAGATGGGATATTTCGGGAATCAGAGGCAACAGGGGACAGCAAAAATGCACAGGGGCACTCAGGGATTCTTAACCACAGCAGATGTGATTTTATGGATAGACTTCAGGAGTTCTGGAATCTCATGAAGATGTTTAAGAAATGTTGCATGTATACATATGAGTGTTTTTTTTAGGTAATGGAATCTAGGAGTTTCATTATGTTCTCAAGGTAATCCATGACCCATGAAAAGTTAAGCAGTTCAAAACTGAGAGCACCCCTGTATTCTCTATGCTTGAATGGCTACTAACTAGCCAGGTGATCTCATATTGAGACTTTTCCTCCCTCAGTTTAAGATTCATAAATTTCCAAGGACCCCACTTTCTCACTTGATTAGTTTCAGAGCTCCAGCACGGTGCTTTTTTGCATTACTTTTCTGCTTGTTTGTTTGTTTTATTATTTTTCGGAGAAGCAAATGGCCCTCTTTCAAAGACTGCTGAGGAAAATGCCCAAATATTTCTGTTGTACCTGTTCCTTATAGGTCACTCCTATAGCTAGGGGAATAGAAATAAAATAAAACAATATTGGGGCACCTGGGTGGCTCAGTTAGTTAAGCATCCAACTTCGGCTCAGGTCATGATTTCCTGGGTCATGTGTTCGAGCCCTACGTCAGGCTCTGTGCTGACAGCTTTAAGCCTAGAGCCTGCTTTGGACTCTGTGTGTGTCTCTCCCTCTGCCCCTTCCCCACTTATGTGCACTATCTATCCTCTTTCTCTCTCTCTCTGAAAAATACATAAATATTAAAAAAATTAAAAAAATATTTTAAAACAAGATAACACTACTTGAGAAAAGGGAGGAAGAGACTTGGTGGAGAGGGAGGGAAAGAAGGAAGGAAGTCAGAAGAAAGAGGGGTGCCTGGGTGGCTCATTCGGTTAAGCGTCCAACTTTGGCTCAGATCATGATCTCATGGTTCGTGGGTTCGAGCCTTGCATCCGGCTCTGTGATGACAGCTAGCCCAGAGCCTGGAACCTGCTTCAGCTTCTGTATCTCTCTCTCTCTCTCTGACCCTCCCCTGCTCATGCTGTCTCTTTCCCTCTCTCTCAGAAATAAATAAAAAACATTAAAAAAAATAAGAAGAAAGAGGGAGGGAAAGAGAGAGATGACTTTCACTTATAATATGGTGTTATCTATGGGGCAGAGTTGAACAGGAGGTGTGGGAGCCCGACAGTGACCACAAGAAAGCGTGGTTAGGGACGCGGGGATGTGCCTGCACACGGGGCTCCCTGCCTGGGCAAAGCATGCCTGCAAACAGGATGCTCTGCCAGGAGGCCTGCACACAATATCCAAGTTTAATGGTCCGCTCGCAAACGAGGGAACATGCCCTCCTTAGATAAGGAGGAGGCTGGAGTTGTGGGCAGGCCTCTTAGTAAACATGTTGTGGTCGCTTCCTCCCTTTGCTCCCCCTGTCCTTGAAATGTGTTTGGCTACTTGCCCTTAATTGGTAAAGGAATGCATCTTGTAGATTTCAGTTTGTATCCAGTTACCGGGTATAAAATAAACCGCAAGAGGGGCTTGGGTAGAATTGTTCCTCCGGCCGGAGTTGTGTCCGTGTCTGTCTTTTGTGTGTGTCTTGTCCTTTGTGTCATTTCATCCGCAACAGGAGGTAATGGAAAGTGGTTGTAGGATCAGATTCTTGCCCTCATTCTCTCTCACTTCCTTCGAGTACTGCTGCAGCATTCAAATTTTTAAAAGTTCATTTTTAAGAGGTTTTTAATTAAACTGGGATGGGAGGCAGGGGATTGCATACATGTGTATATTCTCTTTAATTTTTACATTTTAAGTTATCAAATCATCCATGTCCTCCAATGAGTGATAAAATACCATAAAGTAGAATTTTTACAAGCCTCTTCATTTGTTTAATAGTGATGATGGGGAAAAATGACCTTTTAAAAACACTTAAACATTTAACTTTTGATCCTAAGTCTTCTCCCCACAGCTTAGTTTATTAAAACTGAACACATCTTGACATTATAAATTAGGAAAGATGAGAGGGCAATCCACTATAATTAGAAACCTGGGCTAGGCATTCTATGGGATAGATCACTACAACTATTATAATACAGTTTATTGAAAATTTTATTGAGTCTCATTCATGCGCAAGTAATAGAACTGCCACTCATGAATTAGGCTTGAATAAGGAAAGTCAAAATTGCAACAACTTCAGCAATCCCTGTAGACTGAGATCAGCCTCTGTCATGCACAAATGTGTTTCTTTCATTAACAGAGGTAAAGGTAATACAATGGGGAGGGGGTGGGCAGAGAAAACCTTTCCAACTCTTTTTGTGGATTCCACACTCCTGACTGTGCACTAACTTAACACTGATCATCAGCATAAAATGGATTCTTCTTGCACAAGTGCTTGTATGGCACCATTTCGCCAACTAAATCCCCTGTATGCTAGGCATAATTCCTTAGGTTTACTCATGGGAAGAGACCAAACTGGGATTGAGACTGGAGACAGTCCCAAAGACAAAGCCCATGCTCTGGTCACCTAGGACTTAGTAAACATTGGGCCATAGATGCAATCAACAAATATGGCCTCTCCCACTTCACTCCTACACTTTATTGAGGTATTTACACTTTAAATATATCAAATAGAAAGACATGAATCAGTGGCCTATAAATGCCAGTTAAACCTCATCTTCCAGGAACAGAAAATGATATAGAAACTAAGCAACTGTTAAAAATTAGTAAAAAGCTAGATAACCAACAAAGAGTAATATGGCAGCATATTTGACAGCATAGTATACAGCCTCTGAAATTACAGCTATGGAATCATTTATTTTTGTAGATTCTTATGATGAGATGTTAAATTTTAAAAAGTAAATAGTAAAATGTTATATATTCTTTTTCAAGGATCTGGGTCTGTCAATGTTATTGTTGTTCAAAGATCTGGATCTATAATCATGCCACATGATTATAATTAAGAAAAACATATTGGGGAAAAATACAATAAGAAAACAAAACAGGATGCTAATACTGTACCATGAGGAAGAATAGTTAAAATTATGAGTAATTTTTAACTCTTCTTCTTCATTTTTTATTACCTTAGAAAGTATAGTATATTCATAATTAAATTACTTTTATACTAATAAACACATTAGTAATGAAATAAACATTATTATTTACATTCATATATGAATTCACATTTTAAGTATTTTCTCCTACTCTAACTTGGTTCTTCAACTGCTACGCGAGGATAAAAGCAAAAATACTAAAAAACCAAGCTGTCAGATCTGAAGGTGAAAGACACTGAGTAAAAGTTGGTCAAGTCTGCATAGTTGGTGGACCACAACAGCTGGTCTGGAGCAAAACACATCGTGCAAAACAAGGTTGCTAACACCCAGGTTAGCACTCCTTCTCCCCCAAATCACAGGGCTATTTTTGGTATAAAAAAAGTACATCTATTTGAGACTATAATTTAGGGGAAAAAAATCCCTTTCTCCCAAAGGCATCTGAGGAGATTTCTGCTGTTTTTACCTGCCAGCAACCATTGTATCATTCTCTGGCATCTTGCCCCGATTTTCCTTTGTAGACCACTCTTTTCTCATTCATGGTCCATAGGGATTTAGGTAGAGCTGACTATCTCTCAGGTCCATGGTTATACAATGGCTGAGTCCAATTGGCCAGCAGTCAGCACAGTGTAATGGACTCCAGGCTCATGTAGTGTAAGCCCTGAGACCCGGATGAGCCTTATTTGGAATGACCTTAGATGGCAGGACATTCTCTCCATTGGTGTTGCTAGGCCAGTGGGACAGGAACCTGGTGCTACAAATGATCTTTTTTTCTATCTTTTGAAAGATCCTGTCTGAAAATGGAATAACCCAAAGAGGAGAACGGCTGAATATATAATAAGATGTTTTCTGGTGATACTGTTTGAAACTTGGGTCCAGCAATGCCTGAGACTTCACGCTATTACTGGACTTTTCTTTTATGTGAGTCGATAAATTCTGTTATCTCCTTAAGCCAATTAGAACTTTGCTGTTGTTACTTGCAACCCAAAGACCCCCGAACCATATTTCTGCAAGTATCCATCAAAGTGTACACGGACACACTCTCTGGTCAGACAAATGCTTGCTGATTAAAGAAACCGCTGCAGTTATATATCAGGTGGTCAAAACTATAATCATTCACTACTAATGTGACCGAATGTACTTCTGCCTCTGGACAAATGTAGTTGAGCATCTTATAAGATACTAAATGAGAAAATACTGAGTTAAACAACGATAATTATTTGATTTATCTCAAATGTGTGTGGTATATAGATCTTCAATCATTTTCTAAGGCAACAAATTAGATATGCTCACCCACATTGGGGAATCTAAGTGGCTATGGTGTTTAAAAACAGGTTTTGATCAACAAGTCTTAATTGATACAGCAGGAAAAGAAGGTGCTTAATTAGCCATCCTTCATTAACATTAAACATGAAAACATTTTTATTAGTGGTGATAAAATGTAATGTAGATTGGTGATTCTCAAACTTTAGCTTGCATCAGAATCGCCTGTAGAACTTGTGAAAAAAACAATTCCTGGCCACACTCACCAGAGTTTCAGATTCTGTGAGTCTGAGGTAGAGCCTGGGACTTCGCATTTCTAACAAGTTCCCAGATAACGCTGATGCTGTGGGTTGAAGAACCACAATTTAAGGATCGCTTGTTTAGATTCTTTTTTACATTTTGCATTTTGGCATAATTTCTGATATTTATTTGGTGTCTTTGTTTAAACACATAAGCTCACATTTTCTGAGATGCAGGTATATTTTAGATCTGAAAATTCTGGGCATAAAGGTAATGATGTGCTTTAATGGTGGATGGGGAATCACACATTCTAAAGTAATCTGGGCAAAAGCTTGATTAAAATAATTCATTATGGAAGTCAATCAACCTTAATTTCCAATAGATGACATGATCCGTCAGGCACTCTGCTACATCAAGCAAAAGTCAGGCTTAAATGTTGCTCAGCTGCATTTATTAGCAAAGTTCAACAGGTCAAAGTAATCAAGTACACTGCAAATTCTTAGGTGACTCTTTACCTCTGCCTAAGGACTAAGTGGTTTCTATCTGCCGATCGGGACAAGTAACTCTTAGCAGGAGCAAGTAAATAGTTTAGCAAAACCTGTGTAATCTGCATCCAGTCGTTAAAATGAGAGTACAAGTCAAAGAATGTGCTGATACCAAGGTAGAATGCCTTATTATTTTGTAATAATTTAATGATACCCATCAATTCCATTCAAGTAAGTGTTTCTTGGACTTGAAAATAGGGAAGGGTCTAAATTGAGTGTTACAGGGCCAAAGCTCAAAATCTCACTGGCTTTCTCTACACTTTCCTAAATGGGATTTCTATTTTGATAAACCACCATATTTCCCCCTATCTTCTTATTTAAGGCTTAACCACTGATGAAGTAAGGACTGTTCGTAGTTTAACAACTAAGATTGCATTATAATAAAACTTCATTATAAGTTCCATGTGAAATATCTTCTCTGATTGACTATCAGTGTGAATATGGTCCATTTCAGCATACCTCACTTGAAAAATATATACTTGAAAGGCAAACATATGCTGATATTAGCTTTAAAGCAGGTAAATCACAATCGGCAATAAGGATTTTTATTTCTGTATGGTAAGGAGCTTTGATAACAAAGAAGCACAACGTTGGAGAAAAATTCGACCTTCTGCTCAACCCTTTCCTTATACAAATGACGGAAACAAACTTGTAAAATGTCAGTTGCTTGCCACAGGAGTTTAGTTAGCTATGAAAACTATATATTGAGGGCCATAAGTTTCTTATTTCCCCAATAGATAGTCACCTTTTCAACGCATCTGCAGATGACACAGAACAGGGTGAAGAACACGGATGCTTGGACAAAAGACTCAGGATGCAGAAAGGCTCCAAGAGCCTGAAGCGATGGATTACACTAAATACATCCAACTGGGTAAATTTAGGTCAACACCATGCCCCGCACTGTACTAAAAAACCACAAGCAAGAAGGCGAAGAAAAGACATGGTGTCAGCACGACACAGAGGATTTAGGGGTTACATGGAGTAGGTAGCCTCAACATTGGTCAAGTGTGACCACACACCTGGTGTGTTTTAACAGTGGTGTAACACATGCAGAGAGGAAAGAGGGACAAGACTTTGCTTTCCCCTTTACTGCTCAAGTGGGACCGGTCATGTTCTGCTGGATTTCCCACTCACCAGGCATATGGAAAATGAGATTGGGGTACCTGGGTGGCTCAGGTGGCTGAGTGTCCAGCTCTTGATTTTGGCTCAGGTCATAAGGGTGGTGAGGCTGAGCCCAGCATCAGGCTATATACTGAGCATGAAGCCTGCTTAAGATTCTCTCTCTCTCTCTCTCTCTCTTTGCCCCTCTCCTTGCCTCACACACACACACACTCTCACTCTCTAAAAAAAAAAATAACAATAGGGGCACCTGGGTGGCTTAGTCGGTTGAGCGTCCGGCTTTCACTTAGGTCATGATCTCGCAGTTCGTGGGTTCGAGCCCTGCGTCAGGCTCTGTGCTGACTGCCAGCTCAGAGCCTGGAGCCTGTTTCAGTCTGTGACTCCCTCTCTCTCTGACCCTCCCCTGCTCACGCTGTCTCTCTCTCTCTCTCCTAGAAATAAATAAAAATTTTTAAAAAATTAAAAAAAATAAAATAACAATAAAAAATTAAAAAGTGAGATCAATCAGGGAGAAGAATCAGGATGATGAAGAGACTGGTGCCATGTCACATAAATGCAACAGCAGAAGAAATTGTGGCTATTGAGCCCACAGGAAAAAACCTTGGATGGTATGTGAAGAGAGTTGTCCCTGAATGAGACAACTTATCACAGAAGAGGAACGGACCTGCCCTGCATGGCCTCAGGAGACACAAACAGCCTTCTCTTGCAGAATTCCTGAAAGAGAGACTTCAGAGAAATCTTAGGAGATGAAAGCCACTCAAAGATAGATGATAGAATAAAATTTTGGCTAACATTTTATTCAATCCTCACTTGGTGTCAACCCCTGTGCTGAGGATTATTTGTTACCTCATTTCACCTTCCTAACAACCCTTTATTAGGCACATAATCATCCTCAATTTAAATACGGGGCAACTACAGCATAGAAAGCTTCAGTAACTTGTCCAAGAAGGCATAGCTGGCTAGTGGGGTAGCTTCAATTCAAACCCTGGCTCTCTGCTAAGCCAGGTGCTTAACCTCTGCAGCACACTGCTTTGGGCTGCTTTTTTCATTTTTATTTTTTTTTAAGTTTTTATTTATTTTTGACAGAGAGAGAGAGAGAGGGAGAGAGCATGTACGCAAGCTGGGGAGGGGCAGTGAGAGAAGGAGACACAGAATTCAAAGGAGGCTCCAGGCTCCAAGCTATCAGCACAGAGCCTGACGTGGGGCTCGAACTCACGAACCATGACATCGTGACCTGAGCTGAAGTCGGACGCTCAACGAACTGAGCCACCCAGGCGCCCCTGGGCTGCTTTGAAAAATATGTTTCCTGCCATTGGAAATGTCCTAAATGTAGGCAGACATTGAGTTAAACATAACCTAAATGTTCCCTTCCGGTGAGGAAGACCTAAGACTCTATGCTTTTCTGAAATGGGAGAGCCACACTTTGAATGCCTAGCCCTACTCATGTAAGGAAACACAGAAAAGATTTTTGTATGAACAAGAGAAAGTGACTCTATGGACATTGTGAGAGCGTCCTGTGATTCTTCCTAAGTACTTCTGTCAGCTAAGGAGTTACTGGCTTCTGGGGACAAAGGAAGACATAGCTGAGGGTGTGCTTAGGGCTTCAGGGAGAAGGGACAGAACATTTGCCTAAGTATCTGAGGAAAGCAGCCAAACCCAGACAAAAGAGAGACTGGGACTGAGGGAAGCTTTCACCCAGCTCAGGGGTTAGTGACTCTGCTCTCTCATCCCAGAGTCACAGCCACTGATTAAGTGCCATGAATACAGCGGACAAGACCTGGGCTTGAGTCACACGACAGGGACGAGACCTCGAGGCAGGCTATAAACGGGACAGGCTCCGAAACTGTCCGCCGCCCTACACACCTGGCAGGGGAAAGAAAGGCTGTGCTATCGGTCCTCAGAGGACAGGAGGAGGGGATTTTGGATGATGGGCTCCCTACACCTCACACCCCAGAGGAAATGAGGGCCCTGGGGAAGGGGCTGACGAGTCTTCCACGGCCCCACCTGNCAGATCCCTGTCAGGGTTTCTCCAGCTCCTTCACATACAGAGAAGACGGGAGGGCTGAACAAGTCACACAGGATTGCGTGGCAATCAACGGCAGCAATAAAGTTGCATCAGGGGCAGAAAAGAGGACCTATAAACACTTGGGGACTGATGAAGGGATGTCCCATCATCCGATGCCTGCTTAGGAGAGCACAGAACCAACCCATGGTTAGCATACTTAAAAGGTCACTTTTCCCACAAGCCGGGGGAAAAGAATTGCCCCAGTCTTACCCACAGGAATAACCCTTAAGATTCTGCTATTCAACTGAGAAGCAAGAAAGATGTGTTTTTTATAGGGCCACACCTTATGCGAGCTCTTAAGTATAGCAGTATTTGTGGCGCAGTGGATTGAGCATTCAATTCTTGATCTCGGCTCTGGTCACGAACCCATGAACTGTGAGTTCAAGACCCAAATCAGGCTCTGTGCTGATGGTGCGGAGCCTATTTGGGGTTCTGTCTCTCCTTCTCTCTGCCCCTTCCCCAGCTGTGCATGCTCTCTCTCAAATAAAACTTCAAAAAAATAAAATAAAAATACTCTACTTTCATTTAATCCATTTGCATATGTATTATTATTCCATCATGCAGACACTGTAGCTGAGTCTCTGAAGTATTGATAAAATTCCCCAAAGTTAATGATAAGAGCAGGATCTGAACCAGGGACTAAATCAGAGTTCGATCTCTGAACTCCTTCCTACCATGCTGCCTCAACTTTAGGGAAATTTTGAAGTACAGAAGAGCCAAGAACCAAAAAGGATTAGCTCCCTTTATCTTTATTTCTTTGGCTAATAGGTAAAGGCAAGTCCAATTTGGCTTTGGTGGGAAGTTTGTGTTCATGTTACAGTTATCCCAAGATATATGCATTTAACTATTAGACTCTTGGAGTGGGGGAGAGAGCTAAAACTAGAGGAAATGAATGAAAAGGGGGATAAGTCACGATGCCAGTTAGACAGAAAGGCAAGGGAGGCTGGCCACGTGACTACGTCTCAGGCTGCTCAGTAATCAAAATCCAAATCTACTTCTGTAAAAGCAGCTGGGATTGAGGTTCTCAGCTAGATACTCTATTTGTTTTTTAATAATGTTTATTTTGAGAGAGAGAGAGAGAGTGAGAGAAAGAGAGAGCTCATGGGAGGAGCAGAGAGAGAGGGGGAGACACAGAATCCGAAGCAGGCTCCAGATTCTGAGTTGTGAGCACAGAACCCAATGTGGGGCTTGAACCCACAAACACAAGATCATGACCTAAGCGGAAGTCGGAGGCTTAACCAACTGAGCCACCTAGGTGCCCCTCAGCCTGATACTCTTTCAGAAGCAGGATATCCTCTGGCAGAGCCAAGATAGGTGACCTTCTAGGACATCCAGAGGAAAAGAGGCAATGGATACCATATCCAGAGCTGTCTTCAGAGGGAACACCCAGATTTAATTCAGTGGTAATGAGTAATGGTGATATTTTTTGCTGGTCTTTGGAATTTATAATGATCTTATGGGGAACAGCTGCCCTCAAAAGCCATCTATCTTTCTGTGGGTGCTCACTAAAAACTCACTGCTCCCACCTCCCCAAACCATCTCTAATTTCTGTGTTGAAAGCCAATAAGTAAGTAGAAACTTACAAAAGTGAGCTAGTAGCTTCACTTCATGAATGTTTTATCACCTTCAGAAGTTCATATATGAGGCTAAATTATCACAGGATTTATTTTTGGAAAGCAAGTTAAAAAGGCATTTGAGGAAGATGGATGAAGTCAATGAACAGGTGTTTCCTACACATAAAATAAAGACTCTCTTCTCCCAGGGGCAGGCTACATCTACCCAGAGGGTCAGGGTTAATTTAAAAGGTTACTTGTTTATCACATGCTTAATGTAGGTTCAAATATAGGTGGCAATCCTTAAATCAAAGAAAACTATGCTGAGACACAGAAATCAAATGGGAGAACTCCAAGAATTATATACTTTCAAGTTGTTAACATTGGGACTTTTTTCTAAAGCTCTTATCTTGGGGTACTTGGGTGGCTCAGTCGGTTGACCATCCGATTTTGGCTCAGATCATGATCTCAACAGTTCGTGAGTTCAAGCCCCGTGTCAGGTTCTGTGCTGACAGCTCAGAGCCTGGAGCCTGCTTTGGATTCTGTGTCTCCCTCTCTCTGTGCTCCTCCCCTGCTCACACACTGTCTCTCTCTTTCAAGAATAAAGATCATAAAAAAAAATTAAAGCTCTTATCTTGGGTGTTAAAAAAAATAAAAAGACAACCTATGGATTCTATGGATTCGTTAACTCTGCCTAAAAGTCATTGCACGGCCTTGCTCAGCAGCACTGATTTAAAAATAAGATATGCTAATTTATGTACTGATAGTAGAACAAAAGGAAACTAGAAATGATGCAAAATAGCTAAGTCTATCCTGGGCTTTGTCATTTCTCGGTTTATCAGTGTTAACAATTATGTGTAATTTTAAAATAAAATGATTCTTTTAGCAGATAGCACACAATTCCCCACAGCCCAGAAGACACTCTGGTTTTGTGTCTATTATCTCGACTTAGAACCGCCAAAGCAGGGCACCTCTTCAGGTTTTCAACCTTTGTATTCATATGTAGAGTCCATGGTCCAGAAGATTCAGGCAGATGCCACAATTCAAGCCCGTGGGCCACTGTCCAACAGGGATTCAGGGTGAAATTTTCACTATCTGTCCCTGCCCTCCAGGAGCCCACACATTAGGGCTGACAGGACACTTGTTTTCTTTTGGAACTTAAATCCCAGATAAAGGAAATGTGAATTCAGAAAACCACACCTTGGGGGATAAATATACACATTCCTTCACCGGTTTCAGTTGTCACCTGCCTCAGGTGCCTTGTGAGAATTGTTTCTTATTCCTCAGGAAGAATTAATAGATACTTCCTGCTGTGAAATTAGCTCCAGTGCTGAGATAGACAAACTTGCTACCAAAACTGAAATCACCCGGACCTGAGAAGTCTTTCTCCAATTTGGCATCCTTACGGGTGCCTCCTGAAGGAATGCCTGAGGGATACAGGGAAGGGAGGGGAGTGGGGACAAGTGTCTGCAGGCTGGCTTAGATAATGGTAGACTGTAGTGATGACTTTCTTTTCCTCCCTCCCTTCCTTCCTTCCTCTTTTATTTATCATCAACACAGATCCCATGCATTTACTATTTCCTATGAGCCTTTTCTTTGTACTTTTCCTATAGCAATGATGCAAATGAGCCTCCAGAGCAAAGTGGACTTCTTTGTGAATGGCTGGTGTGGGGGCTACTTTGGCTTTTATGCAGGTTTGCAGCTCGTTGCAACACGATCCATCTCAGCTGGTTATGTGTAGCGAGCAGCTGGCAGCAGGTGCCCAAATAGCTGCGGAGAGAAGTTAAAAGGGACTAGTGCCTGCTGAGAGAGCAGAAGAATGGCTTTAAGGACTCCCTACAGCACGGCCTCCAGCAGCCAAGGGGGCACTGGCAAGGAGGCAGGGGAAGCCACAGCAGCTGACAGACGTGCTGTCAAGTGGTTGGAGAAAACATCAACTGGCCATTCAGAGTGAAGGTCTGGGGACCAAATGGGAGTCTAGGAAGTGGAGTACAAATGGTGACGGGCTATTTGGACAACCTCAAAGGAGAGGCACAGTGAGAAGAGACCCATCCTCCAGGCTCTGTCTGTACAAAGCCAAAGATGAAAGCACCAGCACAGAGGCAAATCTTGGCCAGCTGGAACCGAGGAGCCCCAGTCTGGGAATGACTATAGACCCGGGTACACATTTTGACTTCTCCCCTCCCTCCTCCTTACACCGCCACTCTGGTAGGTGGAAAGCAATCCTTCTGCACAAATAAACCAAGTTTAGACCTAAGATATCATAAGATTAATATAAGGTGACTAGCTGATTCACTCTAAACCCCTCATTATGTGGAGGGAGAGGAAAACACAAAAGGAATGAAAAGGATTAGGTCCCACTGAATGTTTGGCATCCCAACTCAGAAGCAATGAGAATCTAGCAAAATGAAATCAGCAAAAGGAAAATGTGGTGCGGAAGAAGGACAGGAGACTCCCTATCCCTCTCCATCTCTCCAGTGATGAGAAGAAGCAAAAAAGATGGTGAGCAAGTGGTAAAAAAGACAGCCTAGAAGTTTGGAAGCAAAATAGCCCATTGTCCCTAAGTCACAAGACACTCTAAAAGAATGTCCACTCTCAGATACCCGTGTAGCTTGAGGGAGAAACATAGTTGTGTGCAATGCATATGCACGTGGTGTGTGTGTGTGTGTGTGTGTGTATGTGTGTGTGTGTGTGTGTCTGCCTGTCTGAGAATTAGTAAAGGAGGATATAAGAGTGACAGGAGAGAAGGAGGAAGAACAAAGAATTCTTTTCTAGCTCTTTGAAGACTGACATTTTATAACAGGTGAATACAGGATAAAGACATTGATTTTTTAAACAGACCAAACTTTAATCTGTTCATTGTACATTTACTCCTGGCATGCACCTTGCTAAAAATATTTTTGAAAAATTCCTTGTTTTGGAATTACAGGCTGATCTAATTTAAGATTCACATGAGATTATCAGAGAAGTATGCTTTAATAATTTCTCCCCAAATATGGTGCATTTCCCACATTTATATCTGGTAGCGGTAAGAGGTTGCAATGTTATATAATTGTTATAATTATTATATTTAGTATATACTTATGAAAACTATTATAATTACTTAATAACGAGTGTAATTTAGATTGGTTCTGATGGTCCATGAAGGTTTTACACCTTTGTGATGGGGCCTTCGGACTCAGTTTTGGGGCACCTAGAATTGGGCGAGGCCATGAATGGGGTCTACATTCAAGAATTTACATTCACCTCAGCAAACACCCAGACAGTACATTTGGGGTGAAACAGAAAATCTATTTCTTTTCTTATTTGTCTCTCTCTCATAAGACTAGACTGCAGGGGGATTGCTGGGTATTTGGATTTCTGAGGAACCCATTTTATCATACGGACTTAGGAACATCTGCGCTTTGCATGCTGCCTGCCTGTAGTTGCTGCTCATTTTAAGCTGGGATTACGTACAGAGTTGCTTCCCTCAAGTTATGACACTGTACGGGAGGCAGTCTCCTCTAAATGAATTCATGATCATCTTGGTATTTCATGAGATTACCAAAACCAATTTGACTTTGACCCTAGGCACATAAAGAGCAAAAAACAACAATGATGCCACAAGAAAAGGTGTTTTTCATGTTTCCAAGAAAGCTCCTGTGGCTATGACTACCAATGAGACACAAGTGAAGGAAACATCTCCATCCTGAGAAAGAAGATCCCAAATCCCCAAAATGATCATGTTCCTTATTGTAATTTTAAAAGGATTTCTTCTTTTCCCTTTGCTATGTTGAGATACTATCCTCACCCCAACAATGGGCACATATTTCAAACCACATCTTCTTTGAAAGCACAGCGGAAACTTATTTTCTAGAAGAGCCCCACTCCACTCTATTAGTTGAAAATACTTATGAACACGGAGCTCTGAAAGAGAGGTTGCAGCGACTTTCTGTGTGCTGTAACTAATGAGCTCCAACTAGGAAGCCAGGGATGTGACTGGGCAGGCTGAGGATGTTTACATTTGCTGAGGCACATTCACAAATAAAACCAAAGACATATTTTAGGTGGTTCTGACACAGAAGTGATTATCCACACTAATACTGTGGAGATCCTTCCACCCATGGTCCTTTGCATTTATAATCTCTCCTCCCACTATTCAAATCTTAAAATCCCTGATTCACCGTAGCAGTTGGTCACAGTGCTTTGGTAATAAAGTAAAACTGTATATTTCTCACTCCCAACGTAGGAAGGCTCTAGGGTTGGGGCTGATTTGAATGCTGATGAATTAGTTCAGCCTCAAAAGGGTGCCATGAGAAATCAGAGGAAGTGAATTCCTCACTACACTTCATAGTGTTCCAGGGGCCGGATTTCCTGACTCAGCTGCTAAAGGTAATACCTATTCATACGACAAGGACACATTTTCTGGACCCCATTCTGGAACCATTTTTCCCCCCAAGGCCATGTAACATTTTCTCCTGGTGAATTAACAGAGTTTACAGAATGCCATGAGTCTATGACTGCTCATCAATCATACTGCTTTTTGAATCACAGCTTCTAATTTTTATTCATGACACTCAGGAATGTTACTTAGAAGCATCATATCTAGGATAACTCAGACACCCACTGTGGAAAAGGAACCAAGATTTGGGGTTTTGTTTTCCAATTATACTCATGACATACTAAGCTGAATCATACTTTGTAGAGTAAGGATTAAAATGCTAATTGGCTATAACTAAGGCAAACTGAGGCCTTTTGATTAAGCAAGCCAGCCAGCTTTCAGTTTCTGACATCAAAATTTATACTCTCCGCGAAAAAAAAAAAACAAAAAACAAGGCCGTGGCTATATAACATTAAACCAACACACAATTAACAACACTTCATTCTAATTATGTGTGGGCACAATTAATGTTGGCTCTATGGTTCATTTTTCTTCTTTGATGGCTCTTAAATATTTATGGAGATTAGTCCTTGATGTATGAGCCTTCTCTAAGATCTGGGGTTTTCTTCCAAGCTCCCACACAAATCTGGGTAGGGCAAAGTAACACATTTATGCAGATTAATTCCTGACATATTGGCCTTTTTCTAACATCTGAGGTCTTTCCATCAAGCTTCCACCCAGATCTGGCCCCACAGTGCACTGTAGCCAAAGGTGCCCTAACAGTTGAGCTCACTACCCACCCCCAGTGAGGACTTGTTCTTTCCCCTCAGCAGTTGGTCATAACTGATAAAAGGTTATGTCTTGATTGAACAAGCTTCCAGAAGCTGGAAGGCCAAAAGGTCTGCTGTAAAACAGGGCTGTAGACGCTGACAAAACCCAAGGTAAGAGAAATCCTCGGCTGCCGATTACTGGGGAGAGTAAATTGCAGACAAGTTTGGCTCCCTCACATCAATAGTAAAGAGACAGGCAGAAAGGAGTGCTGATCAAAGGCTTTCGGTGATTGGTACAACTTCCGTTTATGGCACGCACACATTTTTCTACCCTCCAAAGTCAGTGGGGGCCTAAGTTTTAAGGCTGTAAATATGCTCCCCATGACTCAGAACCGTCTGGACTGCCACTGGTGTGTTTGAGCATGTTATGTTATGCTGTAAAGCTGGGCTGCAGCTCCTGGTACTGTGGGGGTGGAGGGGCTGTTAGTTACAAACACTTCTAGACAGATCAGAGGTCTGATGAGACAACTCCATGAAGTTACAGAAACGGGGGTGGCGCCTGGGTGGCTCAGTCTGTTAAGCATCCCACTCTTGATTTTGACGCAGGTCATGATCTCATGGTTCATAAGTTCGAGTCCCACATCTGGCTCTGTGCTAATGGCACGGAGCCTNATTCTCTATCTCTCTCTCAAAAATAAATTAACAAAATAAACTTAAAAAGAAAGAAGAAGAAATATTGTTAGCTCTTAATATGTATGTGTTCGGTAGATGGGTAGCTTCATGCACTTGTACCTAAGGGACAGGAAAGGGCTTTCAGTCTAATTTCTGGCCACCAGTACCCCGGGCTCAGGGAGGCCCACATGCTGGTGGCTCCGAGGCTTGTTCAGGCTTTGCGGCTTTCATCCAGGTAACACCCTCTGCCTCTCTTCTGTTGGCCTGTACAATTTGCATACAGCCTAAAAAACCCGGTTCAAGTGGCATCTTCTTATCTCGATACCCTCTCCAAAAAGAATCCAGTCAGGTCCTTATATCTCGCTGTTTCATTGACTCTTGCACATAATTTTTAATTTTTTTGGTAATTTTAATATGTATCATTTTCATTATTTAAATCAGCATATTTTTGTCTTCCTTCCAACAGCGTGAATGTCTCAGGGACAGAGAACATGGTGTATGGATCTTTGTAAAGCCAACGTCCCGTAGCCGCCGAGGGCTAGAGATGCCAAAGAAGGGAGAGAGGAAGGAGTGGGAAAAGATAGAAAGAGGGAGAGAGTGGCAAGGAGGGGGAAGGATGGAGGAGAGAGAGAAGAGGAGGAGGAGAGGGAGAAGAGGAGGAGAAGGATGATGGGGAGGGGAGTCAGAAGGAAAAGACTGTATCTAAGTACCAGCCTACCTTCCTGAGTGATACGAAAGCATGCCTTACTTTTAAATAACCCAAACGCTAGAACTTTGCCAGATCATGGAATTGATGGGCCTATCAGTTGAGATGTTCTTCCCTCCAGTGGCCAGGTGGTGACCACATGCCAAGGTCGTCCCTCTCTGGAGTCTGGAAGTTCTCACAGAACTACTACTAAGAGAAACAGTCCTTTCCCTGGTGTTGCTGATTCAGTGGGACACTAACCTGGAAGCTTCTGGTTGCCAACTTTGCCAACACCTAAAGAGAGCCTGTGTCGGAATGAAACCCGCTTAGGGGCTCCTGGGCTGCTCATTCGGTTAAAGGCCCCACTCCTGATTTCAGCTCAGGTCATGACCTCTTGGTTCCTGAGATCAAGCCTAGTGTTGGGCTGTGCACTGACAGCATAGAGTCTGCTTGGGATTCTCTCTCTCTTTGCCTCTCCCCTGCGTGCAGGCTCACGCTCTCATTCTCATTCTCTCTCTCTCTCTCTCTCTCTCTCTCCCCCCACTCTCTCAAAACAAACAACAACTTAAAAACGAAGACAAGACTGAAACCCACGTGGAGGAAGGCAAAGCTGAGAGAGGGCAGCTGCTCCCTGACCAGGTCTGAGCCTCCGCATCACCAGTGCCTCCACCCACTGCTATACCTCACTTTCTGGCTCCCTTGGTGAACAGGCTATGGCTTAACTCTGCCAGAGTAAGGCCTCTAGGATTTGCAACTGAAAGAAGGATCACAAAGAGAGTACTTTGAAAGAAGTGCAGGATGGCCTTTAAAGGATCTCTGAAACTGCTTGAGCCCCTTTGATCCTGTACTGAGTAAGGAGGGTGGCTCCTAAAAGAGTGGCTTGGGTGCTTTTCCCTGACTGTGCTGTCCCCAACAGAGTCACTTGCAGAGTTCTTAATTTCAGAGAGCCATTTATTCTTAATTGGATATGAAGAGATCTAACTGCCTGCTTGCATAACCTGAAACACTTTTTTTTTTAATTATTTATTTTTGCGAATGAAAGAGAAAGAGACAGAGTGCAGGCAGGGGAGGGGCAGAGAGACAGGGAGACAGAATCCAAAGCAGGCTCCAGGCTCTGAGCTGTCAGCACAGAACCTGACGCGGGGCTCACACTCACAGATCGAGAGCTCATGACCTGAACCGAAGTCAGACACTTAACCCACTGAGCCACCCAGGCGCTCCTAACTTTTTTAAAAGAATGGTCATATTCTAATATTCTATTAAATATATGTATAAAAGACTTAGGTACCAGGATTCTCATCACACCACGATGATAATGAAAAAGTGTCAACAACCTAAGTAGCTAAAAGAAAGAGATTAAATAAATGGTACTCTGTGTTCATTTGATAAATTTTTGCACAGCCATTAAATCATATTTTAAGAACTACAAAGTAAGATAGAAAAATAATATTGATGTATTTATTACGTGAAGGAGCAAGCTACTAAACTGTATAAAGTGATATTTTATAATTTCCTCATTTAAGTACAACCGAAAAAAATGGGAATACACATGTTAAAATGTCAATAACATTTCTGAGTGGTACGATTATAATTTCTCTGTTGCCTTGTATTTTCCTTTCTATGATGTGACTGTACTTTTACAATAAGAAAATTGCTAGTCAAAAGTTATACTGACCGAGGATGTTTTTTTAACTTCAAGCCCCTTTGCTGAAGAGAAGTTTTTGTCTCTAATCCTAGCTTAGTGATTGTTGCTAGGTGACCCACAGTTGGATACAAATTAATCAGGAGAAAGATACACAGTGGATGTCTTCAGACAGGATGTCTGGAGTTACCTGTCAGCACACTGTCAGAGAATTTAAAGATGAGAAGGAAACAGTTAAGGATTTCTATTCAGACTACCACCAGCGTGCTGCTTTAGTCCTTTCAATTTTCCTTTTATGTCATCTTAGGAGAGGAGAGGGTGAAAGTGAGAGGAAGGACAATAAGAACTTAAAGCCAGCAGGCACAGCTAAGAAACAAGTCCTCCTGGCATTCCCCAGAGCGCCGAAGCTAAGTCTGGTGTATTGCCCTGTGGCACGTCAGGGAAGCCATCCAGGCAGGGCGCCAGTGGCACTTGTGCTTACAAGCTTTCCCTGGGCTCCCACACTCTGGCACTGCGCACGTGAGGGCGTGGCTTCTGCATCTGAGTCTGAACATTCGTGGAAAGTTCTACTCAAGACTGTGTTCGGTCCTGAACTGAAACTTAAGGTGTTTGAAGAGCTTTTAATATCATCTTAAGACTGTCTCATCTGTGGTTCTCGGTCCTGGCTGTGCATCTCAGTCCCCCACGGGGCTTGACGACACCACAGATGTTGATGCTCCATTTCAGACCCCACGCGCTGGAGTTCCTTGGGATGTCATCTAGACATCTCAAGTTTTAGAAGCTCAATTTCTGCCTGGGTTTCACCCCCCTGGGGATTTCACCCCTACATTCCTATTTCTCTCTCCTGCATCATGGATTTTGTCCTTTCCATTGGATCCTTCTCATTGGCACACTAGCATGCCCTAAACAGTCCCCTGCTTTTGTTTGCTGTTGTTTTTAAGAGCCTCTCTTGTACTGTGTCTCTCTTCGGGCAGGGCTGTCTCCATGACAGTCCCAGTTCACAGGGAAACTTCTCAAAAGAGCCTTCTGTATGTGTCATCTCCACCTCCCTGCCATCCCATCCGCTCAAATCACAAACTGTTGTCATCAAGTTTTTAGCTACCCCCATCCCTTGCCAGAGCCTGTGATGGATTCCGTGCTTTATCTTTCTTATTCTGTTAGTGGTGCTGACAGGGCTGCCCTTGAAACACTTTCTTCTTTAGACTTCTATGACACCTCACCTTTCTGATTTCCCTCCCACCTCACTGACGACTCTTTCCCAGTCTGGTCGGCTAGCTCTCCACCCTCTGCCAGACCTCTAATGGAGGGGCACCCCCAGGGTCTGTCCTCTGCCCTCCTAAGGTCCACGTTTACACTTACTTCTGATGTGTCCTTATTAAGTCCCACAACATAGAAGCCATCTATATGCTGATGACTCTCAAATCTATATACCTCTAGCCCTGACCTTGGCCTTGGATATCCAACTGCTTACCAAATGTCATCACTTGAATGTTTAGTAGGAATCTCAAAACGGACAAAACAAACTGATGATCGTATATTCCTTTCCCCAAGTTGCTTCTCCACATCTGGCTCTTGTCAGAGATGTGCTACAACCCCATACTCAGTGGCTAAGGTCCAAACCTAAGGGTCACTCTTGATTTCTCACATTCTCTTATGTTCCACAGTCAATCCTTCAGGAATACCAGTAGGCTTCTAAAATATATACTTACTTGACCATTTCTTATCACTACCGCAGAGTGGGACCAGACTGGGGTTGAAATTCTGACTCTCACATTTATTGACTGCATAGCCTTGGGCAACTTACCTAATTTCGGGGGTCCCAGTTTCCTCATCTATAAAAAGGGGATGATAATCTTACCTACCCTTCCCCATACTATTAAGATTAAAATAGTGTGTGTCTACATATGCACGTGTGTGCATATATGTGTATGTCTATAGGTACAGACAGGTAGATACATTGGAACAGTGCTTGAACACACTAAGCTCTATGTCAGGGCTTCCCACCACTGTTATCATCATCATTCCTCTCTAGTCCACTAGTCTAATGATATCATTATATATTATTATTTCCTATTAGTCCCAGGTACCCATTCTATACCATTCTACTAACACCTCCCATCTAGACTCTAAAACTATCTCCCATGTGGACTTCCTGCTATTAGTCCACAAGCAGCAGGAACTGTCTTTCTAAAGCATGAGTTAGACCATGTTATTTCCTGAGTTAACAACTGCTGATGGCTTCACTTTATAAATTCATAATTATATTCAAAGTCTTTACTCTGACGGTAGCCTATAAGGCTTTAAAGGGTTTGGCTCCAGTCTACTCCTCTGATTTCATCTTCTTCCCATTTTTTAACCTTCTATGTCAGGTAAAATCCCTTCAATGTCAGTAAAATCCCTTCAATCAGTGGTCAGGGATAGGGTTGGAGAGAGGGGTGGAACTTTAATAGAGGTGGTCTGTGACAGGAAAGTGCTGTTGAAATGGTGAGCTTGATCCTAAGTTGAATAAACAGTCTCTTAAACACAAAGGCAAAGATCTTTCTTCTGTTCCTCTAACTTGCCAAATTCTCTATCATATCTAGGCTTCCTCACTTGTAGTTTCTCTCTGTCCTCTGTCCACCGTCCATATCTTTATATAGCTGTCTCCTTTGTGCTACATATGGCCTGGTGTCAGCGGCCATTGTAGGTAAATACCTCCTTTGTTTGTATTCCCCACACTCCCTAGACTATCCAACTTGGTTTTTCTTATTCAGAGTCACCCATTTGTCCATTTATTTGTTTGCTTGCTTATTTGTTATTTCAGTGTAAAGTTTCTGTCTCTGTTCACTGGGGTTTGGGGCCATGAAAATTGATCTACTCTTAGTGTTTGTCCTGTAGAAGGTATTCAATAAATATCTATTGACTATGAACTCAACATATAATTGTGATGTGCAGACAGCTTTGAGAATTACTATTTTAAACTACCTCATTTTAAATAGGAATTACTGATTAGCAAAAATGCTTATGCTTAGCACTTTAATTGTCATACTTTCATGGAAAGGTAGAACTGAATAGAAAAAGCTGTTATCCACTTTAGCAGACTTAATTGCCACATTTTTCTGCTCAAAATAAATCTTTTATATAAGAAGCCAAGTTCCTCTGACCTTGAGGCTACAGCTAAGGCATCAGCACTTATCTGGAGGCTCAGAACTCCCAGGTTGTCTCAGATGTGCTCTCCCCCTGGCTAGAGTCTGGGATTCAGGGATGCCATGGGAACTGAGAGTGAGCAAAGAGTATGCCCAACCTGATTTCTAGTCAGGTGTGTGGCTAGTCGATGAGTGACAAGAAAGGGCATGTGGGAATGTGGGGAGGGGAACCTGAGGCAAGCAAATTATGTATTTCAAGGAACGATCCCATAAGCAAATCCAGGGCCTGAGGCCAAAATCCAGGGAAGACCCAAGGTCAAGTCAATGGATTCTGGACGCAAGTCTGGGAAAATCCCTTCAATCAGTGGTCAGTGATAGGGTTGGAGAGAGGGGTGGAACTTTAATAGAGGTGGCCTGTGACAGGAAAGTGCTGTTGAAATGGTGAGCTTGATCCCAAGTTGAGTAAACAGTCTCTTAAACACAAGTCTTGAAAACCAAACATTTTTAGAAAACACTACAACTGGCACTTAAAAGTTATAGAAAATGTGTAAGTGGCATCTAGATAACTCATGTCCCTTACAGCACAGATATAAAATACACCAAAAACACCAGGCGTCAGGACCCTAAACAAATATTACAATTTAGGGCAGGGAAAGTAGTTGCTGGGTGGTGAGGGTAATGGTGTACCCTTCTTCATGAACACTTGAAAATTACTGAAACCAAGATACTGAGCAGAGAGAAAACTAATGCTNGGGGAGAGAAAGAGAGAGAGAGAGAGAGAGAGAGAGAGAGAGAGAAAGAGGGAATATTAGAATATTAATCATTATTTTCATTGGTGGCCCCGGAGCTGTTTTTTGAAGGTAAATGTCTTATTTAGCAAAAGACCTTGATGAGTTCTGGGAATGGGAGGGAATGAGACCTGGAGTGGAGTGGAGAGACAGAGTACAGAGCTCTGCTTAATCAGTGATGGGGCCTTAGTCGTGGGAGAAGGAAGAGGCGGGAAAGACCTGGCCACTTTCTGTGTCAGGAGACTAAGAACATGGCGAGGGAGAAATGTCCTGCAGCTGAAGGACTTGGAGGAAAGAGCTAACTAAAGACCAAGTTCAAAGCCCTCAGCTTTGGAATATTCTGCCGTGGAGTACCCTTTAGTGAATATGTGTCCCCATATCCTTTGGGGAGTTGGGTTTGGGAAAAATCAAGTAAAGGGGATTCTGTTTCACATGAGGTTGATTCTGAAAGGAAAAGAAAGAGGGAGTGGAAACTGAATCAAGTAGGAACTGAGCCCCAGAAGGGACCACAGCAGGGGACAACCCTGGGGTGGGCTGGGAAAACTTGACTTTCCTCAGGTCAGAGAATAATGTGCTTGGACAATATGAACTCAATTCTCAATCTCAGCTACATTCTAGGTAGTTTTTGAATATTACTGGAATATTAATCGTGAACATAATATGGAAAATTAGGTCTATGAATCTTCTCCATTTGCACACTTCCCTGGGAACCATGTGGGGAGTAGGAATTCAGAAAGGATGCTTTCCATCAGCCTACGGAACATCCCTCTCTACCTCCTCTAACACCAGGGGCCAAGAGACTGGGGTACACAAATATGAGTGTTTCAAAAATACACTGATGGAAAATATTTTTTGTTTTTCTAAAATCTTGTTATATAACATCAAATTTTACCAAAGTCAGTTTGAAGCATTATGGTTAATTCCCCTGTCATCTTCTGGAGGAATATTTTGTTAAAGTGTGTAAATCTGGATGGGGGACTATGCCTAGCCCTGAGTACATTCAACTTTCCCACAAGAACTGCTAACTTAAGTGAATGATCCTATACAGAAAGCACATATAATATATATTTAAACATTAAATTAAGTAAAATATTAAATTCATATGAAAATCGTATGACACATATGTATTCTTTATATGTGGATTTTACACACACATATATACTAATGAAAAATATAAATATATACAATGAATATCTGTCTTTATTATCCATTCAAATAGATGGTAGTGAGAATTGTGGGCAAGGAGAGAGTTAATATTGAGCAAAGAATTTTAGGAAACAAGCAGTGACACTGTGACCAGAAGAAACTAATTTAGGAAAGAAAATATTTTTGTGAGTTAACATTGTGGGGGTTAATCATGCTTATATACATCATCAATTGCATCCAACTAACGGTGGACACAAGAGTTGTTGCGTGAAGTATAAAGATCTTCGTGAAAGAAAATAAAAATACTCTTTCTCTTTTACTCAGTGAGGGTTTAAGAAACATTTGCTGCCAAAGATATTTTTAAAATACCTCTTAGCTTGATTAAATAAAATGTCCTTCACAAAGTTGTCTCAGTGACAATTAGATGAACTAAGAGCAATTGTCATTATAATTAGGACTAAAACTAACAGTTTAAGTACATGGTTCTGGGGAAATAAGAAATTGTAGTATCTACTCATTTCTACCATTACATCCGGGTAATTCAAACTCGAGACGAAGCCACAATTTTCTCAAAGGTCTCAGATAGCAACCTCAGTCTCTCCCGAGAAGGTTTTTCCACCTTCCCCAGTGACTTTCTTAAGGATAACACAAGTATGAGAAGCTTCAGGGAGACAAGGATGACTCCTGTCTCTGCCTCAGGGGAGCTGCCAGAAGGTTCTAAAGTGACTGCTCTTCTGCCCCATGTTTGGTATCAGCTGCTTAACTTGTCCATCCTTAGTCACTTGTTTGCGGAGTAGCTCAATTTTTCCATTCAGAGTTCTTGCATTAATCATTATAACCAGGTGAATAAGGACAAAAACGATTTAGCAGAAGTCAGGAGCCTTGCAGTAGGTGGAAGGAGGAGACCATGTGCCAGGGACCGTTGTACAGATATTAACTCATTTAATCTGCATCAAGACCCTATAAGGTAGCTTACCATTATGATCCCCATTTCTGCAGTTGAGTAAACAGAGTCACAGAGAGCCTGGTGAACTTACCCAAGGTTTCAAAACTAGAAAGCAGTAGAATTGGGATTCAAACAAAATCCTGGGAATCTGGCTCCAAAGTCCATAATCTTAACTCTTTTGCTTTACCTTTGCGATGGAAATCAGTGTAGAAAGGGCATGCTCAGTATAGACAACACGGTGGAACAGAGGCAGATTGCAGCAACCAAACACAGGAAATAAGACCTCCCTGGGGTCTTGTTTCTTCACATTAATTTTCAGGCTTCTGTAGAAGTAGGGCTCAACCCTACTGTTGAGCTATACTTTTTGATGTTAGCTGAAGGACCCTTGCACCTAGATAAGATGAGATGAGCTCACCATAGCTTGGTTTAAAAGTAATTCTGTTCCTGTTCTATGCTAAATCAACTCCTACAAAAAGGCATCTTCATGGAGTCTTTCAGCATGTGAGATATCAATCAAGAATAACTAGAATGTGGGGCGCCTGGGTGGCTCAGTCAATTAAGTGTTCAACTTCACTTCCTGTCACGGTCTTGTGGGTCATAGGTTCACCCCGTGTTGGGCTCTGTGCTGACAGCTCAGAGCCTGGAACCCATTTCAGATTCTATTTCTCCCTCTCTCTCTGTTCTTCCCCCACTCACGCTCTGTTTCTGTCTCTCAAAAATGAATAGCTGTTTTAAAAACTTTAAAAAAGAGTAACTGGAATGTTATTTGAAGACTTCAATAAATGTTCAGAATTTAGCACCTTTAGGGATGTCAAAGGCCACTAAATAAAAGACCAGTGGTTCCAAAGTGCTCTGGAGGCTCCAAATCTTCCTTAAAGTACCCTTAGCTCAGCCTCACCTCTACATGTGTCTGTTTTCTATGATAAATTTCTACATAGGTTGTTTTTGTTTAAGAAATGCTTCAACTCTTTAAAAATTTAATTTTTTCTTGCAATCATCTTTATATAGTACTAGATATTTTATTTATTCATTCACTCAAGTATTCATTATATTAGACACTGGTAAAACAAAGTGAAATACCACACAGCACCTTCCCTCCCAGCGCGTGCAATTTTAGAAGTACTGATCCAGTTTGAGGGCTGAACTGAATTTAAAATGAATTATTGTCCTATGTACACATTTTAAGGCATTCCAATCATAGTCACTAGGTCAAGACTCTCAGCACTACAAATTTTAACTTCTTGCTCATCAATTGCAAATGATTCACAATGGGAGATCCTAGGATCGTATTCGTCTAGGAGAACTGAGAAAGGAAGACTTATTCTCACTCAAAACCAATGTTAATAAAAGAAGCGGAGCACTGTCATTTTTCTTCAAACATGAAAAAATTGTTTCATTTCTTACCTCTAGAGCTTTCAATCTTTCCAATAGCAATTTGGTGTTTTCTTTCCCCTCGTCTACACTGCTGCTTTCGCTCCTCGAATCCTCATCCACCACCATGTGAAGACCTTCCAAAGCATCCTTGTGTTTTTTCTCTTCCTCTGACAGTTTTTCCTAAAGGGAGAAAGAATTATTGTTTATGATAATCTCCACTGAAAAATAACCAAGAGTGTAAGGTGTAAAAGTTTGGAACCTCTCTATTGCTATTGTGTTCTTTTGGGGCTGAGGTAGAGAAGATTTTGCTAAACAAATTCTCAGTGGCGCTTATATTAGTAAAACACAATAGAGAAATTAATGAATTCTGGCAGGATAAAGCCATTGGGTCAATACCTCTGAATGTACAGGTCCTCTGCCCTGTTGGAGAAGTTGACTGAGCCAACAAAACCTTAGGATGGGATCGTGTTGTTAATCCATTTTTACCTGCACCACGGAATTCAGCTGTACTCCAAACTGGGAAGAAAGAATAAATCAACCCTTATGCCTTGATTTGTGAAGAGCTTAGCTCCAAAAAAATAGGATCATTAAAGTCACTGGACAAGCAGCTATTTAATTATTCTAAGGGAAAATAAAATACTATGAAATATTGAAATGACAGTGATTTCAGAATTCTAAGCTGAAACCAATTAGTTCCTTTGGCTTGATGACACAGCTCTTAAGGACCCTTTAGTTCCTTTTCTAACACTCCAGGATTTGTAGTATAGCCTTGAGGCAGACATAAAATGTTGTTAGCTTGTCTTTCCTCCCTGTTGGAAGCTCCTCACTCAACCTTATCTCTGGCAGCTTTGGGAAGTTGAGAAGTGTTAATTTGAGCTTTATGATTGCCTCTTGTTTTCAAGGGAAAAAGAAATGTCAAGAGAATAGCATATGAAAAGAAAAATCTCATCCATTCTATACATATATTAAGACCCTGTGCTCCAGAACCAGGTGACATCCTGCCATCATACTATTTAATTCTAACCACAACATGGCAGAAGTCCTTGTCTTAATACAACTGGTAGTCAACCATGTGGGCTAAACTGGATTATCAATGATGAGAGACTTCTTTATATTTAGCACTAAATAAGATCATTTGCAAATAAGAAGCACAAAAGCTAGAATTCTTAACCTCTAGGCCCCTATATAGTCTTCTCAGAGAGGAAAAATCAGGTTTTCAAACTGTGTTCACAAAAGGGCTTTGGAGGCTCCAAAAATGTTTAACTTATTTTTGAAAATAAGTAAAGTATGTAAAACATGTCTTAATGTGTAAGTATATACGTATAAACATACATATATTTGTATATAGGTATATACCTGGAGATCACATAGTAACTTGACCCATTTTATATTTTATATGGATTTCAAGATAGAGTGTCTCCTGCCATCTCTATAGAAAGGCACATTTGGTTAGGAAAGTGAGAGCTCTTTATGAAATCAGGCCTTGGTATGTTTAACCACATATGATGTGCAGATATGTTCACTTCTATAGGACATATATTTTAGCCCAGATAAATGTCAGGCAAGTTTAAAGTGTACATCCTCAGGGCAGGGCAAAAATCCGGGTCATGAGAGCATTTTTATAGCTCTGATTCTTTAAGGTCTGGTCACTTGTCAGACTTTCATTCCCATGATAGGGAACATGAAGTATATACAGTTACCAACTTAACTTTGAAATGAAGAGGTCCTTTGATTTCTCTTTTAAGATTTGAGGCTGTAATTAAACACTAAACTGGGATTGTAAAGCAAGCTGTATTTGAAAATATTATCATCTACATCTATTTCTCTGTGGGAATCATGGTTTGCTCTTTCATCCAAATCCACCTGTATTTTCTCTCCTTTCCTCCCTTCATCTCTTATAATAATTATGGCTCTACAGCTAATTAAAACAAACAAGAGCCACTGGTGTGGTGAATGAGAAACCAAAAGACTTGGTTATATGACAACTGGATTCCAGATCTACCATTTACCTGCTTGGCAAAAAATCTTGGGCAAACTCCTTAAATTTCAATAGCTCTTAGTTTGTCTTCTAAATAGCTAAATGAGATTAATGGCAAAAAATACAGCATTCACACAAATACAGTCAATTCTCATCTTTCCTGATAATTCTGTTCTATAAAGTTGTCATGAACACCGAATTAGAAAATACTGCTCCTAGGGGAAATACAGGGTTAGGTTCCTGTAGGCAATATTGTCAGCACTGAGCAATACATAATCTTGTTTTATGAGTGTTTCTATTTAAAGACACCTTATTTAATGTATATTGTTAATTCATTTACATTGAGCTAACAGCCTAGCCTATAATGCATACCTCAACAAAGCTATCTAACATTTGTCTTCTCCATAAGGCACATCACAGCCTCCTTGCACTTAGGAATACAAGGCAGCATTTCAGTCCTAGGTATGGAGGCTATTTTGAAAAGCAAAATCACTAATAAAAAGCAAAATATGAAAAGTGTGGTACTAAATAGAACGCAAAAGGACACTTGTTTACATTAGATCAGAAACAAGGCAGAGTGGTGCCTTGTTTGACCTCAGCTGGAATGTGTGTGTTAGGTGACTCAGAGTTTTCACTATTCTGTGAAATTTACCATAAAAGCACTGCACATATTGACTGTGAAATGTTAGGCGGTCGGTGAATTCAGAAATACAAAATCCAGACATAATGAGGATTGGCTGTAGACACACACACACACACACAAATACACACACATACATACACACACATACACACAAACACACTTGAAGCGTCTAGGCACAGTGCCTAAATATCATTATATGAAACAACTGGAAATGATTCAAGATGATATAGATTATATGTGAGTGTTTAGATTACATAAAATGCACGAGTGGTTTTACATAGTTTGAAAAAAGAGTGATCAATGAGGACTGGGATCTGATTCCATGGTAATGTAGCATGACTTACACTTTGATACAGTGATACAACTTGAATAGTTAAATAGACAAACGGTGGGATTTTTTGGTTGAAGAGGAATTAAGTTTTGTCCTTAATGGTCTATGAGAAAACCAGTCTGATTATAGCAACACACAAAAATACTGAGAAAGTAGTTGAGTACAGGATTGTAGAGTAAAAGAGAAAGGATTCTGGGAAATGAGAAATAAAAATTCAGACACCATTCATTAATGTGTTCATCCTATAAATGGTTACTGAGTGCGAACTACTGGCCATTTGCCATTCTGGGGGCTGGAGATATGGCAAACAGGACAAAGTTCCTATATTCCATGAATTTATATTCTAATGATGGGAATCATGTTGAACTCCAAATCCAATCAAGAAGTTATGTTATTGTAGCTAGCGGTAACTGCTATGAAGAAAATAAAACAGTATGATGCATGGTGAGTGGTGTGTCTAAAGAAAATTGTAGATATGCTGATGCCAATGTAAGGTATATGAGCATAAGAGGAGGTAGCCGTTTAAGCTGAGACCAAATGATGAGGAGGAAGCGGTCAAGTGATGGGACGGGATAAAAGCATTCCAAACAAGTTAGAGCAAAGCCAGTGTCCAGAAGAAGGACGAAGCTTTCCTTGCTGACTAATAGGAGGGAGTCTGTGTGTGAGAGCAGTGACTATAAGAGCAAGAATAGTAGGAAATGTCGTCAGAGAAAGAGCTGGAACATGGGAGGTCTTGCAGAGCATGAAAGGGGGGTTGGATTATATTCCAACTACAATAGAGAAGAACTGTAGGCTAATCAGGGAAGTGATAAATCCTGGTTTACCTTTTAGAACATTCTGACTGGTGCAATGGGAGGGTGGGCTATGGAGGGAAGCAGACTGGCAAGGACACCTTCATATAGGAAGGAATAAAAATTAGGAACACCGTGAACTTTTTGGACAAAGAATTACCAAAGACAGTTCTCATACTGGATGGAAGGTGAGAAGCCCTGGATTCAAAGCCCAGCTTTTATATGTCTGCACCTTGCCGGGAAAATCATCCAACTTTCTTAGTTCTCAGTTTCCCCTCAGATGTAAAATGAAGGGGTTGGACTAACTGCCCTTTCCATTGCTAAAGTCCTAACAATTGAATTACACAAGACACAATTTTGAGGTCACGAAGGAAATGTCAATATGCTCAGTGATGGCAGAGACGGCAGGAGAAGAGAAAAAGAGCCTCTACATTTCATGATAAGAAGGTTATTAGTGGGAACTTGAGAGCTAAAGGGTGATGATGGTACCCACATTGTCAGTGGCTAAGCAAAAAGTGAAAAAAAGAGAAAATAGAGGCAATTGTCGTAGATGCTTATCTGAAAGTCTGGCAGGGACGGGAAGGGAATACAAAGCACTGGAGCCACAGGGCACTGCAGAGATAAATGGAAACCTTTTTCAAGATATAGAAAACCGAGCTGTCTGAGGAACTAAAGAGAAGAGGGGCAGCACAGAGGGGAGCGTTGAAGAGGAGACTTCCCACGCAGAGGGGGCAGAGGATGAAGGGCACTGATGGAAAAGTCGAGGTGTTCCAAATGTGGCTCCCTGAAAAATATCGCTTTACAGCTTAATTCCCGAGTTAGTGTTTCTGTATCACTGGTGAGCGTCTGGCTTAAGTTCTCAAAGAATGAAGACTTGAGTGCAGGTAGTTCGTTTCAGAAACACAGGGAACGCCAGGAGGAGAGTGACCAGGGAAGAGATGGGAACCATTAAAGGGCATAACACAAAGTAGCTACAGCTAAAACCACAGGACATTCAGAAAAATGGGGCCAAACATAGGCTCAGAATCATTCCACCCCAGGGGTGAGGGAGCTGGGGTGTTTAGTACCAACCACATAAAAATCAATGGTTGTGGCTACCTCTTGGGATGTCAGTTTCCTGGTGTTTCCAGCCTGCCAAAGGCAGTGAAGCTATGCATACCTCTCACATAGAGGTACCCCCTGGCACAGACACCAAGAGCTGGAAGTCACAGGAATACTCTAGATGGTTCTGGAGCATGGGCAGGGCACTGCCAATGTCTATTACAGGCAGAGAGGAGGCTTGCAACTGCTCCGATGTGACACCATCCAAGAAAGAAAGCCACATCTGTCCACTCTTTAGACCAGTCACCATCCTGAAAGCACACTTGGCTGTGTTGTACATTGTAAATGTCCTGAAAGCAGTCTGGAAGGTAGAGTGATCTGCCCTACCCTTTCCTTCACTTTTGTCTCCCCACCACATACTGGTGAAAATGTTAGAGTATAATGTAGAACCAGAAAGAGGGAAGATAGCAAGGACATGTACTACATAAGTAAGTGAGCAAGAGAAAAACAAGCAAAGAGAAAGTGGTGGTGGGAGAGAAAAAAATCTGAGAGAGCTGAAAATATGGTATACCCCACTGACAGATCACTACTGCCTATTTCAGAGAAGCTAGCTATTGAATTTATATTAGATGCATAAAAGCATGACAATATTTTTTTAAATCAAGTATCTGTATTCTAGCCTCATGTAAATAAACCATCTCAATCAGATTTTAGTTCCTTGGCTAAATAATCACCTGTGATACACATGGCAAAAGAGAGACAGAGAGCAAGACAGAGGACAAAAATATCTGGTTGTAAATGAAATATATTTTCTTGAACCTCCACGTGGAAGCAAAAAAAAAGAAAGAAATGCCAAGCCTACCCTGAGGATGCCAGACTCTGAACAGAATAAGTTGATTCCAGAGGTGACCTGTTTTCGTGTTTTAGTTCTTTATGGACTTTAATCAGCAGTGAATTCTATAAAAGTGAGCCACCACACAAACAACTTTCACTCCCCACATATTTCATATATGGTTGAGACCATAAGCTTGTTTGCCTCAACAAATATCAGCCGGTACGCAGGAGGCGAAAGATTTAGGAGCTCAGTTAGTATCCGAGGGTTTAAATCAAACTTTGCCTTGTCAGTACATAAAGCAATCCTTAGAGCTATAAGTTTCTCTAAGTGGTTACCAGGGCGATGATTCACCGTTGGGGGAGCCCTCATCTTTTGTTCTCAAGTAGTCAGCATCATCGGGCCTATGTAAAATAATATTAATCAACACAAAGCTCTGGGTCACATCAGTTCATCTCAGACAGACGACAGTCCAGGGAGCACAGAGCATGCAGTGTAGCTCTTCACTGATGGGGTGGCGGTTCACTCAAAAACACTATGGTGGAAAATGATCATAATGCCCTTCCCCCCAAAGCGTCTTTTATTCATCATTGGGTCACCAGCTTCCCCCAGCCTAGCACCCAACGGGACTCAAGGAAGGTTTCATTTGGTGACCTTACTTTATAACTAATTAATCCATCCATCCAAAAAATAATTACTGAGCAGCTCCTATGTGCCGAGCCCTGTGGAAGATGTCTGGGGAAGAAAGGTGAATACAAACACAGGTGGCCCCTGTTCTCAGGGAGCTTAGAGCCTTGTGGAAGGAGACAGTTACTCAAAATGTCACAAGCAAATGTAAAATAGCACTGCTACATGTGTTGTGCAGAAGAGTTTTCAGTTGCTTTGAGAATTGGTAATGGGAGGACGCAAAAGAAAGGTCAGGAAGGTGTGGGAGTTAACCAGGAAATGACTATGAGTTGGGAGAAAGAGGGCAGTTTAGAAAGTCCAAAAGGAGGCTTGTGTAGCTGGAGAGGAAACCAGCCTGGACGGGCTGATGGGACTCAGCCACAGGTCAAGGAACTTTGTCTTTACCCTGTGGTCAAGGGGAAGCCATTGATTGTTTTCCTGTGCGCACCTGTGTGTGTGTGGAAGAGGTAACAGGGTAGATTTGTGTCCTAGGCTCGCCCTGTGGTACACTGTGAAGGATGGACTGGAGGGGGGTTAGCATAGATGTGGGGAAAATAAGATACTACTACAGTCATCTAAGTAGGAGTTGACTGAACAATGATTAAAATGACAATTTCGCAAAATGAGACTTCGTAGTTTGTAAATCAGCTTGTAATTTTGGTTCTTTAGTAAGCAGTTCCTCCAGCAGTGACAAATAACGAACACTTCCTTGGGTCACTGTTGTTCATGCAGAGGGCCAGGAACAATTGGCATCAGAGTCGGTGTGGCAGGGAGAAGGAAGAGCATGGTATGTTTAAAATGCAGATACTTGGGGCAACTCCAGCACTAGTCAGTCACCGTATCTAGGAGTGGGGCCTGCAATCTTTAATTTTACAGAACACCCCAGGTAATTCTAATCCATACTTAAGGACCTCTGGACAAAATGCTTTAGTGTAAAACATAAATCACTTACTTCAGATAAGCTTTTGTGGCTGCATATTTAATTCTTTATAATTAATATGTAAAATGGACAGATAACTAATCATCCAAACCAATACCCACTGGAGACTAAAGGGGAGGAGTGACTATTCGTAGTATATTAGGAAGGTAGGTGTAAGCCAGGCAAACTGGGACCCATAACTTGCTAAATCCCACTTCAGTAATAGATGGCAGATACTGACATATAACAGAAACCACGCTATATGAGTGTGACAAGAAGCCCTGGGGAAATTCCTTTTTGAGTTCTGACACTTCAGTGCCCACCATGTTATGCCTGTTCCTTCTCAGAGATGGCATTAATAGTTTATAACTACTTTCAATACCTTCTGCAGCAAGGGACACTAAGTTTCCAAGAGATAGTTTCTACATGTGCAGTGTGAAAGAGATACAACTCCTGTGCTGGGAAAGCCTTCTTAATTTAATAATGCTTGCTTGCTTAATTTAATAATGCTTGCTTGCCCCTTCTTTGTATTGGAAAAATAAGGAGAAATCTGTCCATTAGAGACTCACATAAGGTAGGAAAGTGGCAGCTGGTTGTCACAATGACAGTAAGAAAAGTGACGCTAGAAGTTTAAACCTTCCGGCCCCTTCCCCTCCTCCCACTGGGAGTGTGGTTGCCTGGCTGTGATACAAAGGTCTGACTTCAAGATGGTGTCCCTGCTGTCTCCTACCCCATCCCTGGCAGGTGATGCTAGGTCTGCCTGGGACTGTAAAGATGAATGAAGGACCCCAAGTCAGGGAAGTGTGTGTCCTGTCTGGACCTGTGTTGGCATTTTATCTGATAGGAGAAAAGGAGAGTTAACCTCATCTGTGTCTTGAGGGCCATCAAGTTCCATGTCACTGTGATCTATTCTGGCCCAGGGTGGGAACAGGGGCCCACTGCACCCAATTTCAGAATAAGCAGAAATAAGAAATCTACATTATAGACCTAGCTGTGCCACTAAGCAGCTGTGTGATTTTAGTCAAGTCACATCATTTCTCTGTCCCTCGATTTCTTCATCTGTGAATAAAAAGCACAGAAAGAGACTAATCCAAAGGTCTCTTGTAGCTTTAAATTTATATGATTTTGATCATCTGTAAAAACTAAGCTTGGAAGGATAAGTATTTAAAATACTGCTGAAGTTTAGAGATTTTAATACAGAATGCCATTAAGATTAGATACAGAAGATACCTTGTCTCATAAAATCTCTGTGCTTCTATTCCAGCACATATTTATCTCTCTCCTTCTCCTTTTTTCCTTGAGAAAACCTTTCCTCTTTTTGCTGTGCACTTACTTCTCTTGGGCCCTAAGATAGAAGTCACCTAATGTGAGGCTCCTGGGTGGCTCTGTTGGTTAAGTGTCCAACTTCAGCTCAGGTTATGATCTCACAGTCCATGGGTTTGAGTCCCGTGTTGGGCTCTGTGCTGACAGCTCAGAGCCTGGAGCCTGCTTCAAATTCTGTGTCTCCCTCTCTCTCTCTCTGACCTTCCCCCACTCATGCTCCAGCTCTCTCTCAAGAATGAATAAACATTAAAAGAAATAATAAAATGTTTTAAAAAAGGTCACCTAATGCAATCTTTGCATTTAGCACATTCCATTCCCTGCCTATAAGAGACAGAAAAGGTCTGGAAAGCAACAGTAAGAGAGTTCAGGGGGAGACACTTCTAACATTCACAGGAAATGATGTCCAACCCAAGTCCTCTCTGGGGGCACTTGCTGATGGGAGGAATAATTAGAAGCATCAACTGGTCATCAGGCTTTAGAAAAAAAATTAATTTATTTTTGAGACAGAGAGAGACAGAGCACAAGCGGGGGAGGGGCAGAGAGAGAGAGGGAGACACAGGATCTGAAACAGGCTCAGGGTCTGAGCTGTCAGCACAGAGCCTGATGTGGGGCTTGAACCCACAAACCGGGAGATCATGGCCTGAGCTGAAGTTGGATGCTTAACCAACTAAGCCACCCAGGCGCCCCTAGAAAAATATTTCTAAAAATTACTCGTCTGTCAATTTTTATTACTTTTAACTCTGATGGTCGGCCCAAAGCCAACACACAAAGACACTGCACAGATAGTAGTGATAGCTTTACTCTGTTCTAGCATATTAGTTCTTTTTCTGATCGGGACTGCCCTTATCTCTTAGTCCTAGTTAAAAAACAACAACAACAACAACAACAACCACCAAGAAAAAGAAAAATGAAAAGAAAAAGATAAATTAAAATAAAGAAAGAAAAAGAAAAAGGAAGGAAGGAAAGAAGCAAGAGAAGCAAGAAAGGAACCCACACAGTTTTCTAATGTGAAGACAACAAAATGAAACCAGGGAGAATGTGAGGAGGCATTAAAGTATCCAGCTTTGGAAAGCTAGACAGTTGTAGAAGTTGGATAGAGTTATTTCATTTTGAGTACCCAACCATGCATTAAATCCACTTACTAATTAATAGTGAAAATACAAAAAGCTATAATTTAGGACCAATCACATAAAGGCAGAGACTTGGGTGATGTTACTATGAAAGTTCCTTTTAGGACATCAAAGCCACAGTAAATAGCATCTAGCTATATGCACCTCAGAGTTAAACCAAACAACCTCCTAATACCATTTTCCACTCTTAGAGCAATGGGGACATAAGGCAGTCCGTACCCCCTTTACAAACAACAGGCTCTCATAGGTTATTAAGTGACTTGTTAACAGGAAGTGGGGGAGCCAGAATTTAAATTCAGTTCTGATTTCAAATGCCAGGCTCTTTCCACAGATTCAAGTTCTTTCTTCTAGACTTGCTCATGCACCCGTAGATTTATCCTCAATGGTAATTTTATCTGAGAATCAGTGATCTTTTTTTTTAAACCTTTTTAATGTTTTATTTCTGAGAGAGAGAGAGATTGAGAGAGAGAGAGAGAGACAGAGTGAGCGGGGGAGGGTCAGAGAGAGAGGGAGACACAGAATCCGAAGCAGGCTCCAGGCTCTGAGCTAGCTGTCAGCACAGAGCTCAACGCAGGGCTCGAGCTCATGAACCATGAGATTATGACCTGAGACCAAGTCGGATGCTTAACCAACTGAGCCACCCAGGCACCCTGAGAATCAATGATCTTTATCTAACTGTGAACCCCGCTGCTGACAGCATCTCTTCTGAGGCTCCCTGGTCATTCCTCTAGGGAGTGGGTGATTTTGTCAGAGATGTCAGGTTTGGCCTTAGATGACCGGCAGAATAGGTTTAACAAACTACTACCACTTCATAGCTAATGATGATTCAATTAGTTCAAAATATAAAGACACACCATGATACCAGCTAACTGGCAATGTAGAGCCCGGTCATCTGGCTGACGGCCACCCCAGGGCACCCTGGTGGCTTCAGCTTCTAGGATTTATTTACTCATTTGTTTTCTGGTGGTAGGGAGGGTGTACAGAATATATTGTCACTTTAGATAGCACTTTGGCAAATACCGTCACAACATTCCCAGGGACTGCTAGCAGCTTTTGTTCCGTACCAGCATACTAAATTTTAAAGGGGGAAAAATAGCGTCATATAAATCACAGGATTTTAAAAGAACATCCCAATTTGTTCACAGTTTAACATTACTACTGTCAGGCAAAACATATAAAACTCTTCTTTTTCCTCCCCAGATTTGACTTACAAAATGAACTAAGCACACAGTAAAATCCCCAAGATTAAATGTGCATGATGGATAAGAGAACAAAGTGTTTTCTTTATGTCTCTAATATGAACCCACGGCCACTGGCATATCAATTCACAGCTACTCCACATTATTCTTCAGTCAAAACACTCCTCAATGTTGTGAACTATCTTCTATATTGAACAGTTCTGTGAAGTTACATTAATAAATTTTCAGATGATGCTTTTATTGTCTCTTCCATCTATCAGCAACATTTATTTCCTTAACAAAAAAAGTTCAAATCTAAAGGCACTTTACATAAAGGAAAACTCTACTGTGGAACAGGATGGTGTGTGTAAGAAAAAAAAAAAAAAGCAACTGGGCCATAATTTTCATTAAAGGTATGCTCCACATGGCTGGACAGCTAGGAAGATTAGGAACAGAAATTAAGTGCTTCTAGCCCCTGGATGGTTGTCTGAGTGTAACCTGTGCAGAAAGAAGCCAACAACAGTCAGACTGTCATGTAGATGAGGAGTTTCAGTGACTAATGGTTACACTTAAACACTTGGGAGGTGATTAACAATAACTCATAAGTTAATGTCAAAGTTTGCACCCAATCTTTCTCTTCCTCCTCTGCCCCCTCTTGCCCTGTTCCCCTTTGTTGAAAGAATTCACAAGACAGGGGATCCAGAGAGGGTCCAGTGGGAAACCAAGCTCATGAACTGAGCAATGGCCATCCCAAAATGAAGTGATAATTAGGCATTGACTAGTTAGCGGTATGTGGATTGCTGGATTAATGGTGTCTTTATACATGTCTTCAACAGCTGTATGTCTGAGATTCCTGGAGAACATTTTTTTTAATGTTTTTTATTTATTTCTAGGAGAGAGAGAGAGACAGAGACAGCGTGAGCAGGGGAGGGTCAGATAGAGAGGGAGTCACAGACTGAAACAGGCTCCAGGCTCTGAGCTGGCAGTCAGCACAGAGCCCAACGCGGGGCTCGAACCCACGAACCGCGAGATCATGACCTAAGCGAAAGTCGGCCGCTTAACCGACTAAGCCACCCAGGCGCCCCTCCTGGAGAACATTTTAATTTAAAGAAAATTCAAACAGTTTAAAATTTTCCCTCTCACTGTTCCCATAAATATACACTGTTAAATGACCAACATGAACAAATTTTTGTTTCAGAAAATATGGTCAATCCTACATATATTTTGTGATCATTGCTGGCAGATATTAATGTATCTTCTGCATTTGTTAAACTCAAGTGAATTGGGAGGCAATTTTGCTTCTGCAAAGACAGAATTCTTTTAGTGTTCAAATGAGATAATAGGAAGAGTAACAACAACAACAATAACAACAGTGGGGCGTTCGGGTGGCTTAATTGGTTAAGTGTCTGACTTTGGCTCAGGTCATGATCTCATGGTTTGTGAGTTCAAGCCCCGCGTCAGGCTCTGTAGTGACAGCTCAGGGTTTGGAGCCTGCTTCAGATTCTGTGTGTCCCTCTTTCTGCCCCTCTCCCACTCATGCTATGTATCTGTCTCTCTCAAAAATAAAGAAATATTTTAAATATTAAAAAAAAATAGCAACAACAACAAAATAGTTCATATGGAGAAGAGAATTCATCATTTGAAGTTCAGTAAACAGACACTGTACGAAGTTCAACAGCTCCCCATGATAATGCAAGGCCTTCAGGGGCAGGAATAACATTGTGCATATCATACCACATACCACACCCTGCACAACACAGAATGCACTCGGTGAATGTCCAATATTGTTGAAAATGATGATGTTTCATGAGGATGATATCACCTAGTTTTACCTCTAATGGCACTGTGTGTAATATTAATGCTGAATAACTTAAATATTCTCAAGAACTTTCAACAGAAAACTATTTTAAGCAAGTACTGTACCATTAGAAACATAAAGCAATGGACTGATAGAATATTTGCATAGATGATAAAAACACCATTAAATTGATTTCTGCTCTTAGAAAATGAGATTTTGCAAGTTTCTCCTTTCACTGACACGTCCACCAAATGCATCTCATACAGAAACACATCAACTTTTAAGCCATAAAGTTATCTACCCTAAAATGTCCTGGGAATTTCTGGGGACTCAGAAACCCACTCCTTTTTAAAAAAATTTTTTTAATGTTTTATTTATTTTTGAGAGAGAGATAGAGACAGCGTGAGCAGGGGAGGGTCAGAGAGAGAGGGAGTCAAAGAATCCCAAGACAGTCTCCAGGCTCTGAGCTAGCTGTCAGCACAGAGCCCGACGTGGGGCTCGAACCCTCGAACCATGAGATCATGACCTGAGCCAAAGTCGGATGCTTAACTGACTTAGCCACACAGGCACCCCTCAGTGACCCACCACTAATCAAGGCACTCCATTCTTCCCACCTTCTTCCTTCCTGGGGTTACTTAAAAGAAAAGCTCTAATGAGGTGCATCAGTTATATTTTTGAAAGTGAGAGATGGATTATATAGTTAATACTCCTGGGGGCTCATGTCAGATCGGAAAGAAGCCTCACCTATTTGCACCTAAATGGGACTTAAGGATAAAGCAAGAATATCACAGTTTTTTTCTAGCACAATTTACATAATACCTCTCTCTCTAGTCAGGCGAAGCTCATAGAATAAGACCAAACTGAAGATTTCACTGAAGAAATGTTGCCAGAAATATTGTCCTGGTGTGCTTTTTGACATTAAAACTATTATTTTTATCCCTAACCTCTGAAAGCGGCAGGAAGCTATCACTTGAGGTGCTTCTTTGTCATCGAGTGGGATGTACGTTCTGACAAGCCACTCCGAGCCCCCGTGGGAGTGGTGAAGCAAAGGGCTGTGTGGTGAAGACACCTGGGTGGCTGCCAGATGCGTCATCTTGGTGAGTGAGAGAAGGGCATGGGGATAAATTAGTGAGAAATCAGCATGATCCAAAAAGATAATCAGAAAAGTCATTATATAAATATATCTAAAATATAAATAAATGCATACAGATACACGCATCACAAATTCACACAGCCACTCTTCGTGCAAAATCACCGTGTATTTAAAGTATAATGAGGTAGCCAAGTTGTGGCTCCTGAGACAAATGTCCCTCTTACAGGTCTTCCAACGTACCCTGACAAACAGTCTTCTAGATGGCACCTCTGGCCATCTTAGCGCTTCCCTGTTGCCACAGGGAAGGAGAAAATATAAAACTAGCTGAGTAGCTGGTTTCTTGTTCCAGGCCTGCTGCTTATGGGCAGTGTGGCCTTGTTAAAGCCCTTTGGTTATCTGTGACATCATTTTCTTACATACGAAATGAAGTGGCTAGATAGTGGAGGTGAGTTTCCTCCTTCTGAGCACCTTAGACTTGCTAACTACCCTGTTCATCTCCACACTATGACTCACTTTCATTGTCACAGAACAATCATCCTCTTAAAAAATATGAATAGCTGGGGTACCTGGGTGGCTCAGTTGGTTAAGCATCCCACTTTGGCTCGGGTCATGATCTCACGGTTCATGGGTTTGAGCCCTGTGTTGGGCTCTGCGCTGCCAGCTCAGAGCCTGGAGCCTGCTTCAGATTCTGTGTTTCCCCCTCTCTCTGCCCCTCCCCCACTTATGCTCTGTTTCTCTCTCAATAATAAATAAACATAAAAATTTTTGTAAAAAAAGAAAATATGAATAGCAGAGACTGGCCGCCTTGTACACAGCCATATGACAAGGAACAGCGGGCAAACACACCCTATGCCCTTGATTACCCTCATAATGTGATTATCCAGCCCCTTCCAAGCAGCCCTTTTCTCCAAGATACCAGATGACCACTTTATAGACTTTCCCCATTACCACAGACACTAACTCTGAAGCATTCCGGCCATAACTCTGGCTACCTCTAACTACTACATAGTAAGGAGGCCACCCAGTTTTCAGTGTGACATCCCATGAAACTCAGCACCCAGAGCTTTGTGTACCCAGAACTACCCCAGATGCTGGTAAAAGAGTCAGAAGCACCTGTAGTTCAGGCCACTCTAGAAACTCAGCTCCAAATGAAAGGTTTTGAACTTGCTGGGCTGGGAGGGGCTCCAGGAGTTCCTTGTGAGGAACTGGGTCCTGGCTGCTCACGTCCTCTCTGCCAAGTTTATACTGTCTTTCCGGGGCCTGCCTTTCATTACACCAAGGACAAAGTCTCCATTTGGTAACTCTCTAAAAACTTGCTAATTGTTTGAATTTTACAAAAGGAAAATAGGCCTCAAGCTCAGTTAATAGGCGACATTAATGACAGTGAATTCAGAACCTTGTCTTGTTTTCTTCGTGTCCGTGGTTCCCTCCTATTTATGCAAGTGAAATGGTTTTCCATTTCCAGCAGGGCCTTCCTACAAGCAGGGCTTTCTTTCCTCAATGCTACCATTTCTTCAGACCTCTGTTCTAGGGCTCACTCCTTCCAAGTCGGGGTCTCCGAGCTGGCCCTACCCGATGCTCCAGTCATTCTCCTGAGTGGCTCATGGACCCAGCTGCCTCCGTGCCCTATGTCCTCCCAACAGTGCTGGCCTGCCTTCTACGCCTCCACTGCCTGGCCAGCAATGAGCTCACTATAAACCCATGGACTGAATATGACTGGGAATAAGGTCCTTAGGACCTCAAGAGGTCAAGTGAATCCTCAATCATTACAGCTTGCATGGCTCAGTCGGGATCTGGGCCCAGGCTATTGGTCTCTAAAGGCTTTAAGCTTACCCATAATCCTCTAGTGCCTTTCACCAGGATATTCATAATCCTCTGCTGAACCTCACTGGGATATCCATAATCCTCTGCTGTACCTCACTGGAGTTCCCATAATCCTCACCTGCCTCTCATCACAGTATCCACAGAAGAAAAGGATCTCTCCATTTATCTGAATTTTAGTTTCTTTCAAGGACCAACCCAACTCCCACATTCTGCAGAAGGTCAGCACGCCTCGTAAGCAAAAGGGTCCAGGCTGGCTACTCTCGAAGAAATGCTGGTGGTAGGTTAATGAAAACAAGACCCTGGCCGCTGGAAGCTTTGGCAGATAGCTGAGATGATGAGCAAGGAATGGAAAACATATAGCTGAATCTAATGTCTGGTCATGCAGTGGTTCTCAACCCAAGCTACAAATTACAACTGACCTGGGGAGGTCTAAAAATTTTCTTGCTCAGACCACACACCAGATCAATTAACTCAGAATCTCTGGGACAGGACATCACCAGGACATCACTAATTTTTAAAACTCTCTAGATGACTTCAAGGCAGAGCCAAATATGAGAATTATGGGTACAGAATATAATTGATGCTACTCATGCAAGACTATGGGACTTGGAATCAAGAAGTGGAGTTGACTGGAGCCTAATGCTGTATGACCCTTAGAAAGTTAAGTGCCTCTGTGAAGCTCAGTTGCTTTAAAGTGAACATGAACTTATTGTACTTTTTATTTTGAGAGGGTAATGTGAGGATCAAATGAGATGATGCTGTGAAAGTGTACACTGTAAAACACATATTAGTTGTTACTGTGTCAATTTTCACTACTGTTTCTCTAATGGTGTCTAAATGTTTAAGAAAAAACAGGTAATAAGAATTCGTAGATGGGTGCATGGGTAGCTCAGTTCAGGTACGTGTCTGAGTCTTCATACTAATTCAGGTTGTGATCTTGTGGTCATGAGGTTCAGCTCTGTGTTGGGCTCAGTACGAAGTGTAGAGCCTACTTGGGATTCTCTCTCCCTCTCTCTCTGCCCCTCCCCCTGACTCAGGCACATTCACATGTGCACACACTCTCTTTCTCTCAAATAAATCAATATTTATAAAACAGAATTCATGGAGAAGAAAACATACAATAGGTGGGTTAGATAAGGTAGGTATAGTGACTCAAGAGAAATACAACCTAATTCAGATCTTAGGGATACATTTACAAGTTATTTTGCAAATGAAAAAAAAAAAGGTTGTGACAGCATGCTTGCAATGAAATTGTCTTCAGACCATCACTTAAAATTACTGCAGGAGCTTACTAACTCAGACTAAGATGTAAGCCTGGCCTTAGTGGGGAGAACTGGATTTAACTGTGCTAATTTATTAATTTACTTCAGAAACAAAATTTATTGGAGGAGAGTGGGAAAGCAACCAAATAGAAGCATGCTTGGAAAAATGTATTTTGATCTGTTTGCAAAGCAATGCAATCATCATGAATTAGGATCTATCCTTGGCTACTCATTTAAATAGGGAAGGGAAGACTGTGAGCCATTGTAAGACCCCAATTTAATAGGCTTGCTCTAAAATTCCTTTCAACCTGTCAGTGTGCCACTTGGTGCAGTCCTCAGAGGATATACAGTAAATGGGGCTGGGATGGCAGCCCAGGACTTCAATAGTTCATCATGATAGTATCAGCTGAAGGTCTGAGCCCTGAGAGTACGAAGGTGGGAGGGCCATGAGGGGTAGTTCTTTCTCTCGCTTTTGTCTGTATATGATGTGTGGCAAACCAGAGAAATGATGGCTGCAATCTGCACATTGCATTTGCTGGTTTTCTCTCCACTTCTGTATCCGTATGCTATTTCCTAACACCTCTCTTCTCTGGCACCCCTGGTCAAGAGGGAGTCTCACCCACACTTAACCCAGAGGCTTATAAACTCCTATGTTACTTAATTTTTAAAATTGTTTTATTTATTTCTGAGAGAGAGAGAAAATAGTGTGAGCAGGGGAGGGTCAAAGAGAGAGGGAGACACAGAATCTGAAGCAGGCTCCAGGCTCTGAGCTGTCAGCACAGAGCCCGATGCGGGGCTCAAAGCCATGAACTGTGAGATCATGACCTGAGCCAAAGTTGGATGCTTAACCGACTGAGCCACCCAGGTGCCCCTACTCCTATGTTACTTTAGAAAAAGTGCTTTCCTGTCTCCTTCCACTCCAAACCCCACATCCTAAGTTCTAGTGTTCTGAGATAAGCTGATAGAGCAAAGCCCACAGATCTAATCAGTTCACACTAACATGTGAATGATCTCCCCTTGAGTATTTTATATTCTGGAATCTTTCTTCTATGGGATGGTGCTTTAATGGATGGAATTTCAGAGAACCATATCTAAGGGAGAAAATGTTGGCAGGTAGGGTCTGGGGATGACAGATGGTGTAGCGGGAGAAGATATTACCACAAAGGCCAGTCCTGACTGGGAACCTGACCTGGGTTCAGCACTCTTGAAATGTTGACATTTCTCAGAGTTTCACCATTTTCTCCAATTCTGAACCTTTAGGCTCTCAATAGCCTCGATGGCACTAGCCACTAAAGTAGACTAGAGGGGGCTGGGTAAGAGGAGAACCTGCCTGCATGAAGAGAAAGAGTAGGTGAGTGTAGACAGACAGGGCTAGATGTGTCACAGGAATACTAGTGATGGTGTGTTGAATACCTAGCATGTGCTTCACGCATTACCATGTGCTACTCCCAATTGTTAGCTGAAATGTCTGGGGAAGCACCTTAAAAATAGCAGCTTTTCTAGTTGGCCTTAGTAGGCCCATTATGGAGAAGAGGAAAGGGAGACTCACGTTAAGTTGCCCAAGCTGACAAAACGGAGTGTGAAAAATGGGATCCTCTCCCAGGTCTATCTGACCCCGAAACTTTGTCTTTAATTCGCCTTCATATGTTCTCCAATCACAATCCTTCATACGCATAAGACTCTAGAAAGTGAGGGGCAACTGAGACGTCACAGCATTCTGTTTCATGATCTACAACTTTCCTCTCCTCAGACCGTTTCTTCCCATTATTAATCTGAATGAGCTCTTATGTAGGAAAAAGAAGAAACACCAAACACTGTTTCATCTCTTATTAGAATAACAGACTGACAGACTGACACGGAATGGAGGGGGCAATGCGCCTTTAGAGAACTTCTCCACTATCTTCACCCTTTGAGAGCCTGAGGACGTACAAAGCCCAGGGCACAGGGACAAATCCTCTGCCTTTGGGCTGGCACAGCAGGCACGGGCCTTCAGCATCCTCAGCTTCAATAACCTCTTGTTCCAGGCAATAGAAAAGCAGGAGTGGGAGGGAAAGCAATCACTGAGCTGTCATTGACCTTCTACATCCCCCTCCATCTATAAATCAAATGTCCTTACTAAGTTTCTACCTCCACTCCTCCTCACAGAGTTGGGCTTGCTAGAAAAGACCTCCTAGATCATGGAGGTGACCCATTAGCAACGCTTGTGATGTTAGAATCACCTGGGGACATTTTTAAAACATCCCAAGGCCCAGGCTCTTCTGCTGGAAGAGAGATTCTAGGTTAAGGCTCAGGCAGGTTGAGACCTAGAAGACAGTCTAACCCCTTGTCTTTCAGCTGAGTCTGGAAGAAGACACATTGTGGTGGTTGGCCCATATTCTCAAGCCCAGAAACTGCTGTGCAGGGAGCATAGACACTCTCCTGAGCCTGAGAGGGCTGTGGTTCTGCCTCCTGGGATATGCTGCGCAGGCCAATTAACACCTGAATCCTGCAAAGACTTCAATGCAGAGCACACACTCCTGGCCTAGCACTCGCCTCTTACCCCACGTGATTGATTCCTCTTCATTGCCATGCAGTGCTTGGTGTGCAGATGAAATCAATAAGGACAATGCAGCTGAAAGGTTACTGTATGGAGCTCGCTCTTAATAATAAAAGTTTGTGTGTGTGTGTGTGTGTGTGTGTGTGTGTGTGTGTGTGTGTTTTCCAGCAGATGCTTTCCACTTCTTTCTCAACTATTTCCTAATTCCAAAATTGTACATTTGTCCCCCCGGATTATTTTATCTCCATTTCATAAGGCATTTAGCCAAGTCCTAAAACAAGAAAATCACAGTTTTGTTTCTTCGGGTGAGTTAAGAAAATAGGATCAAAGCTGGTATCATCGTGATTTTCCTCTGTTTAAAATCATTTGTTTTCTAGGAGGAAGAAAGAACTGATGTGCCTGGTTAATGACATGAAATACCCAAGTATCTGCATGAGCCACACACTTACTAAAGGGCAACATCTTTTGGATTCTACCTATAGAACCTCTTGACCTAAGAATGTACTGGGTATTCCAGAGTAAAGTCTGGCCCTCCGTGTGTTGAGTTGAGAAGAACAGCTCTCAAGTTCATTGGCAATGACCAGCTCACCTGTATGAAGAGAAGGTGCTTCTTTGGGGCACCATTTTATTCATCGGTTACATTTGTTTTAACAGAGAGACCATACTCTGCATTGACGTGGTAAGAGTTCCCTTCAGAGTCAAAACATCTTACAGGGAAAGTGTTCATGTCTGAGCACAGAATTCAGATGAAACTGAGAATGAGAAAGTAGAGTCAGAACCCATTAAACCAGGGAATTTAAATTCCCAAGAAGAATGGAGGTAGTTATTTAAACTCTCAGTGCTATTATTTAAAATCCCTCTATTCCTTTCAAAGAACTTAATCTGACTTTGGCATTTCATAGGTGAATGCTCTCTTCAGTCAGATGCCTCATATGAGATTGTTTTGAAAACTTCTGGAATTTTGGAAAGGCTTTGGTAGAGTGCAAAATCATAAATTCTTCTTATGGAATAGTTTCGAAGAGAAAATGAGTATTTTATGAAAGACAATGTTTTTAGCTGTGCTGAACCTCATCACACACTTTGGTTTTGAGAAATCCTGCCTCCTTCACCTAAACTTATTATCTGAATAGAAGATGTTGCTTAAACCAAAATAGAATAGAACAAAGAGAGGAAGGAAACCGTTTCCTCGTGGAACAGTTTGAGCCATTTAAGACTTAACACACAATAAAAATACTCCCTTTATTAACATTACTCACTTCAACAGCTACTCAAAGTTCACAGCAATTCAAAGAAAAGGCCAAATTTCTTAAAGCAGAATCAAAGGCACTTGAGATTTCCTGAGATTACAGGCCACAGACATACATAAAAAAGCTCAATAAAAATATTTCGTATTCCATTGTGTATTGTAATTTTTTAAATGCCTATGCAAAGACTTAGCCACTCTGTCAACAGACACTCAAAAGAATTTTAAATCATTTTTTTCCCCAACTGGTATGCACTCATGGAAGGTACTCACTTTTGATCTATGTTTTTGCATTTGTTTACCACATTTTATTTAGTTAAAAAAGAACAGGAAAAAAAAACCCCACTTTTCTAAATCACTTGTATGAATTACAAACAAGCTCTCTAAAGAGTTCTAAAGAATTCAGCTCTCTTGGCTAATTAACTTCCAGAGCACTTACTGAGCTAAATACTGTGCGTCAAAGAACCAGTATAGATGCATATGCGTGTACTGGGCTGAGATTGGGGCTCTGACCCTCAACTCTGTTTTTGCTTTTGTAAACTGAGAGAACAGGAATGGTAAAAGGGATGGATATTAAAGCACCTCACAGGTTCCCAGCACATTTATAGACCAGAGGAGTCAAAATGACTCATCACATTTGGAAAAAAATGATAAAACAAAAAAGATCATCCTAAAGAGGAGCCCAGAGAGCTCAATCTATTAGGATTCCCTCGGGTGATTCTATGACTCATCCAGGAAATAGAGTCAAGAAACTTGTAGCTTCTAAAAACCACAGATATTTCAATTTTGCCTTGTATTTACATATACTCATGAAAAATAGTTTTATATAGATTTCTATATTTCTAGTATATAGAAATATTGCTGTTGAAAATAACTTCCTTAGAAAGATAACTTTTTGTAATTGATTGTTTAATAAAATTTTTCAACCTTAACTTTTCTTTCTAGTGCACTGAAAATTTTTTGATTAGTTTTTAATGTTTATTTTTTGAGAGAGAGAGAGAGAGAGAGCACACAAGCAGGGAAGGGACAGTGAGAGGAGACACAGAATCCGAAGCAGGCTCCAGGCTCTGAGCTGTCAGCACAGAGTCTGATGTGGGGCTTGAACTCATGAACCATGAAAGCGTGACCTGGGCCGAAGTCAGACACCCAACTGACTAAACCACCTAGGCACCCCCAGTGCAGTGAAATTTTTGAATTTGCTTCAGTCGTTATAGGGAAAAAAGGTGAAGTTTAAAGTCAAAACTTTCCCACCCCTGATAAGAATTATAACTTGTGAAATAAGTAACATCTCTGTTGGGCAGACCTTGAGCTAGAACCTAACCTATGTCAGGTGCTTTCTGTGCACATAAAAGGATCTGGATATATTCTTCATGACTGACAGATTTTAGGATAAGTAGAAAGGATCCCTTTCCTCAAGCTGGTTCACCATATCTGAGAATACTTTGAAGGAACTGCTTAAGGAAAAATCATTTTGATTTTCAATTAAATCACTTCAAATGGAAATGATATAGGTAATATACTAGATTGCTTTAAACACAATCTACAGCATCAATGACTGAACATAAGCCATCAATGGAAATAATGGAACTGGACTCAGAAAACAGCTCAGGGGTGCCTAGGTGGCTCAGTTGCTTGAGTGTCCGACTCTTGATCTTAGCTCAGGTCCTGATCTCATGTTTCTTGAGATTGTCAGCCAAGAGGCTGCTTGGGCCAAGAGTGCAGAGCCTGCTTGGGATTCTCTTTCTCCTTCTCTCTCTGTCCCTCTCCTGCTTACATTAGAACATATACATGCTCCCTCTCTAAATAAATAAATTTAAAAAAGAAAAGAAAAGTAAACATGCAGTTCAGGGCTCTCCAGGGAGGTGGGACAGAGTAAAGGGGCAAAGAGAAGGAGACTCAGACACTGATGCAATGTGCTCTCTGCTAGGACAATGACCCAGGCACCTTTTGGGAACATCTCTACATTTCATTGTTATGGTGATCTACTCATTCTGTTAAAAGGGTACAAAAGAGCTCAGGCAACCTAAGAAGGGTGATGTGTAACTTTTGATAATGTATAATTTTAACCTCTCTGTGCCTCAGTTTTATCTTCTGTATAGTAAGGACAATGATAGTACCTACTTCAAAGGATTCTTGTAAAAATCTACTGCATTAACTCTTGTAAAATGATTAGAATGTTATCATCCATAGTAGGTGCTCAGCAAGTGCTGGCCAGCAGTGGGTCAGAGTACTATCGCTAGAGGCACCTGGGGCCCATACTCTGTGTAGACCAAGCCATGCAGGACTGCAAAGACGTGTTGAAATCCCAGCATCGTAAGAGCAAGAGGAAACCCTAGAAATCCTCTTTCTGTTTGGAAGGTTGGCTTTAGACTAGCAAATTTCATTTAGTCCATGTATAAAGAAATAAGCTACTATTTAAGACTAAAAAACCCATAATAACTGGAACTTTGATCTTCCTTTGAAACACAAGGCCATCTGCCCATACTGGTGACTTCTGGGTGGCACGGCTTCCCTTAGACCACACAGAGCCTCTCCAGTCTGCCACTGTCTCCTCTCCTGAATGCCCTTTGGCATTAAACCAGGTTTGGGTTGCCAATGCACAGTTTTCAAAAAGCAAGGCTTTTGTCTTTTAACAAATCAAACAAATCAACCCAAAAAACCTCTCTTGGTACCTGTGTCCCTACCAAAAGTGGAAAAATAGAGTCAATCTTTAGAGGAGATTTGACCTTTCTCAGACCTGGCCCACATGGGCCATTTACACGATTTGGTATAATGTAGGTATTACATGTGTGATGTCTCATCTAGTTCAATACCTCGTCTCTTACAAATAAGAAAAATGAGGACCCCAGGGAGTTTAGGGGACCATCTGAGGTCACAAGACTTGTTAGTGGCGGAAGCTGTACCCACGTGCAGGTGTTTTCCTCCTCTCTTCAATGTTTCTGCTTTTCCATCCACTGTTTTCTCTGTAGCTACTGTACATTCAGTCCACGTTCCATATGAAGAAGCAGGAGAGGAGGCCTGTTGGCTGCAGCAAGGAGGCACCCAGGCTGCCACAGACACAAGAGGCCGGTACATGGGGTAATTCATTGCCAGTGGTGGGATTATCCTTTCTTAGGTTTCCAGTCTTAAGTATTCTTTTCTTTAAGATTTTATTTTTAAGTAATCTCTATACCCAACATGCAGCTCCAACTCACAACCCCCAGGTCAGGAATTGCATGTTTTAGATCCTCAGCCAGCCAGGTGCCTCCTGCCCACCCCCCCCCCCTTTTTTTGTTCTTGAATATTCTGATGGCCGAAGCAGAGGATATGAAGCCCTTCTCAAGTGACTGCTCCATTTCATCTGTGCTAAATCCCCATCTTTCATGTGTAATCATGATTTTTTTCTAATGTGTTTCCTCATTTACTTAACTAAATGACATGGTCACCTGGGTGATGAGCATATATAAGATGACACATAAGAAACCCCTAAACACTTACAGTGAATGAGCTAGAGAAAGAAACAAAACACAAGAGAGGAAGTGTTCATGTTTCTACTTGTTCAGGTTCTTCTACAGACAGTCCTTGAGGTCTCTCTTTCCCTCCAGTGAAATGAGACTATCCCAGGTACCAGGTCTAGGTCTTTCACTACGTGCACATAATGATGTTATTTTTCTTACTCACGTGCCTTCCCCACCCAAGAGATGACAGGCATGAGCATTACAGGGCTTATTAATTTATCTCAGTTTATTTTCACTTATTATTTTTTTATTGTATTTTGACAGTGACTGTGAGCTGAGGAGTTTAGGCTGTGCTCATTCCTGCCATCCCACCCCCCATCAAACTGTCTCACAGACACGTGCTGTTTTAGTATATAGATTCTCATTTAGGAACCTCAATGACTTACCTCTGGTTTTACCACTGAGCATTTGCCAGTGCTAAATCAGGCCTCTTAGAAATAAGGGTGAAACGGTCTTACCCTTAGAAATAAGCATGATCATACCTATTTTAGAGACTGCTGAAATGAATAAATGAGATCCACTTTGTGCTCTTTGTAAACTGTAAAGTGCATATGTGTCCTATGTGTCTGGACACTCAGATGCTGTATTCGGGCTGTAAAACACTAGGGCTGTGGGACTCAGGAAGAAGTTCATGACTCCGGGTTCCATTTCAAGAGACAACAGAGACCAAAAAACAAACAAACAAAATCCCCAAAACAAAAACCAAACAAAAGAAATGAAGAACAAAAAGAGATTATTAACAAGAAGTCCTGGTCAGGAGCAAGCGCCTCCCGGAAGAGCTGTGTGGCAAGTTGGGTGGCATCCTCCTGTGTGTTCCCAGAACCCATCTATGCAGACCGCTCTTTTGGCCCCATTCACATTGTTGCAGATATTTGATTACTGGCCCCCCCTCCCAACTCCCCAGCATCTTATAAATTGAGCTTGCTAGGAAAAGGCCTCTGTGAGGCAGGCATCTTTGCATCTCCAGCACTTAGCTTGCTGTCTGCGAGGAACTGCCAGCCTGCTGGGTTCCAAAGTGTGACAGACAGACAATGCCTGGCCTGCCCCGTGCCCTACCAGAGACGTCCACAGCTCAATCCCTAAACCCTGTGGCAGTGGCACCTCTCATGGCAGAGGGACTTTGCAGATGTGACTAAATGAAGGATCTGGAGGTGGGGAGATAATCCTGGCTGTGCCCCGTGTAATCACAGGATTTTTGTAAGAGGGACGGAGGGAGAAGGGTCAAACTCAGAAAAAGGAAACACGACAATGCAACCAGACTTTGCAGTGATGTAGCTCTAAGATGGAGTTAAGAACCACAAGCCAAGGACTTCTAGAATCTGGAAAAGCTAAGGGAACAATAGTGTATTGAAGCCTCAAGAAAGAATGTTGTCCTTCCAGCATGACGAGTGTAGACTTCTGACCTCCAGAATTATAAGGGAATAAATTTGTGTGGTTTTAAGCCACGAAATTTGTAATAGCTGAAGTAGAAAACAAAAACACTTAGATAAAAAGTAAATGCCTACCTGTTATTTGAATGAATGGGAAAATGCATGAAAAGAGAAAGCCCTAAATAAAAAAGGGAAAGACCTAGATTCAGGCTCCAACAATGAGCTGGGTAACTTGGGCCCCATCATTTAATTTCTCTGGAACTCCTTCTTGGGAAGAGCTGAGGGCATGGACACAGACCAATTAGGGTTCAAGGCCCTTCTAGGCTATTTCACTCGGTACATCTCTGGGCAAGTGCTCAGGTCTCTGAGCCTATGTCCACACCTATAAGAGGGCAATAGTGACACAACTGTTGTGGGGAACGAATGAGCTACAATCTAGTCACATTCGATAGGACCCTGAGTTAGGTGCATGTGAAACTGAAGGCACATAAAAATGTTACTAATGTCACTTCCTGCACAAACCTTAAAATCATGAAAATTCTTCAAATTAAAAATGAGTCAAGGATTGCACGATGTCATGTGAAGCTGGTAAACTGTGACCCACTGGCTGCCACGAGATGGGTCTGCTTCAGCTGCGGAACAGAAACACCCACCTGTTCTTTGAGGGAACCCATGTTGAATTAAGCAAGTTACAAACAACATGAGTAACAAATAATGAGAGGTCTCCAGGAACACACCTCTAGAACAAAACATGACCACCCTTGAATGCGTGCAAAGCAATTAGCATGGGCCTAGAACACAGGAAGCTATTACTCTGCTACTATTATACTAACTCATTGATAAAAACCTCAGAACAAATGCTTCCATGATGGAAACTGAAACAAGCTCCCAGCTTTCCCAAGTGCTTAAACTTTTCCCTGGGATTCCAGCTCCTGTCAGAGAAATCTCACAGTTGGAAAGGTGTGCTTATAACACCCCATACTATGAAGTGATAAGTTTTCCAACTCTTACCTAAAACAAGGAGGTGTTAACCATGTGCTCTACCAATACTGTCATGCACATCTTGTACACCCTCTTTGGCACCTCTCAGACATAGACTAGAATCAGTGACATGACAGGGACCTTCTTGGGACTCAGTGCCACCCAGCAACACTCTTCTTTCTCTTCTCTTCATTCTGTTCCTAGAACTCCCAGAAAACAAGGTTGCGGCTGGTACATACTAGAAGCTTAATAAATATCTGTTGAATGTATAAGTGACTTTTACGGATCATACAACCCATGTCTGTTTCCCATTTTCCAGACAATGAGCCACAGGCCAATTAGAGCGATGACTAAAATAAAATCCCTTCCATGTTGCATGAATTCAAGTTAATAACGGCATCCTCCCCAGAGAGAGGAGCTAATTTCTCAAATCCAATAGACTGGGTTATAGAGAGGAAACAGTCTTAAAACACATTTTTAAAACTATATCTGTTTGTCTAAGTAGTTTCCAGTTTCACAAAATGAATTCTGATGCTAAGTGCCCCATAATGAGGAGATCTGGAAAAGTGTAAGAGCAACACTGAATTATTTAGCTCTAACTAAAGCCTGGTATTACCTGTGAGGAGGAACAAATGACTGACATTTCAGATTCTTTTAGGCTACACAAAACCACTCAATGTGGAGCCAAGTCCTGTTTTAATTGTACTTCCATTTTCGTCCAAAGCACACATAATACTTGGGAAAGCTTTAGAGTGACGAGGACTTAAATCCTTACCCTAACTTGAGGCAACCATACATCAGGAAAAGCTGAGCAGGCATTCCATGTGTAAAGACCACCCCTCGAGAAGAATCTAAACCTTTTCCCTTGAAATGGGTGTTATTGATTTTTTTTCTATTGTGTTTCTGGAGCTAACTTTCATCTCTTCTTGGTAGCTTAAGTCAATGCCTCGTACTGTTTTCCCTGGAGCTGGACAATAGATGTCCCCCTTATATAATAGCCTTATATGTGTCAAGTCAACTACTTAGTGTGCACACTTCTTAAGGTTAACCGTGCCAAGATTTCTTAACTTCCTATAATACTAAGATGTTTATTATCTGATTCCTTCAGATCTTCTTCATAACAAGGGGGGACTGTAGACCCTTGAATCCATAAATTAAGGGAAAATCATGTGACAAGATCTCTACCAGCCAGGTTTCTGTGCTTGTCTACTCAGACACGCTTGCTTTTTAGTCAATAAAAATCTGGGGCTGCCCAGGGCTTACCCAGTTTCCTTGCCTTATTTAGCTTTCTGGGCTCCCAGTGCTTAGTTGTGCAATGGATATCAGTTTTCTATTTGTGATTTTAAGTGATTTTCAATAAAAGTCTTCAATTTCTCTATATTGAGTACCTGTGCTCTTTCCACTACATGTCTCCTTTCCACCCTGCCAGAGCCTTCACATCTGTGTGGCCAATTTGGATCATGCTTATACTGGATGCCCTGCCTGCCACTTGGCTGCTTTGCTAGTGTTAAAGAACCATTGACTGAAGACCATCAGAACATGATGACTGGTTACTTAGTCTACCACTTACTCAACTTGGATCTCTTCTGACTCCAAAGGGCCAAGGTGCAAGGCCACACCCATGAGCACAGCATACAGCATGACCTCATCCAGCTCTTCCATGTACCCTCAGTCTCACCATCAAGATTTTTATCTCATCAGGCCATTATTTACTTACTGTGAGCTTCTTTCTCCTTGAGCCTGTCATGCAAATTCATACTGTCTCCAAAATACTCCTCTGCCAGCAACGTCCTTTCTCCTGTTCTCTATCCCTCAAGCCCCTACGTGTCATACCTCTGAAATATATCAAGTGTCATAACTTCTTGGAGGTATGACACTTAACTTCCCGGACAGCATGAGTCACTCCCCTCCATATTCTCAGAGAACACTACAGATACTGACCGCAGACTACTATGGTATTTTTTATTTAATTATTTTGAGAGAGAGAGGGAGAGAACATGGGCAGAGAGAGTGAATCCCAAGCAGACTCTGCACTATCAGCATGCAGCCTGATGCAGGGCTCGAACTCACAAACTGTGTGTGAGATTATGACATGAGCCTAAATCAAGAGTCAGATGCCTAACTGACTGAGCCACCCAGCTGCCCCAAGTACTATGGCACTTTTATAGGTCTCCCTGTTTCACCATAAACTTACTTTTTTGCAGCTTCCTATGACCAAATCTACAACTTGTTTCACACAGTCCAAGAAACGAAGGAGTTAAATAAACATGTACGTGATTCCTTAACCAGAGGTGACCATATAGCCCCCAACACGGGGTTCTGGACCCTACTTGTTTATTTATCTCTGGGTTAGGGAGGACAGACTTAGAGGAATACAAGAAAAACAAACGAACTTGCACCCAAACAAGAGTAAGAAATGTGGTGTACCTGATAGATCATTATATTAACAGTTTCTTCTTTTTTCTGCTCTGGAGGCCCTTGACTCTGCAATAGATTTCGCACTGTTTCTTCCATCCTGAGAAACAAACAGACAAAATATATAAAGAATCTCTTTAAAGGTGGTTTGATTAACATGGGGGCTATTCTAGTTAGTAGGAATATTTCTTCAGTAGGCTTCCTAAGCTTATACCTGGAAGTCTCTTATCTCTTCTCTCTTCTTCATCCCCTCCATTAGGAATCTGTCATGAAGTCCTTTAAAATCATTCTTCAGAATGTCCCTGAGTTCTCTCTTTCTCTTTACCATTCAGGTCCCTGTCCTCAGCCTCCTGCATTTGTGCTCATGCAAACATCTCCCAATACCCCTCTTCACTTTCAATCACTCCCTTTTAATTTGACACAATGTCACCACATTAATCTTCCTGAAACACCACTTTGATTTTCTTAAATCAATTTTCAAAGTTGACGAATATTATATGAATGCATCTTCGCTGTTAACATACCGTTATATCTTTCAAGGGTGGCCTTTCTGTGTCAGCACACAAAGATCTACTTTATTCTTTTCAGGTGCTTCCTGGTATTTCATGAAATGAATGCACCATATATTATTTAATCATTCTTCTACTGACGGAACTTAAATTTCTTCAGCATTTTTAGTCTTTAAAAAAATAAACATCTACACATACAACCTAGTGCACATTAATTAGTATTTCTATGGGTTATTATAATGTAATATATATTGTATGTTGCAATCCTGTATTGTTTTACATTCCTATTTCCGATACCCATTCTCTACTGTCCAACAGTAAATGGTAAAAAAAGCAAAAACAAAAACAAAAAATATCCATTTCCATTTTGGAATATTGTCTCATGTTGTTACTCCTTCTTGAAATGCCAAACCCTGCATTTTCTCATTTCCATCCATCTTTCTAAATCTACTTCAACTTCACTACCAAAGAGACATCTTCCCTGCCCCCCCCCACTTCCTTGAATTTTATAGCCTTATGCTTTACATCACTCATTCTACCACTTAAAACTCCCCACTCTAATGCTCAAATATTTCATATATGCATGTTCTTTCTTCTGAAATTAATTACACTATTCGGTATAGAACCATGTCATAGATTTCTTATGTGTCTCCCCCAACTACAGATAAAGTAGATACTCAGTAGACATCGCTTTATGGATCCTTTGTTATTTCATTTTATTATTTTTAATTTTTAAAATGTTTTATTTATTTCTGAGAGACAGAGAGAGAGAGAGAGAGAGAGAGAGAGAGACAGCGTGAGCAGGGGAGTCAGAGAGAGAGGGAGATACAGAATCTGAAATAGGCTCCAGGCTCTGAGCTTGCTGTCAGCACAGAGCCCGACATGGAGCTTGAACCCACGAACAGTGAGATTATGACCGGAGCCAAAGTCGGACGCTTAACCGACTGAGCCCCCGCATGCGCCCCTGTTATTTCATTTTAAAAAGTATTAAGTAGTTACTCTGTGCCAGGCATTGATCATGTATATTCAAACTGTATTGGAATGACCTTGTCCTTGGGGCCCATCCATGAGGATACATGGACCAGATTCTAAGAGAAAGACACCTGAATAAGATGCACTGAACACAGTGAGAGCTCTCTTGCCCAGAACCTGAATTGGCTGTAGATCAGTCCCATCCTGAAGACTGTATTTCAGTGTCTCAGTATGATTCTAGTTTAGAAGACTTGAGGGAGAGCAGGCTGATCCAGCTTCTTTCTCTAACTAAAAGCTTCTGGCAAGGCAAATTAAGGGTTCCAGGAGGCCACTGAATTCCATGAAGTGGCAAGACCATTACAGTAAACAAAGGAGTATAGTTACAAATGCCAAACTTTGTAACATGGCTTAAAACTACTTAGTGGCAGAGCGAGGAAAGTGCAGGTGAACTGGAACAGTTCAAGTGTAGATTATAAATAGGGAAATTCTGCCTTCACAAGGGAGGCCCCCAAGATACACTCAAGATTTTAGAAGACAGTGGACACTGATTATGAGTGCTCAAAGAATGATCTGTGACTACATTTATGTAAGCCACCTTTGTGCATCCAGACAGGAGAGCAAAATCTGGTTCTCTGTGTTTTCACAAGTCTTACCTTATTAATGATAACAACAAAATTAAACAGTACCTTCAACTTGTCAAAGAACTATCATCTACTAATCACTATAATGTACTTTTAAAAGATCATTACATTTATGTGGTGGACAAGAAAGCAGAGACATAGAAAGGTTAAAGGCTAACTTACAGGATCATAGCTAGTTGGGTAGGTTAGGATAAAGCCATTTTTCCTTAATATAAAAGAGCGACTTCTTTCCTCTAGGTCTTATTTACATACAGGAAATGATTTTAAATGAAGAAGAGTCTTAACTTCCAATGAAGAGTTACCTTGGTGAACATCTATTGGATGCTGAGTCCAAAAAGGCAAAAATACCATTTCTGACCTTAAACTCTGAGAGAGGTTAAGATGTCATAGAAGAGACAAACTAAATTTATTTAAAAAAATAGGGGTGAAGAAGGCACAGATTCCAAAATATTAAGTGATCAAAGCCAATTTCTAATATACTATTTCACTATATAAAAAACAAATTATCTCTAGAATAGTAGTGGATTTTCCATGATGTTTGCCAAATCTATCATAAACAAAAAAAGTGATGATAACGGTGAGGAGTTGCTCAACATCAGGCAGGTTGCGTAGGACAGATCAAGGACTGGCCTCCAGTGTCCTAAGTATCAATCTACTTTCTCCACCTTAGTACAGAGGCTGCAGGTCTTTCTTATTTCAATCAGTATGTCCCAAGTTTGTTAGATTCAGTTAAAATTAAATCTTGTCTTCTTTTAAAAAGTTAAAATATACCTCTGTCAGTGCATATCTTGCTGAATTATCTCTTCTGTATAATTAAAAGTTCTATGCACAAGTTGCTAGCTCAAAAATAAAATAACAAAACCATCTATTCACCATCCCCCAGTTTTTGCCATTATACTGAGAAAAGAAAAGAAAAGAAAAGAAAAGTAGAGTAAAGAAAAAGGAAGAAAAGAAAAGAAAAGGAAGAGGTAGGCAGGAAGTTGTTAGATTCTTAAGTAGCCAAGACCCACAGTAATACTGTGAACATTTTTTTTTTCCCCTGGCACTACTTCATGATTAATTAAAACCAATTACATTTCCAAGCCATATCTTGGAACAGAGTTGCAGGGACCCATCCCAACCTTTGGTAAAAAATTAAGGGGCCTCATCTTTTCATAACCTCTGTGAATCTCGTCATAGAGAAACTATTTTCAACCTGATGAGAAGATACTATTATTTATTCCCTGATGACGTCTTCTTTCTTTTAATTCTCATTTAGCAAACATCTCTCTTCGTTTTCCTGAAAATCAAAGACTGTGAAGGACCATCCATTGTCATTTGAGGCCCAATGGTATTTTACTTCATTCTACTATTTTGATAGCTGATGTGTGAGGGTTTTTATTTCCAGCCTTTACATAGAACACTTCCACTGTTTTCCAAATGTGGCTAAAAATAAGCTGATTTATTTTTCCAGGTCAGATGTGGGCATAGATTTTTTCTTTTCTTTCTGTTTTAACAACTGCTGATTGGTTTAACATCACCCTTAATCAATGTCTTCAAGCTCTTTTTTTTTTTTTTGGTATGATATGTAACTAAGTCCGTTCTTCTCCTAAATATTGGTCATAAGTACAAAGGCCTTAATTACATTTGTTGATATGCTTTAAGTTTTAATGTATATTAAGAGAGCTATTTTTAGAAAGTTAGGTCCTACACAATTCAGAGGAAAAAAAAAAAACTAAATTCATTTGTCAACAGTGTATTTCAGATACCATAGGTATAAATGTAAAGTTTTTACCTCATGACATGCTAGATACTGATCAGAACATTAGACTGAAGGGTTCTTTTGTGACTCTTCTGATCAGATATTCAGTTTAGCATAACTTCATTTTTGACAGCAATAGAACAAAATAAATGCAGAACAAGAAGCCATTATCAAACTGATAACTGATGGGGCTCTTTCAGCTAAAAGCAGAACTCAGTCATATTTCAAGAAATATTTTAATGGGTGCTTGCAGATTAATACATAACATATTAATAATGAAATTAACAATGAAGTTACTCAATATTCCCTCACTGTCTCTTATGCGAGAGGTTGCAAGGCCTAATTCATTCATTTCTGCCTTATTAACGATCTCTGAGTTTCTGGAGGTCGGTGTCTCTGCTTTGTCGCTTACTTTATCTCTAGCAACTCAGCATAGCTACTGTTACAGGATAGGGAGTCCATAAATTCTTTTTGAGTGAATGAATGAATCTAATAGTTTCTTCATTTATCCCTCCTGTGGCTCCTTTTCATTTCCACACAGACCAGTATGGAAATCTAAGTGGTCAGAGAGAAGTAGTGACAAATGAAAGGCGCCAGCAAGACTGGAGGGTAGGTTTTACGTTGACACTTGGGGCTAAAATGCTCAGCTCCTGGTCACTGACTATCTCCCAGAAATAACTCCTTGTCTTTTTGCCACACCGAATGTGCAGTCCACAGATGGTATTAAGTTAAACTAAGCTAATTAGCTTAGACGGCTAGAACAGTACCTTAATGAGGCCAGGGTTCTGGATTCAGTCCCTAGCCTGGACACCCTTTAACACCATTGGGCTCATGGCTGTAAACATCTGCACCAATAGTCTAGTGCTTTGCTGCTGGGGCAGAAAGGATAGAATTATCTTAATTAAAACATATTTTGTATGACCTCTCATATCATTTGCTTTCAGTTTCTTTTTCCCATTCTACTTCCATTGCTTTGCTCAACAACTCATTCTACCTTCCCATTTTAACTGCAGTACAAAGCTTTCTTCAAGTTTAGGAGTGGAAGGAAAAGCCTACTAATTTTCAATTACAAGAGGAAACTGTTCATGTGGAAACTTTGCTGGTTTAGTATAGGGTCCTGTCCAGCTGAACCAACTTGTTTCCTCAGAAAATGAGAGTTTCCTCACTAAAAGCTAGCACATCTAAGCATGCAAGCACGGACAATCTCTAGGTTGGCTGTGACTCTGATGTTGTTAACCTGGTCTCTGCTGATGCCCACTGCAATAGTTCTGAACAGTAAATCTACAGCAGAAGCAACTGAAAACTTCACAGAAACTGAAGCTCACTCTGGATAAATGTTGGAGGGCCAGAATCTCTTCTTTTTTCCTAGATGATATATATTTTTAATTCAGCACAAATTTTGCAAGAATAATACTGTTGCTCAGAAACCACAGTGCTCTAATTCACTCGTGGGGATGCAGCACCATTCATAAACAGATCGAAAGGTGCTAGTCCAATTTGAATTACTGCATCATATTCTCTTCGGGGCCATCTGTATGTGAGCAGAAAGTGCTGTAAATTTTCTCCTAGGCAGGCTTGTGCTGATCCTGCATGGGGCACTCACCGAATGGGGAGAAGCAGACATGGAGAAGGCGGGGGAGCAGAGATACCATGCAGGGGAGAAGCCCCATTTTCCACGTGGAATTGAAGGGAATCCCCTGAATGTTAACAAGCAAATCTCAAGTGTTTTTGCTCAATGGTGGTAAAACATAAAGTTGCATTTATGGACTCATGACACTGTCAAGTTCATACTCATCCAGAGAGAAAAAGAGAGAGAGAGTCCCATGGGTGTGAGTGAGTCCCAGAAAGAAGTGTAGCACACCAGCTTTCACTATTCTGGTTAACATCTTGAAGGCAGGGTTTGTACTATAGTCCCAAGACTCTTTAAGAGGTCTGTAAAATGGGTTGCTTTCCTTAATGGAGTGGAGGTTTCAATTAATGCAGTAATTATTAATTATTACAATGTCTTATTAATATAAAAATAGTTAATATAACCACCCATGTCTATTGTCTAATCTCATGAGCTCATCTACTAACTTCTAAATCTATCCTTGTATAATGAATTTTTCTAAACAAATCCAGATTTAGTTCTTTTTAAAATTTTCTCGAGCAGTCCAAACATGAATGTTCTTTGAGTCTGTTACAGCCCAGAAAGGACTTTGAATTGCCAAGATAACTACTTTTAATATAAATGTATTGCCTGAGGGATAGATATTTATAGCTCACTATTCAAATGGAAGGGGAACTTAGAAGAGAGCAGACAGTTCAATTGATTATTGGCCCTCACTATTTATTCTTTTTAGCCACTGTTGATATATAATAAAAATATTTGAATATATCATAGGAAAACTTACTGAATTTTAATTAGAGGCTATTCTGTTCCAGAGAACTTATGTATCAACTTGGAACATCATTTTTTCATTCCTTCAAATGAGAACTTTATAATTTTGTCTTAGTCAAGGAATAATAAAATGTGAACTGGACAATCAAGATTTCTTTCCTAATATTCACTATACTTTTGAAAGTTTAAATAGAGTAGTATAGTGATGTTATTCAAAATGAGGTTCACCATGTTGCAGACAAGTTATGTGTTTCTCCGCAGTTGTAACTGGCTTCTCCACAGATAGTTAGAACCCCAGAGAATGCACCAAACACATGATACTCCATTCTCTCATGGTTCCAGACCCATTGGGGATATGACCCAGAGAGAATTAAGTAATGAAATGAAATGATTGGACTTGATTCTCATTGACAAAGTCATCTTGAATTAGATTCTCGTTTTCCATATCTTAAAGGCTTTTTATTTTGGGGGTGGGGGGGGAACCTTGACAAGTATTAAGTCATTAAAGCTTAGGGAGGTTGACCCAACAGGGACACTGGATCTGGATAATGTGCAAGGCAGCACAATAAGTAAATGGTGCTAATGTGTCACTACTTTTTTGTTTGTCTGTTTGTTTGCTTTTGGGTTTGTGGTGTGTAGGAGAAGAGCTGGAAAATCCAATTGGCCCTATTTAGGATCAAACTATAGCATTACATTTTCTGGATAAAAGGTACAATTGTGGCAAAGAAGTGAATCATGGATCTATAAAACTGGCTTCTGTAGCCTCATGAATGTCATTTTCACTGGGCCTAGCCTTTAAATCACATAGTTCTTGTGGAGTTTGATCCACAATATTTCAGAGTGGCTTCTCTTAAGCAAGTAGATAGCACATCCAAAGAGTGATGTTATCATATCCTCTCCCCACCTCAATTCCTGTGGCCACAATAGTCAATATATCTCAGTCTCTGGCACTCCCTAAAGTGCCAAAGGTGGGTGTGGGGGTAGATATTCTTATCAGCAATATAACTTAGGTCAAAAACTTTCTCCTTCCTTCTTCCCTCCCTCCCTTCCTTCCTGAGACAGCAAGTGGGGGAGAGAGGCAGAGGGAGAGAGAAAGAGAGAGAGAATCCTAAGCAGTCACTGTGCTGAGTGTGGGGCCTGATACAGGACTCGATCTCACAACCCTGGGAACATAACCTGAGTTGAAATCAAGAGTTGGTTGTTCAATCTACTGAGTTACCCAGGCGCCCCAGAAAAATCGTTTTCTAAGCCTCAGTTTCCTTATCTGCAAAATGGGTATTTCATGCCAGCTCTACCTACCTCAGAGAGATCTTAAGAGGATTCAATAAAACAAAATGTAAAATGTTATATAAATTGGTACTTGTTTTTATTGTGGTTTATAAAGACAGTTCTTTCAGAAGTCAAAGCCCTTTGACATAGAGATCCTTTGGCAGTGGCATGAGAAGGGCAGAGAAGAGGCTCCTTGGGAGTATCAGCCAATCAAGTTAATACTTTATGGAGGCACCCACCTTTATTGCCTTTTTTTCAGAAAGTGTAGAGAGATATACAACCTCTCTCTGAGTTTCAGACAACAACTGGTTTGAAGGATAACTTACTATATTGGTCATGATGCAGTAGGTTAGGCTCTAGTAACAAACAATCCCAATAGCTTACTGCCTTAATAAATAACTAAATTTCTTACTGACATGGTCTGACCACATTAGCAGTCAATGATTCTCCTGAGGTAGAGTGGTTCTATGTTGTGGTTTGCCAGGACAGTCCAGTTGATGTCTATTGTACTGGTTTAATTAGTAATAGCACCCTTGTTATTGCAAAAAAGATGTCCTGGTTAGATCCTTGTCAATGGAATAAGTCAAGTATTCTGGATTCTCCAACTTTTCAGCATGAAAATTTCATCATTGCTGGGAAAAGAGAAACTGTAGAGTGTTATAGGGATTTTTACTGCCTCATCCCAAAACTTCGCTTCAGTTTGAAGGCTATTGGCAAGAACTAGTCACAGGGACCAAATAACTGCTAGATCTGGTGATAAATACAGTTTTGTGAGAACCCAGCAAGGAGAAGAGAACCAGTTATTGGTGCTAACATAATGGCTTCCACACTTGTGTTGTCAGAACTGAAGACATATATGGAACTACATATTAGTGACTGCCTACTCTGCCTGTGTAACTGCACAAGGTTGTTTCTAGGTGGCTCATGTCCAAACTCAAGAATGACAAGAAGTACTGGTATGATTGGCCCTTTCTTATTGGGTCTTACTCATCTCCCTCTGCTGGGCAACTGAGCTGTCACTGCTGAAACTTCTCTCACTTCCCAGCTAGATACTGATTGTCACCCTTCTTTCATTCATGCCAAATTGATTGCCAGCCTATGCAATTAGTCTCTCTGAGCCTTCTGAACTGTTCACAAATGTGTTCCCTCTGATCGAAGAATCTTCAAACAAACACCTTCAAAGTCTGCCTTGCTTTGAAGAACACACTATTAAGCTTCAGCATGACAGTGGATAGTCATGTTTTTGATGCCGCTTATTTTATAGTAAATATCTGTCAACATCGAAAAACAGCCTGCACTTCGACAAAACTTTTGTAACTTTCCAAATTTTACTGGCAAGGAAAATGGAAGAGATGGTTTCTCAGTGGCGTTATCAGAGGGAGATATCTAATGTTTCACTACTCCTTATCCAAGAATCCTTGTTTAAAATATCACCACTCAAGACATGGCAGTAACAGGCATGCCTGACCCTTAGAAACTCTGAACTATAGAAATGTGTCAAGATTTAACCAGTAAAAGTGAAAACTGGGGAAAAGGAGTCAATTTAAAATCTGCTTCTATGTTAGATTAAAAAAAATGAAAAAAGAAGGATCAGAGTAATATGCTATCATATTATTTCCCAGAGTAAATTGTGGGATATCACAAAAATTCATTTTGTCAACCATCGAATCATCTCGTATTTGGATAGAGACATTTCTGCCGATTACCACAAGAAAAAGATTCCCTCCTTCCCCTCCTTGCCTATCCAAGCATCTTTCAGGCTCCAGTCTAAGTCTCACTGCCTTTTTTCCTGACAACTCTGGCCCATAGAAGTCTCTCCTTAGTCCACTGAAAAGTATTTTTGCTGGAACACTCTGCAGGAAATCACCAAGGGTTCTCATTAGAAGTTCAGATTCTCAGGTCCACTCGAGACCTAGTAAATCAGAATCTCTGAGAGTGGAAGCCAGGAATGTCTATCTTTTACAATCACATTCTTTCACATTAACCTATGAGAAGCTATGTCTTACTCTCATGTCCTTCCAAAACACTTACTCATATACTAGCTGGCACTGCTAAATATCATAAAAACAACTTCATGTCGAGGTATCCTAGTTTTAGAACTATTTTGTTAGCTTGTTAAAGGCTCCAAAGTGTATCCCATGTCTTTTTCTATTACCCAAATCACTTAGTGGAGTACCAATTGATCCTTGGTAGGTGGGAACTTCCCTAAATTGTGGAGTTATTTACTTTTGGCATATACACAACGTTGAAAACAAAAAGGAAAAGCATATTTAGATGAATCTAATTTTAATTCCAAAGGCAGAAAACTTAAAATTAACACCTGTGATATGAATAATTACTCACTCATTTATTCAATCACTCATTCATTCATTTATCTATTCCTTTATTTGAGAATCATACTTACTGTGTGCTTTGTGCTATTAGTAGCAATTCAAGTAAAGAAAAACTGCCAAGTGGGGGAGACAGGCAGACCAACAATCGCCCTACAGAGTAATCAGTGCCAGAAGAAAATGCTATGAAGGTTTAGAGATATAAGAGGCTAAGAAAGGCGCTCTTGAGGTACTGATCCATGCTAAACTTTGGGAAAGGAACAGGGTTTGGCTAGATGGAGAAGGGATTTTGAAACATAACTGCTGCTTTTGTTTGCAACTTTTAAATTGCTTATTGTGAGTTTTCTGAATGAGAAATATACTTAAGTGCGTACATACTAGTCTATATGTCTACTGAAAATAAGAGTACTCCATTTCAGTTTTGTACAAATGTTGGCATTTTAATCAAATACAAAGCATTTTAGGGGCATGTGGGTGGCTCAGTCAGTTAAGTGTCCAACTCCTGATTTCTGCTCAGGTCATTATCCCATGTTTCATGAGATTAAGTCACACATCGGGCTCTGTGCTGACAGCATAGAGCCTGCTTGGAATTCTCTCTCTCTCTCTCTCTCTCTGCCCCTCCCCAGGTCATGCATGCACACACACTCTCACTCTCTCAAAATAAAAAATATAAATTTTAAAAATGCAAAGCATTTTAAGTCCTTGCTAAAACAAATCAGTTAAGGCTCTTCCAACTGAATGACATATATTTAAAGTTATGTTCATTGATTCACAGAAGCTTAATAACTGCACTTCACAGAATGTCAGCCAGGGCCTCTAGGTAATGCTCCCCCAGTGGGCACATATTCATATTTTGAGCACTAGTCTCATTATGTGCCCTGTACCTGTGTATTTTTCCCAACAATTTAGGATGTATAGGTTTTTCCTAGTATTTAGAGTATTACCTTCTTGGCCCTGGGTGTCTATTAGAAAATAAAGAATAACCACATCCGAATAACGGTTGCTAAGAAAAAAAATTGCCCTAATAAAATTAATACCAATAACTGCAAAATTCCCCAGCCACAAGGTTGACATTAAATAAAAGTCAATTGTTTTCAAATATGTCTTACCATAGAATACAAGTTTTTATATGGCATTATTATTGTACATTCCTGCACAATAAATAGATGTTGAAAAATACAGTGACTTTAGGCTAAAATAGTGTCCATTTGTCCTTGAATTTTCAATGCTACAAAATGAAAGCAAGGTTACTTGGGATGAAAGGGCAGAGAACCTACATATTGACACTAACTTCAAAAAATAAATTTACTTTGATAAATAAAAGCACCAGAGAAAGCAGCACAATTTTCAGATTATAAAAGAAAAAAATAAAGAAACTAAGCAAGGATAACTACTCAAAATCTGCCAAGTGAAAAGATTTTTGAAATGTAACTGATGAGAGGTAATACAGTCCACCTTTGAGCAACATGAGCACTAACCTCCCAACGTAGCCAGGAATCTGCATATTGCGTTCAATTCTGCCATAATTTAACTACTAATAGCCTGCTCCTGACTGCAAGCCTTACCAATAACAAAAATAGTCAACTAACACATACAACTATACAACAACATATAACTATTTTGTATGCTGTATGTTTTCTATACCGTATTCTTACAATAAAGTAAGCCAGGGGAAAGAATGTAATAAAGAAAATTCCAAGGAAGAAAGCTACAGTCCTGTATCAAAATAAATCCAGGAGTGAGTGTACCTGTTCAGTTCCAACTCCTGTTCTTCAAGGGTTACCTGTGCACTATATCGATTAAACTACTGGAAAATATCATGACACCATGCATAGATGTATACAGTGTTAACTACCTTTTATCTTAAAGCTGTGCTGCCTTGAAATGTTCAATCTATGGTCAAAAGTCTTTTTCCTGCTCCCTCCATATAGACAAAAGCAACTCTGCAGCCCTCTGCTTCCTGTCCATCCATATGCCTTTATTGTCATTTTGACAAAGACTAACAACCTACACTAAACGAATGTCAAAAACCAAGTAACAAGCAGCATGTCTGACTTTCTTCTGAGGATCTTGCCTCCCCCAAACAAAGAGGAGCAGCAGGCCTAATTGTGAAGTGCACAGATTACCCCCAGCTCAGGAAGAAGGAGGAAAGGGTCCCTTCTGCAATACCCAGCTACAACATGGGTCCCCTAGGACTTAATTATCTCTCTTGTTAGGCTATAATAGGGGCTCTAAAACGATACTGCAGTTTTTCTCCAGCCAAAAAATTGATTAGTAAAGTTGTATAAATCAAATGTCAACATTTGTTTTATGTATGAGTGTGGCCCACAACCACAGCCTGGTTGTCATGAAGAAGTTGTCATTATCATGCAACAGTTAATAAGGTAGCTATTGAGGCAGGAAGCACATTAATACTGAAGAGGAAATCTGCATCCACATTGACTGGCAGTGTTTTTGGTGGTGCTTACTTCCAGATTTTCTATATAGATGGAGTGGATGATTATCACTCCATGAAAAACACTGATGTTGTCCTCACTTGGATATCCTCCTCTCTGGGAGAGTTCAATATGCTTATGACCATTTCAATGGCAATGCCGGCTGGGATATTTACAGATGTGGAGGCTTCTGAACCTCTCTGCTATGACTACTGCTGGGCCCTGGATTCCATTCTTCCCCACGTCTTCTAGGCCTTTGCTCTCAACCTGCCCTTTTGGCAGATTTTATGTCTCTTTCGATGAGCTTCTATTTTCATCAAATGTTACATAAGTTAACATAAACTTTATCCTAGTGGAAACTTCTTTTCTCCCCACTCTCTTTTTGCATTTTATCCATCCTCTTTTCTCTCTATCCCTATCACCAGCAGTTTACATGTTCTGCCTTCACATTTACTCCACCAAACCCACCTCAACAACTACCTTTAATCTGACTTTTCTTCGTTTTTTATTTTTTATTTTTTTTCCCTCCTTATTTATTTCTAGGAGAGAGAGAGAGAGACAGAATGAGCAAGGGAGGGTCAGAGAGAGAGGGAGTCACAGACTGAAACAGGCTCCAGGCTCTGAGCTGACAGTCAGCACAGAGCCCGACGCGGGGCCCGAACCCACGAACCGTGAGATCATGACCTAAGCGAAAGTCGGATGCTCAACTGACTAAGCCACCCAGGCGCCCCTCTTCTTTTTTTAAAAAAAATTTTAATGTTTTATTTATTTCTGAGAGAGAGAGAGAGAGAACATGAGCAGGGGAGGGTCAGAAAGAGAGGGAGACACAGAGTCCGAAACAGGTTCCAGACTCTGAGCTAGCTATCAGCACAGAGCCCAACACAGGGCTCGAACCCACGAACCGTGAGATCATGACCTGAGCCAAAGTCGGACGCTTAACCTACTGAGCCACCCAGGTGCCCCAATCTGGGCAGTCTTGTCAGCCTGTCTTACGCTTTCCCTGCTGGCTCAGTAACAGGAAGCCTGGCAACTACATCTTCTCAGACTCTACTGCCAGCTTTCAGGTTTTGTGAATGAAATGCACTCACAATATTCTGGAAGCTAAAAGGAGGCATATGGTTTTCTTCCCCTGCCCACAGTAGTGCAGACTATGTGAGTCTGCCATAATCGGCCGGGCTCTGTACTCCCTATGTGTCACCTGTCTCAGGGCTGCATAGCTGCACCCCTGGCAGTAGTTCACACTGCTTCTCCACCTTGGGCAGCAGCAGCAACCTCCTAACTCTGGACCACAAGCCCAGATTGACCTTGGCAGCTAGTAAAGGCCCCCCAACTTTTGCTCCTGGAAACTTGAATTTGTTTTGCAGGCTGGTGCTTCTGGGGATTAAATCCCTCTGTGCTGAAAGCAGACTGACATGTCTCTTTTCCTGACTGATACTCTTATCACCATCCCCCATCAACTGGGATGAAAGGTCTGCAGCCTCTTTTCAAGTGTCTCCTCTTTCCTACCACTTCCCAAGTACTCCCAATTCGTCCCCTTCAATGCCCTTCTCTTTCCTTGACCAATGTCCTATCCCTACCTAGACCAGGCTCCATTTCCTTTTCTTAAACTTCTCTAAAAGTCGTCTACCTCGTTCTACTATCTAGTTAGTAACTTCACTGTCCCCACCTGCATTAGGTCAATCTTCTTCAAACAATCATTCTTATTGTTTCAAGAATTTAGTTGAAAACCTTACAGAGACTCGTCCTTGCTGCCTACAGGGCAACAAGCGAACCATGAATCAAGGCACGTACAATATTTCCTTCTTCCTATGGCCTTATTTCCCCCTTTCCCCCCTCATATTCTATATGCACAGTCACTTGTGGCTATGTGGAATTATTCTTGCAGTATACGCCTTGCTTTCCAGCCTCCAGACCTATTTATGATTATATTCCCTTCTAGAATGCAATTTCTCACTACCCCCAGTGAAGGTCTTCAAATCCTTACTTATGAATCATCTCAAATATCACTGGAAATCCCCATATCCTATGGATTCCTGCAACATTCTGAACCTAGCCTATATAGCTCATCAAACTTTTCCAATTTTTTGCATTTCAACAAGTGTGCTGTCTCTGTGGCATATTGTGGGTGCCACATAACTTTTGTTTGAACTATATTCTCTACACTGGGCTTAAATCTTTGGTTTGGGTAACTGTGAAAACCTGGAAAACATGGGACTGAGTTCATTTACCATGTTTGTGATCCGGACTAGAAAATGAGATCTGGGTATGAAGGTTTTATAACATTTGAAGCCTCACCTCTTCAATATTTAATGTTGCATCCAGTGAACCTCACAAACCTCCTTGCCAAACTATAGGTTCATTCTGAGTATTGCTCAAAAGTAGTGGATCATGAGATTATAAACTTTTCTCATGTATAATTGCTCCATTTCAAGACTTTATGATTTATAGGCAAGATCTAAGATTCTAAATGTGTAAGTACATATATATTAATTTGAACCATATTAAACTGCTGATATTTAATCATTTTGGTCTATAAAATGAGTTTTATATGATTCAATATAATAAAGACATTAAAAGGATTTTTGTTGCATAGTTACTTTTCACAACAGGGTTTGCTTTATGTAGTAAGGCACAATAAACACATGCACTTCAAAATAGATACATCTCATGGGAAAGAGCTTTAATAATGACAACAATAATAATAGCAAATACTTCTTGAGCACTTACTGTATACTATCCATCATGGTAAGAATGTTACCTAAATATTCTCTCTCTCTCTCTCATTTCTTATGATAACTCAGTTTTAATCACCATCTGATGAAAGAAAAAACTTCTGGTTAAAGTGCCTAAGTAACTTGCTCAAGGTCAGATAGCTACTAAGCAGTGGAAGACTTAATATTATTATAGAGTTGCTACTTTTGACTATATTAAAAAATTAACTATTTTTTTCTCCAGGAGACTTTTTGTTTCTTTTGCCCCTCCTGGTGATACTAGGAAAAAGAATGAAGAGAAATGAAACTCACGAAAGAATTCAAATGTCACCTCCTCTTCAAACCATTCTTTGTCTACTGGGGCTTTGACCTGTTTATTGTATGTCTCTATAGCTCTTTATCTTTCTTCCCTCTTATGTTGAACTTAGCATATATTGCTTCCTCCCATAACTCCACATACATGTTTAAATTTCCCAATTAAATTGTAAAGCTCCGACAGGACAGTAAACATGTATAATATACTTCACTTCCAACAGCAAGGAGCAGTTTCTTTTATTTCCATCCAGACACAATCCATCCTCCCTCCCTCCCTCCCTTCCTTCCTTCCTTCCAGGAATTACTGGGCCTTAACACTGCAGAGTGCAAAAAACACTAAGATAAAAGACTCAGTATCCACTCAAAAGGAACTTACTACTGTTTCACAGGGGCATGTACAAGTGTGTCAACATAAACAACGGCACAGGTTGCATACCTTCAGAGGGCAGAATACAGAGAGGTGAGCCACCCATCAGTAGGGGAGGAAGCCACTTCAGAGAGAAAGTTTAAAAAACTGGCACTGCTTGGGTGAAGCCTAAAAAGTAAAGGAGGATCAGCCAATGGAAAAACTCGAGGGGAGCATGCCCAGAAAGAGGGAACAAAGGCACAAAAGAGCCTGGAACAAAAGAGCTCAGAGACAGGACCAAAGGAAGGCAATGGGGAAGAAAGTTAGGTGAAAGAAAGGAAAAAGGAAGAGAGTAGCATTTTCTCTTGAATTTAGAAAAATTCACATGAGAGTGAAAGCAGTAACCTCATGCTAAACGATAAAACCAGATAAACTCAAAGCAACTGATTTGAGTGGCCAGGCTGATGTCAATTACCTCAAGGCCCAGGTCCATATACAAGAGAGCTTGGTATGTGGGAGGGAAAAGAGTCACTATCACATGAAATCTGATGATTTACAATAGATTTAGGTAAGTTGGAAATATAGTCACAGGGATACAAAAAGCTAATGAAAGCAAAGAAGGTCCTATTTCTACCTGCTCTGGTAATTAAAGCTCTTTAGCTGAACAGATGGTGCATTTCACCAAAATCTGATGGAAACAAATCTTCACAGGCCATCTGTATTAAGAAATAATTTAGCAGCCTTCCCTGGAGGTTTGGCATGTTCTTTGTCTAAATACAATATAATACAAAGAAACTAGTCTTTTGGAATCCTTAATTAAATAGTCTTAATGCTATATAAGAAAATGTGGTTTAATTGCAATCCAAAATGAATCATAATAAGAGGAGGTTTTCCAAGTCTGGACATGTTGCTAACAAGATTCGGTACAAGGAAGGATTGTATTATATTTTTTGGAAGTATATGTCTGAAAGGTTCAGGAAAAGAGAGCTGAATCTGGACAATAGAACAGAACTGATGACCACATCCAAGGTGATCAACTTCACAGAGAAGGTATCTGCTCGTCTAATGAGGAGAATGTATTTTGACAGAAAACTAGAAGATACAGTAATGCAATATTTATGGATTGCAACTCCAATGAAAACACCTTTTAATATGTAATCGAATGACATAACAAATTTATAATGTCTTTTCCATTTCATAAATTTGCACTGAGTAATGACAAAGGGCAAGGAAACTACCCCATTGTTAACTGATGGATATGCAGTGTGAAATGTGTTCAATATTTATATTCTTTCCACACCAATCTTCTATTTTTATTTATATGATCATTTCCTGACAAACATAATATGAATAATGTCTGCAGAATTTTTATTAACAATGTGCTAAGACAATGCTGCTCTGCCTATATAAAACCATTTGCTAATGTCTCATGTCAAAACCTATTTATATTATTTTATTTTTTTCCTCCCCATGTTTTCTGAAGGCAATCATTTCCCATTAAATTAATCCTCAGCACCTTCAAGTCATTTGAGTATTCTTCTGGCATTTCACATTGTTTGGGAAACCCCTGGGTATTCAGATTCATTATGAAAATTCCTAAAACCAAAGCAGGGTCAGGGTTTGGAAGTGTAATATACCTTTCCTTTCCTAATGTAGAACCAGAGGGCTATGCACAAATACAGTATTTCATTTTGCAATTAAGTTCAGGTGAATTACTCAAACTTCAAAATGTGAAATATGCCACGATTACCATTATTCAAAGCCCAGTAATTCTCCACCACATTTTTTTTTTAATGGAAACATAGCTGAAGGTGCCCAAGTAGTAATGAATAGAGAAAGCCATAGCATTCTTGCCTACAGATTCTGAAGAAAAATCTTTTCTAACAGTTCAAATCATCCTCATTTTTCTAGACTGTAGACTCATTTCACTGACAACCCCTTAGGCTCCGAGACCTCTTTGTTCAAGTTTCTGTCTCCTTCCTGCTCTCTTCTCCACACATGGGAGCAGTAACACTGAAAAGGGCTTCATGGCCTAAAATGGAGGCTCCAGAACATAGAAATCTCCAGCTTTATAATCAAAATCATGCTTTATAATGGGTACTACTTCTCACCTAGCATTTAAACTCTTGGGTTCATCCAAGATGGTAAAAAATGAAAGAGTAGCAAATCAAAGCTCTTAATGGAAGGTGAGAAAGGATAAGGGAGGGTCTTTTCAAACCTTCCTGAGTTCTCTGACTCAAGCACAAACTCCCCAGGATGCTCTTGACCTCTCAGATCTTGCTGGTTTTTCAATCTAACAACTCCTCAAGCATTTGCTGTCCATAACACTATTCTGTCACTCATATCTTGTCTTCTGGTGTTCCCTGCAATTGTCCTGGGTGTGTGTCCTGCTGAGATCCCAGCCCTGGAAGAATGTGGCCATCTAACTCTTCATCCCACCCATGTCACATGAGAGAGTACGGGGTACCCCCACTTAGGCAGTGGCTACAAATCAAGTTGCCTTAGGAAACCACATAGAAGATGCCTGAGGTCTTATGGACACATTATCCTGTTTTCATTAGAGTCCAACATCATCAGACTATCTGCATGGTGGCTCTTAAGGTGTTAACTTCCTCAAGAGACAACTCATTATTTGCATAAAGATCACAAGGAAGAAGCAGAAGTGCAAAATGGTTAGTACTACTATCCCTGGTTCTAGAAAGCCAAGGTTCTACTTCTACTTCTACCTCAGCATTTGAGGGTCCTTACCTCTAGAACAGAATACATATTTACCATGTCTTATAGAAGATGTGTAGATGACACAAGTTTAAAGGATTGAAAGCACTGAGAACTGTGCACAAGTGTCTCTGTTGCTCACGTTCTCAGCGAGCGGATGTTATCATTTGCTGGGGGACCAAGAACAATTAGCAAAAGACCCTGAAAGACAGGCTCTGAAGGCTCTTTTCCAGTTAGCTTTTTTTGCGAGCATTCAGAGTCAAGAAGGGGACAATCTTCAGCTATGGTAACTGAAGAAAAATTTTACNGTTATCATTTGCTGGGGGACCAAGAACAATTAGCAAAAGACCCTGAAAGACAGGCTCTGAAGGCTCTTTTCCAGTTAGTTTTTTTTGCGAGCATTCAGAGTCAAGAAGGGGACAAATCTTCAGCTATGGTAACTGAAGAAAAATTTTATCTTCAAAAGAAACAAGCTCATGGTTGGCATTATGCAATGTCAAAGAAGGAGCCCACAAACTGTGAGGAGTGGAGGATGCCTCAAATGCTTCCACCCCTCTAGCCTGGTTGATTTTTAAAAGTCACCCATGAAAGGTTTATTTATTTATCTTAAATTATTGCCTATTAGAATGCAAAGACTCTTGAAAGGGAAACATTAATGAAGGAAAAAGGCTTAGCCATGGGAATGAAGATAAACCTGAGGTGTGATCTTATTCGACTTTTCTACTGTACAGTATAATTTTATGGAATTTGCTTAACTTGCTTTTTATCAAGTATAAAATAGGGATTCCTCACTGATTTGTAATTTAGAGTGGAACCCATACAAGGAAACCACATAGTAGAATGCCTGGTGTGCAGAAAGCACTCAATATGTTGCGGCTCCCATTTATTATTTCAACTCACTTTGAGTAGTTTACCAGATTATTCTGAAGCAAATGATCACTGATAGTGAAAGGCAGTAGAATTCACCATCACAATATGTAAGCATAGGAACTCTGGATGTGCCCCCACCCCAATTCCAAATACACTGCTTCAGTATATTGATTATTCCCAGCTGTCGGCACCTGAAAGGTGGCAAATTCAGAAAGTTTTCTCTGAACTTCCCTTTCCTGCCTAAAGACAGATCTTCCAGAGGCAACGCAATTGTCATTTGTTCACTGTGTGGGAGTCTCATCAGCCAGAGAAAGCTGCCTTCATTGCAGGATAGAAGACCAGAAGTCAACACCACATCCAGACCAAATTTGTCACACTATCATACCTCCTTTCTATTCTTCTAAGTGTCCCTTCACCTTTCCTAAAAATCATTTGCTCTCCCCTAAGACCCCTACATGCCTCCTGCCCTTTTCCTAGTGGTATGATATTGAATCCTGAATCCTAAAGCTACCTCTTTGAGTTACTCATTTTCTCCTGGGTATCTCCCATGTAGATACAGAGTATACATGTTAAGAAACTTTTCTTCATTTTTCTCTTATTAATCTTTTATTACAAGAACTTTATTAAAGTAAGGTAAAGGGACATTTATTTCTCCTCCCATATAGGATAATTTGATAGAGAAACAGAGAAGAAAAAAGGAGGGCACTGGCAAGAGATGTAGAGAATCAAGGCAATCAGAGGCCAGTGTAAGCAGAAGACACTAGAGCTGAAGCAAACTTCCTCTGTTCTGAATGCCAGGGCCTGACCTGTGTGTGATTTTGTTTCTCCCTTCACACTGTTTTACACCTTAATTAAAGTTTCTTAATTAAGTTCTGGAAAAAAGTCCTTCAAAAATTCAGCTCTTGGGGTGCTTGGGAGGCTGAGGTGGTTAAGCGTCAGACCTCGGCTCAGGTCATGATCTCATGGTTTGTGGGTTTGAGCCCCGCATCTGGCTCTGTGCTGACAGCTCAGAGCCTGGAGCCTGCTTCAGATTCTGTGTCATCATCTCTCTCTGCTTCTCCCCTGCTCATGCTCTCTCTCGCTCTCACTCTCAAAGATAAATAAAAACATTTAAAAAAATTCAGCCCTTGTCTCTGATTCAGCCCTTGACCTTGCAGCCCTAGGAAAGAGTGATGAGGCCATACAAGATTGAGCAGGAGGCACCTAGGTCATCCCCACAGAGTTACAGGAACACCAGACTCAAGTCCAGGTATGGAATGTACCTAATCATACTCAAGAAGTTCGGAAAGCTCCCCAAACCAATAACTCCCCAAAGAAGGAAGCTTATCATTTGAAAACACAGCTAATTGTAGGTAAAATCACAATGGAATAAGGGTAAAAATGCAATCATCTCCAAAATGTATGATAATTACTATAAAAAACAAATCCCCCACTTATATCTTCTGGTTTACCCTTTTTAGTGAAAATGCCTGCCTGGGTCAGACCCTGCACACTGCTAAGGGACCTGTGGTAGGTGTCAAAGCCTTCTTTGTTTCCTTGGCTCTGCCACTGACCAGTCATGTGGCCTTAGGTGAGTGACATGTTTCTGTTTATTCATGGGTAAAATGTGCCTATCACAAAATAGCTGTTCAATAAATGTTACATCTTGGCTAATTATAACTTATTTATCAATTCAACAATATTTATTAGCCATTTACCACATATTTAGCACTGGCTTAGGCATCGGGGCAATCAAAGGAGACTTTGAGTGAGTCCATCTTTGTTCAGCCAAAAGTTGCTAGGAACATAGTGTAAAGAACATTCAGTGATAAACTAGAGAGTTTGGCTTTGATTCCATGGCAGATGAGAAACAATGAGTGTTTTAGAGAAGAAAATTACTTAACCAAAGAGGGGTCTGTGGAAGCTGAGTCCTTTGGTGGTCAGCTAGAGACCGAGGGCCACGTGGTCAGATAGGGGATGGGCAGGGTGGAGATTACAGTAGGAATCAGAAGAGAAAGAGTAATATGTGTAAAAGAGACACTTTCAGGAGTCAACAAGACTCAGAAATAACTATATAAATGAATAAAGTTGAAGGAAAGCCAGAAGGGACTGTACGTGTTTGTGTGGAATCCCACAGAAAAATTTTAAGAAGGGAAGTTAGGTGGGGCCTATGTCAGTGTGAGTTTGTTTATTAAATTTTATCTTATTTTATTATAAGAATTCTAGGGACAGTATAACTGGTTCCAAATACAATGTAGTGAGCTGCATACAATACTGCATAAAGCACAGGCCAGGCAGAAGGCAAGTATGTGTGAGTAAGTCTGTCTTAAGGGGTCAGGGACATCATCCCAACAAAAGTAAAATCTGAGTGGTATCATGAAAGGTGGAGAGGCATTCACCAAACAGAGAAGTGCAGGAAGGCTATTCCAAGGAGAGCGAGCAGAATGTGCAAGGATGCAAGGGTGAAAAATGGTAGAGCCACGATGTCAGAAAACCATCCCAATTGCGCCCAGATGAGCAATGTCGATGGCTGGCTACTCTTGCTAATGGTGCAAATGTCAAAATAACCTCCCCATCCACCTTGGAGCACACACTAAATCTCCATCCAGTACACTCCCTTAAGGAAGTCCTGGTGAAATAAACAGTTCGGACAAGCCTTCTGCTACTTGTGAAGGAAACCAGATCTGCTAGCCATGACAGTGCAAATAATTTTTGATGCATTATGCATTTTAATATTTCAGAAAGCAGCACCCTTATAGGAGTAATAGGTCATAGGATGCAAAGACTTTACTGGAAAGAAGCATGGACATATTTGATGCCTAGAAATCTGGGTCCCCTAGCAGGGAGCGAATCTGGCGAACAGCAGGACAAAATTGATTTCAGTAGGCCTGAAGGCAGGGAAAGCTCAGAAATGAACTTTGAATATATGCTAGAATGTTTATTTCTAAAGCCTTGATGAAAAATGTGTTCAATATATTTCTATTTATGAATATGTATATATATATGCACATGTATGTGAATGTATTTATGTCTAAACATGGGTTATGTATACGTACATGCACACATGCACAGGATATTTAGTCCATGGATTATATTTGCTATTATGCAAATTTTTGTTCTTGAGCAAAATAAAGGGCAACGGTAGGCATACTTCTGAGATGACCCCCAATGCTCTCTGCTTCCTGTCATTTATATGAATGTGAGGTCTATTTCCCTTGAGGACAGGCTGGACTTAGTGACTTGCTTCTAACCAATAACACACAGCTAATTTAACGGGATGTCACTTCTCTGATTATGTTATAAAAGTTTGTGACTTCCCCCTTATTGGCAAATTCTCTGTATTGCCTTCTCTGCTTACATGCTTCTGTGAAGCAAGCTGCCCTGTTGGAAAGGCTCATATGGAAAGGAACTGAGAACTGCCAATGGCCAAGCTGCAGCAAGAAAGTGAATAATATCAATGCCATGTGCTCTTGGGAGACAGTCCCTCCCCAGTGCTGACAGCCCAAGCAGACACCTTCAATACAGCCTATAAGAGACCCTGCAGCAAAGAACACAGCTGAGCCATGCTCAGACTCCAGACTCACAGAAACTGTGAAGGAATGAATGTGTGTGAGGTTTTAAGATTCAGTTTTGAGGTAATTTGTTATAGGGCAATAGATTACCAGCAAAGGGGCTAAGTGTTAAAATATATCCTCTTTATTAGAACAAGGAAAACTATCAAGTTTACCCACATAATGACTCTGGCCACCAAGAGTTTCCTAAACATATGGATAATTTCTCTCATATGTTTTTATATGTATTCTATTGTAATTTATTTACATTTGTTCATCCTATCTCCTTGTCACTTCGTTTCTCCTTTAATTATAAGGCTTGGTTGTGAATCTACCATCTTCTTTATAGTCAGTGACGGATTTCTTTCCAATGCAGATCTTATACCGAGGACCAGCTCTCTTTGATAAATTCAGTGTACATTCTTTGTATTGGAGACGTATATGGATGTATTAATTGCTTCTCACTGACATGGCTGTAAACTACATGAGAGCATGAAGGATATCTAATCACAGAGTGTAAAGATCTATGACCCAAGCAGAATTGCTTGTACTTCATAGCTATTCAATGCATATTTGGGATTAATTTTGCAGATATAGTACAAGTACTCCATAGCTCTGCCATGCATATTTAGGATTAATTTTGCAAATACAGCATAAGATCTTTCATAGAAAGTTCAAAGGACTCTTGAAAATAACTCACAAAAGGAGAAAGTAGTGAATGTCCTTACTTACTACATAAATTTGAAATAAACAAATTATATAAAAATAGACTTCCCCTTTATATATTTTTTTTCAGTAGAATATAAGCCAAGGATGATAACCAGTGGACCTGCATAAGGTATCAAAACTAAATAATAATTCAAAGGGAAGTTATACTTTTACATCATAGGGATATCTATAAATACCATGTTCATTATGCAATAAAATGATAGACTTTAATAAAGAAATACAAACTATGGCATTTTATTTAATTCTAAAAATTTAAAGTTAACTTATCTCTTACTAAGGATAAACAAAACATTTTTAGAGATGTTGAAAACTCATTTACTTGTATTTAGCACAGCAAATGTGGAAGAAAGTTACATACTTATTTCAAACAATTATAATTTCCCAATATTGAAAACAACAGCTGTGGAAGAAAGTAATTAACATGATTTACTATATAATCATTCTATCATTATATGCTATTTAGAAATACAGTAGCAAAACTGAGTGGCTTTCTTGCTTGTGCTCATAAAAAACAAAAACAAAAAAAACACCCCTATTTTCTCAATCTTCTCATGTGTCAACTGTGCTTTAAAACAGTTTTGTTCATTTATGAGAGAAAATTTTATGATATGTTTCCTTGTATTTTGGAACTCATTCCCCATTGCCAGGTACAGCTGTTTAGTATGTGTGCCTAGCTCCACATACTCTGTGACAAATAGATCTAGTGCATATCTTCCTGGAGTGATAATGCATTTCACTATGTGCCACAGAAAAGATGATGATGAGCTTGAAAAGATAACCAAGTCTTCTACTTGCTTATTTCTGACTATGCTTTTAGGTGTTGTGCAAAGAAAGATAATATCAGGTGAATTAGTCCAATTACCACCCTAGAGAAAGGGACAAAGAAAATGAGTTTTCTCCCATCACTTTACCATCCTTATTACCATCCAATTTTCTCAAACTTATTCCTCCCACTGCCTTTTATAGTTGAAGTATGATGTAGCCAGAAGATTTAAAAACAGGCAAATATCCAAAACATTTTCACATATTGGGTAAAATGTTTCTTAGTGCCTATATCTCTAAAAATAACTAAATGTTGGCTATCAATAGCTTAATGCTATTAATCAGTCAGCGTATCATCTATTTGATCTATTTTTTATTTATCTTTGTTTTCCTTTTGAGGCTAATTATGATTTTTGAGATTGCAAAGACTCTTACTTCCTATGTTTCCAGAACCAAAAAACTAAGGTCATGTCATTCAGTGAAACATGACTATCTGTCAGAAAGAGTATGTGTAGAGGTGGTGAACAAGGTATTACTTCAAATTTCTAAGTGGTTCAATGTCTGTGAGGGGTACAATATGCTGTCATTAGACTGTGCTGGGCACTGTGCAAAGAGGTGAGTTTTAAAGGAGAACCCAACACCTTGTTAATTGTGGCATCAACACTCCACTAACTGTGAGCAAGCAGTAAGCCTAAAAAAGATAAGACCAAGAAGAGTGAATGAAGACTTCCTGAGTAACTACAGACCAGGATTAAGGTAACAGAGGATTTCACAACAGAGTCTATTAGGGATATTCCCATTGGAGCCACAATAGACCCAAGTTCATTCTTGAACTCCAGGGATGACAGTTATTGGGGTCTGCCCAGTGATGACAGCGTATTTTCTCATCATGGCCATCTAAACCCACAGCCAACTACATCTGTTCCCATTTCTGTTAAAGAAAACAATCAGGGCTCATTGTGAACTAAACTTCCCTTGCCTTGAGAATAAGAGGAGGCATTAAAGAACAAGGTATGATGACCAAGAGTTCAAGAATTCAGAGAAACAACTATCTCTAAACCTGAAGGATATTTTGCTGCTATCCTGAATAAAAACCATAAGAACTTCTTCAGAGTTAAAAAACACAGCTTTACTTAAAGGCATTCAAACTTGCCCTATTAGATTTCATTTTTAGGCCCAGACATTTTAAATCAAACGAGGGTTTGTCTGGGAGGCTCACATGGCTTCGGGAAGACCAGTGCTGCAGAGGCTCCCAGGGAACTATCCTTGGTGCTGACTTCACATCCTTTCTGCCAACTCTTTTGGCAATTCTTTTGGCAACTCATCCCTTGCCAGCTCTTTTGATGCTAATCTTTTCATAGACAAAGTCCCCATTACTCTAGTCTAGGGTGCTCGTTTGAGATACACTGTTCATCCGACAAATGGTTTAACCAAACAAGGATCTATCTAGACCTCTATCAACCCTGTCTCTTCTGCCCTCCTCTACTCTTGCCTAATTCATTAGGTAGCTAGTAAGAGCCCACTCCAGTGCAGCACAACAGGTAGCTGTAAATTGTGCTGTTGAATGGGGGTAAGAGACACACCGCCTTGGATCTAAATGCACTTGGGAGGGCAAAACATTCAGGAACAGTGAATGCAGCTATCCTCTCAAGAGATAATGGTGACCTCCTATGTTTATTTTTCTCACTTGAGCTTGTAACCGTGAAAATGACTTGTGACACCAAAACTACCCCAAGAATTGAGAGATGATGGTTCTATTCAGACAGATCAGTTTACACACATCAACCAGTATATAATACCCTCACACCACATTGCAAACACTCTTGAGTTTCTATTTCACTCAGTGCAACTCCTGATTTAAAAGATTAGAGATTATAAGGCACTGAACACAACAATTTACTGGCACTGATATTCTAGACCCTGTTGTAAGTGCTTTGCATTTGTTAATGCATACCATTTTCAAGATAATAATCTCTATGAGTAGCTATTATCATTATCACTCACTTACCTACCCCACTAAACGTAGATGAAGCGAATGAGACAGACAAGTTAAGTGACTATCTCAAGGTCACACAGACTGTAAGTGGTACAGCAGATTATGCATTGAGACAGTTTGGCTCTAGGATCCAGTATCCAAATTGCTTCATGTCCCTGCCAGCTATATAGGGAATTTGCATGGGGAGGAGACTCTTACCTTAAAAGGAGGGCTGGACTAAAACACTTTGAATTCTTTCAGTCTGAAATTTTTGTGATTTTAAGAAGAGTTTTGCTTTTGATTTTGACTAAATAAATGGTCTTTTTTCAAAAATGTATGTTATACCCTAAAGTACAATTATTATATACATAATAATTATAATTTGTTTAAAACACCCAATTATTTACTTTTTGCTTCATTGCTTATTCAAAATTTTCAGCTCTATATTTGTTTATAAAATACTATATGCATAGCATTACATGGAGTCTGTACTTGTATTTTAAATTTATAAATCTTAGGATAAAATTCCTAGAGGGAATTATCTGACATACCTCAGAATATATTTTCTTATGGACTCAAAATTTAATAATATAAATTACTATAATTTCCAATACTTCTATTCCTATAAGAACAAAAACAAAATATCTAAATAAGTTCTTTTTTCAGATAACTATTAACCACCTATTAAGTCAAGCAAACTAAAAAAAAAAAATCATTTGTAACTGTTTTCCAAAAATGGGCCACATACTTTTAAGTTTCACTGGTTTGATCTGAACATAATTTAATCTCTCTAGAGCCATTTAGAACAGTCACTATAACTACCAATTGCTGAGTATACATAATTTTCCCATCCTTTTTCTAATTTGTGACTTGTCTGACACTGTTAATAACCATACTTTCCTTAACAGTTACACACACACACACACACACACACACACACACACACAAGATTCTTCTTAATGGATTGCTATGAACTTAGAAACTTTAAAACCCAGTTGATTAACAATGTGTCTAAAATAGAAGCAAACTAATAATGAGTGACAAGTGAAGTCTCTACAAAAAATAAAGCAAGTGCAATTTAGTATATGAATCACGAAGCATTTGTTTTCACTACTACAAAATCTTTTGAATCTTTTTTTGTATTCACAGCTATGTCCTAGGCAGCTGAACTCAACTCATCAGTGAATTTTATACACATTTAAATATCAGTAGCTATAGCATTAACGGTAGTAATGACATGGATGTGTATTTTGCATCAGCTACCATGCTAAGATTGTCACATGCATTATGACATTTTCATTTGCCACAACGTTCTGAAGTGGGTATTATTGTCCATATTTGAATACTATCATATAAAGGTTAAGGAGGTAAAGTAACTTGCCTCAGGCAGTTAGAATGTGGTGGGGCAAGAATTCAAACCTCGGTCTGTATGACCTATAGTAACACTAATCATTACCTTAATCCTGTGGAGAGAAAGGAGAAGTTTATTCAGGGAAGGAGAAGTTATCACTGGATAGAAACATAACTGTGGATCCAATTCAGCTTTTATAGGCTGTGTTAGTTATGTTCAGCTATAACAAAAATACCACAGGGTAACTAATAACCACAAGCATTTATTTCTCAGGGTTCTGGAGGCTGGAAAGAGTAATATCAAGGTGCCAATAGATTTGGAATCCAGTGAGGACTATCTTCCTCCTTCACAGATGGCCATCTTTCCATTGTATACTATGCAGCAGATGGGGGCAAGGAGATCCCTAGGGCCTTTTCTATAACAGCACCAATGCCATTCTCCAGGGCTCACTGCTCATGACCTAATTATACCCCAAGGACCCCACCTCCAAATATCATTACAATGGAGATTAGGTTTCAACATGGAATTTGGGGATAACACAAACATTCAGTCTGTAGAAAATGGTCCATATCAAAAAGTAGAAATGCTACCTGGTGTGGTATGAGCTAACACTAAGAAGGCTGAATCAGTCAATATATACTGAGTATCTACTATGTGGATTTCAGTAATCAATAGCTTCTCAGGGCCCTGAAATGTGTGGTGCTTGCCCCATCTAAGGGTGAAGGCTAACAACCGCCCTATGGCCTATCAGGCTACTCAAGGGGAAGCAGAAAGAGACAGGGGAGCAGTGAGCACAGCCAGAAAATGCTCACTGACTGTCCATTTCTGATTGTTTTCCTGCTTCAGATAAGGCATAATCGACTTTGGAAACCCATTGGACAAAAAAGAAATCTTAACAAGGATTTTTATGGTTATATAGCTAACCCCATTAGAAAACAAAATATCCCTGAGGGCCTGGTGAGATTGGCTGCCCAAATCAGGAAAATCCTCTTAGTTACGTACGCAGCTGTCAGTGCAAACAGGTACTTTGCAGAAGCTGTTAGTCAAGTTCCCCTCCTGCGTAGAAACAGTGTTTCAGAACTGCGTTCTCTGGTATGCACATACAGAAATGTGTTCTGTGGTACAGATTAGGTTTCAGTGAAGAATATAAGAACTTTCATCACTGACAAATTTTCTCATCACATAAACAGACAACTGATTTTGCGATGGGGATGACCTTAGGGGTTACAGAGGGATGGCTAATAATGGGACATTAGTGATGGGGGCTATTCCTGGGATGATGGATGAGCATCCAGACACCATATTCCCCAATGAGGGGCTCACATTCAGTGTCTTTTGGGGCCAGGGAGGTAAAGCAAATCGAGGGGCTGGCCAGGTGAGCAATCCAGCCTCACTTCTCTCTGATCAGGCCTGCCATTCAGAGTTCATCCTGTATCAGGAGATCTTCCAATTCTCAAGAGAGGATATAAATCTATATTTTTATAGCTATCTTTATATTTTAAAAATCAGAGAGAGGATCTGTGGTCTCCTTGAGCAACACTGAACCCCCTTACCCCCGGCTGCCAACATCATTGCTGACCCAGAAGATAGGCAGGTAACTCAAGATAAGTACAGGATATTCTGACTGGCCATTTAGATGAAGCCTGGTTAACATGTGGAAATTTTGATAACATAGAAAAATTAAGCTATTAAAACAGCTATTTTTTATTATAAAGTCATAAGTACAGCAGGTACTCAGGCATAAGGTAAGGCTTGGGGATAGAAGAGGAGTCAAGGATATCAGCACACATAATTTTTGCTAACACACACACACACACACACACACACACACCTGTAAAAGACACCAAACTGTGCTTTTACATTTTGATGTGGCCATTTGGATGTCACAGGATCACAACTGCAGCTTCCTATTATCACTTTCAACTTTCAATAAAGATACCACATCCGCCACCCTGTGGGAGTGGACATGTCTCCACAGTCAGTGCCAGAGCCAAGTATAGTTCAATGGGTGGCACTTTTCAGAGAATAGAAATGGGTGTTGATCAATGTCTTGGCCAAAGGGAAAGTGAGCAAATCAGATAATATTAGTTTCTGGTGGTCATTTTTTACCATAAAGTAAATAGCATAAAACAACAGAAATTTGGGGCATGTGGGTGGCTCAACTGAGCATCCGACTTGGGCTCAGGACATGATCTTACAGTTTGTGAGTTTGAGCTCTGTGTCAGGCTCTGGCTGATGGTTCAGAGCCTGGAGACTGCTTCAGATTCTGTGTTTTCCTCTATCTCTCAGGCCCTCCCCAGCGCGCGCTCGCTCGCTCGCTCTCTCTCTCTCTCTTCCTCCTCCTTCTCCTCCACCTCCTCCTCCTCCCTCCCTCCCTCTCTCATAATTAAATAAATTATAAAAAATATTCAGGGATTTAACTGCTCAGAGTTGTGGAGGCCATAGTCCAAAATCAAAGTGTCAGCAGAGCATGGTCTATTGGCTCTGGGAAGGAATCTGTTCTTCACCTCCTCTAGTTTCCAGTGATCATCAACACTCCTTGGCTGTGATCACAGCCCTCTCTGCTGTCTTCACATTGTGTTCTCTCTCTTCTCCTCTGTGCATTTTTTCTTACAAGGCTACCCATGATTATATTAAGGGCCCACATAGATAATTCAGCATAAGCTCTTTGCTCAAGATGCTTAACTTAATCATATATTTTGCCATATAAAGTAATATTCAATCTTTTGCCAAATAAGGTGTGGGTTAATAGAAAATATATCTTAGTCTCTGACCTTAGTTCCTAGTACTGAACTCCTAAAACACTTATATATTTCTGAGCAATAAGAACACAGGGAATGTCTTTTGTTCTACTGAGGCAACTATAAATGGGCTCCTGGATTAGTACTGGTCACCAGAAAGACTAAACCATGATTATAAGCTTGGAATTTCCAGCCTCTACACTCCATTTTCCAGAGAGTGAAGAGGGGCTAGAAATAGTTAATAAGTATGTGCACATGAAGAAGCCTCTATAAAATCCCAGTAGTAAGGAGGTCAGAGGGCTTCCAGGTGGGTAAACACATTCACATACCAGGGAGTAATGAACCCCAAGTCCATGAGGATGGGCACATTTGCTCTTAGGATTAACCCACACCTTGTCCTATGTATCTCTTCACCTGGATGTTCATCTGTATCCGTTATCATATCCTTTAATAAGTTGGTAAACATAAGTAAGTGTTTGGCTGAGTTCTGTGGGCCACTCTAGCAAATAAATCAAACCTGAGGAAAGGTCATAGAAACCCTCCTTGTGTAGCCAAACTGGATAGAAGCTATGGGTAACCTGGAGACCTTCTTCTGGCAAATGGCATCTGAAGTAGAGTGGCAGCAATCTTATAGAAGTGAGCCCTTAACCTGTGGGAACTGATCCTTTCTCGAGGTAGGCAATGTTGAAATTGAATTGGATTATAGGACACCCAACTAGTATTACAGGGAGTTGCTTGGTGTAGGGAAAATCTTGACACATTTGGTGATCCAGAAGTGTCAGAAGTGAAATGTTTTGTGTGAGTAGTAAAGGAGGCATACAGGGAAGAAACACACAGTAGGGAAGTTATTTCCTAGAAAGGAAAAGAACATATTATTATTTTTTCTTATTATTATTCTTTCACATAAGGTGATACAGGTTCTGGGGATAAGGCATAAGGATGTCTTTTAGGGAACCACCAATCATTCCACTATAATGGGTAATCAGGGCAGGCAGCAGAGATCATTAAAGGTCTCCAGAAATCTATAGCACGTCATAGGATCTCAATTCTGGGAAACCTCTGTGGGCTTACAGGATCTCAATAAATGAATTCAAGTAGATGAGATCAAGAAATGGACACTGTGACAAGGAAACTCACAGACAGGATCTGGGGGAGAAGGCGTGGGCAGCTGCCAGCTTAGAAGTCCCATCCACAGCCTATTTCCAGTCCCATAGATAAGAGGAGTCCCAGGACAACGGATAAGACTCAGTCCGACCATTGGTTTTTAGGCACCTTGGTAAGGTTCCTGATCAGCTGAGCTGCCAGTCGGCAGATGAACAGATGCCTATTAAACGGATACTGCTGAGAAACACATTCAGCGATATAACATAAACCTCACAAGTTCCTCTTTGCATAGACTATCGGGGGCTGAAATGCTATAGTGCAAGTCAAGACCAGTTCTTCCAACTTACGTTAGCTATTTAACTTTTAAAGGTAAAGGAATATTTACATGATTTTCAAGTCATCATCAATATAAGCCACCAGGTTCTATTTTTCTTTTGGTACCAGAACCCCTGATCCTGAACTTAAGAAAATAGTCCAATTACTTTAAGATTGCTCATATCTAAATTCTACTACAATTCTGTATATGTCACTGTATGGCAAGGGTTAACGCTGACCTAGGAGTTCAGATACTCCTAGGATAAATTTTAGAAAACTGAATATCTCAGTAAAATTTTAAGTGGAAATTAAAAAGAAGCTACTCTATCTGTGAAACTGTGTCTTAAGCGATATATAGAAATAAATATACTTCTAGTACTTTTCTGAACAATTTACATAATGTTAGACGATGGTATTAAAACCTGGCAGACATAAACTGGGGTAGGACATTGTTAAAATGCAGACACGAGGCCTTCAACTCGTTTCTGATTCTGATTCTGATTCAACAAGCATGAGTAATTCCAAGTAATTCTGTTATAAATGGTCCAGGAACCACACTTTGAAAAATACTTTCCTAAGATAAAATGGGTGCTAAAAAATTAACAAGAATTATTTGAGAAACATCTATTCATAATAGGACAACAACTGACATCAGTGCATCACAAACTAAAGCTGCTGATCAAACACATCAGCTCAGAGATTTTATTTTTTTAAAAAATCTTTAATAATGTTTTATTTATTTCTGGGAGAGAGAGAGAGAGAGAGAGAGAGACAGTGTAGGCAGGAGAGGGTCAGAGAGAGAGGGAGATGCAGAATCCGAAGCAGGCTCCAGGCTCTGAGCTGGCTGTCAGCACAGAGTCTGACGCGGGGCTTGAGCCCATGAACTGTGAGATCATGACCTGAGCCAAAGTTGGACACTTAACCAACTGAACCACCCAGGCGCCCCAGAGATTTTAAACAACATATTTTTAATTTATTTTACACATATCCTTAATTTGGCAGATCCTTGATTTGGTTTTACTCTTTCCAAAGACTGCTTTTAAATCCTATATCCCCTTTACTCAGAGAGATTGACATCTTAAATATTTACAAAGGAATAAAAAATTTAAACCTTTTTACTCATTCTAAAGCACATCTAGCTTATCTTAATTAATAGAACCGATAATTAATGAAAATGTGCTATAATGTTCTTGACTCTCAACTTTCATCTAATAAATATTACCTGGTAAGGCACAGCCTATACAACTTTACGGACCCTCTTCCAATTGGTTCTTGTGTGTTTGTATCCCTCCGATATTTCTCACATCCTGCACTATGGTATACTGTGAATGTATCTGTGAATATCATCCATTCCACCAGACTACGTCGTTCAAATTAGGGCAATGGCACTCTCCATCCTTGTACATGCCCTCAGAACACTGCCTTGAACAAGACTGGTATAAATGTAAATAAAATTTTATCAAATTGTTAAATGCAAAGTGTATATATTCTTTTTAATACCAGCATAATTATATCCTCGATTTTATGTGCATATATGTGTATTTTAAAAAATCTATTTAAGTCTACCAATTTGGTTTGGGAAAGAAATTCCTTTCTAAAGAAGGAAAAATTAAAATGTATACAAGATACTGTCAACTTTTGAAAGAATAATGAAGGTTAATGTGGAAGGGCATCTCATCTCAGGCGTCTAAATGTAAGCAGACAATGCTGAGTTCCTTTACAAAAGAGAATTGATTTAGATCCATTTGAAGTGGAAGGGTTGTGAAAAGTTGGGCTGGTCTACCTTTCAGACTCATGCTACATGAGAAACATTGCTGGTTACATGCAATTTCTCTATTTCTCCAGGCCATGCAAATTTAATTAAAAGATACTGAATGTTCTCCTAGATAATTTCTGGGCTATTCATTCAAATTTGGAGTAGATAAGAGGTTCAGAATGGCCTGAGTGCAATGACAAATGTTAACTTATGCAAGAGCAACATCCTAAGAATAGTGATGATTTTGTAGAATACCCAAAAGGAGGTTTGCATATTTTAGATTCTTCAGAGGGGTACAAATGCACATTCCATATGTGAAAACTGTGAAATTTGGAAAAGGAGATACTCTCTCTCTGAATTGATCCAGCAGCTGGGGGAAGAAAAGGCAAACTGTGTAAGGAGTGCTGAGGGTTCACTGAGACATCTTTTATACACACTCGACCTAGAAGTGGACAAAACCAAGCCTTCCTGCTATAATAAATTATAGAAAAAGAATCACAAGCCAATCACTGTAATGGGACTGACTATCCATTTTGATAAAAACAAGGACTGACAATGGCTAATTCAGATACAATTCTGATGATAGTATTGATAGCAAGAATTTTGCAAATAGTTTTTATTTATTACGTGAACTTTAGCAATACTCATATCTTAATTTTTCCCCACCATCTATACCTATTCATTAGGCAGATCATTTAAATGACATGTTTATGCAATACTGATATGTAAATAGTGATGTGTATATGGCATTGAGGTCATCATTATTCTAAAATCTATAAACAGAAGTTTTCTTTTTTTAATGAAATTTATTTATTCTTAGCGGGGTGGAGGGAAAGCACAAGCAGGGGAGGGATAGAGAGAAAGAGGGAGGGAGAGAATGCCAAGTAGGCTCCAGGCTCTTAGCACAGAGCCAGATGCAGAGCTAAAACTCAGGAAGCATGAGATCATGACCTGCACTGAAATTAAGAGTCAGCCACTTAAGAGACTAAGCCACCCAGGTGCCGCTACTTTTTTTTTTCTTTTTTTATCTGAGATGACATTTAACTCAGTTCCATTAGAAAAAAAGTTTCCTTGCTTCATCTGTTAAATGAACTCCTATAAAATTACTCGAGACAAAATATACACTTCAGGAAAGAACCTGAGCTTGATCAAACATTTGACCTATGTGCTCAAGCACTAAACATAGACAAGTCCTTTGTTCTGTATTGATTAAAACTGCAAACACTGACTCTTCTAAATAGAATATTCTTAGGCTCATAGTAAGAGAGAAATAAATAACACCTAATTCAGAATACTTATAAGGTAAAGGAAGAAATTAAGTTTTTATCAGGAAGATTTTTTTCTAACAAACTTCTCATTTAACATTATTCTTAATGCAGTTTAAATTCTATAAATGACAAAAAAAAAACCCAAAGAATATCATATATTCCACTGATTTGCCTCTGTTTTTATATGCTTGACAATCTCATCAAAAAATCATCTGATAATTAACTGTAGTCAGTTTTTAGAATTTGATTTAGTTTTTATTGTAAGAAACAACTACACAGTCTAAATTTATAACAAGGCATCTTTCCACTGATTTTCAAGTTTCTATATGAATTCAATAGCTCTACCACAATAAAATGGTAAGGTAAAGGAAGCACCTCCCACAATGTTTGGCAGAGTGAGCATTTAATAATTGTCTGGTACTTCACTGAAATGGCTACTGGTGTATACTGGAAAGTAAATGGTTGAGGTGGGAGGAGGTGATACAGGCAGGTGGTATATTTCTGTCTTAGCCTCCATGTTAATTGGTTTAAGATGTTTTTCTAAAAGAAAGATGAGCACACAATAAAATAATTCCTACATGAAGCCAAACAATTATTTAGTGAAACATAAAGTAAATATAGTCAGTGTTTAAAATATATCTGATAGATCACTGGACATGACAAATGTATGCTTCTTTTAAAATTGCTTTTCTTTTAGCATATTAAATTTTTATTTATAATAGGAATAGTGTAACTATTCTGTAAGCTAGTCTAGATGCATGTGCATGAGAGAAAAGACATATGTATGCTTTTTCTGTTTCTTATAACTAAGGATTAATGTTAAAGACTTGATGAATCTTATAGATTTATCCCTGTTGGGACTTTCCATTGGCATTATTTAATCACAATTAAACAGATAAGTGAAAATCAGCATTTCTTTAGGGTGGCCTAGTTTATCTAATTCTTATAATGTACTTGTTCTTTTGTACTGGGGAAAAAAACCCCTAGAATTTATACAGATAGAAATAATTCTAGAGGATCATCGAATATGTCAAAAATTTCAAAGAAATGCATCTGATAAGTTTAAGGTTAACTTTTTTTTCAAAAACTAAAAAAAAAAATTAACTTTACATTAAGGCAAAATAAGATTATAGTCATTTTATGATAGGAGAAGATAGGATTCTATAGGCAGAGAGGGAAAGATTAGAGCCTGAGGTCCCTGGGTGGGGGGAAACATGGATTGTGGAACAATGCTGGGAATGTTGGCCCACAGCACACTTCCTCAGGCATAAGGTTCCTCTTGAGAATGTAACAGGCCCCACCTACTCCCTCTCAGGTTTCTCCTCTGGAATTTGACAAAACACCTAAGTATGGCCCTAGACCATCCCTCTAACAATGGAAATGAGCCAATCAGGAATAGACAACCCAGCATCTAGAGCAACCAAGCCAATAAGGGTAGATCTGAGAAGGAACAAGGGGGAAGGGAAGGGGGAGGGCTGACCAGGGCCTTATACAGCAAGAACCCTCTCCTAGAGTCCTCAGACATTCGCTTTCAAATAGCCCCTCTGTAAAAAGAGCTTTCCTCCTATTCTTCCTTTTTAATTTTATATTCTAATAAACCTTTGCCTGCTGCTCATTTTGTGTCCACCTCTTCATTCTTCAAAGTGGGGAGACAATGAGTCCTGGGTATTGTGGTAAAAATCTTGCAACAGTTTATATTAACTATTTTTGAATTATTTTGTATATTCTTGAAGCTCTAGCATATAAGTCCTTGTTGACCAGAAAGATTGTTCTCCTGGGGGCTACCTAATGCTAATGCCTGTAGAAAACAAGCTACTTTCCTTCAGATCATGCCTTTCATATGCAAACGAGCCAATCCAGACACCATACCTCAAAACATCTCTTCTGCTCTTCTATCTGGTTCTTAGATTCCAGGAGGTAATGTTCCTCTGCCGTAATCACCCAGGGCCAGGAAGAAGAAAAGTAGAGAAAGTCCCTACAGTAGAGCTCACTGAAGTTACTGAAAATCAAGTCTAAACCTGCTTATACTGATTTCCCTTTCCTAAGGAAATCATATTAAAGGCTCCTGCCCCTCACATTCCTTTTGCCTCCTGACGAAGCCTGGTGCTTCCTAAGGTGACCCTGGACGGAAGGCTATGCCTCTTATTTCTAGGTAGACCTGTAAGTACAAAGCGTTTTCTTTATGAGACTTATTTCTGTTTCTGTGATTACAAACAGATCTCAGGCACATTCTACAATACCACTTATTAGGTAATTAAATATACCATTTGAGGAACACAGCTGTCAGAAGTGAAAGGTACAACACTCCTTCCAACATCAAAGAACTATGTCTGGGATTTTCAGCTGATCCAGGATCATGCTGTGGGCACCAGGACAAGTCGTGAGTGAGGGTGGCATTGGCTTCTACAGCAACTGTAGGGAAAGGCTGGCATTCCAGTGGGTAGAAATTCTCATTTGAGGTCCATTGGGAGTAGACAGAGAATCCCAGAGAACTATGATGATGTTTCTGTTTGGGGTTTAACATTTTATGTCACATATAAGCCTGTGGAGAAGAGTTAGAACAGTTTACCACGGAACTAAGTTAGGTTTTGGTAGAGAAATAGGGCAGAAGAGACAAAAACAAAAAACAGCAAACAAACAAACAAACAAAACACTTGAGTTTAGTCAGTGCTGAGTATTTATATTCCTGTTACCCATTCCATAATCACACTTTGGTGGCTTTATGAGTAAATTATATATTGTGTCAAACACTTCCTTCAATTTTCTAGCAATTACAAACTAAAAAATACAATTTAACAAAAATTAGGGCGATAGGTTTGCTCATTGGTTGTAGAGCATCCTTTTTCTAGGCCCTTTCAGCAGACAGAGCTAGGAAATAGAGATGTGAATAATAACACATACATACACACACCTGTACTTATTTTTATACCTGCCCATAAAAAGCTTGCTAAATTTTTTTAAAATTTGAGATAATGTTAAATTTATAAATTAAGTTAAGGAGAACCTTAAATGTTATTTTCACTAACAGATTAATTTCTTTCCATTTGTTCAACTCTACTTTTAAGTATGTGTCAAGTGTTTCAATAATTATCTTCATGTAGAAAAAATAAATGGAATAATAGTATACATATGGACTAACTGCAAAAAGATAAGGATGGGATTAATAAACAATGAATGTAATATTAGGTTAACTATAAGACTGGAAGAAGGAGCATCACTCCATTTGTAATATTCTATTTTTTAATCTGGGGACTAGAAGTATTTAGGATATTATTCTTTATACAATTTTGACACAAAATATTATTTAATTTTTAGAAATATATAAATGAAAAAANCCAGAATCTGAAGCAGGCTCCAGGCTCAGAGCTGTCAGCACAGAGCCCAACGCGGGGCTTGAACTCACAAGCTGTGAGATCATGACCTGAGCCAGAGTTGAAGCCCCACTGAGCCAGCCACGTGCCCCAAGAAGTTGTAAATTCTTAAAACTAGTGAATGCTTCGAAAGTAGAGACCCACCAATAGAGCTTTAAATTTCATTAAAGAGAGAAATTACCTAGGCTCTCAGAAAAGGCTGAGAAACCTACAGGCACCTGGTAAAGTAGTGCAAATTATTTACTTGCTTTCAGAAAAAGCAAGAAACAAGTTCTGAAAATGGAAATATCAGTGTGATTTTTCTCCAGAAGGGAAATAACACGAAGGGTCAGGAGAGTACATCTCTCTTTTTGTTGGAGTTCATGCTATAAGCATTCCTCCACCTGCCCACCCCGTGGCTGGCTCCATCCCCACAGTCCAAGTAAACTGGCAGGTCGGCTTATCAAAATAATTCATGCCAAAAAAGAAATATTTCTCAGCGATTTGCCCTTGTTCCCCTCTTTAGCAACAGAGACCCACGTAAAGTGCAGTAGTCTGCACTTGTCCTCAGTAAATTCAATTACATTTCTTTCTGGCTACTTCAGCTGGCCATGATGATTGTAAATTACACCCTGCCCCATCTTGCAAGCTAATTTTCATGCCCGCGATGTGAACTTGATGGGTATGCTTTGTTTTTTCCACTCCAAAGTTCTTCAGCAAGGACCAAATTATCAACAGTGCTGTGTTATGCACTTTTCAAAAACGTCTCTATACAGACAGAGCCTTGGCAGCCCTGTGTGCCTCACTCCTAGGAGAACTAGTACCTGCGCATGCCCCAACCTCTGCTTTCTCATGAACTTTCAGTCTTCACTAATGCTGCCAAGACTGGGGAAGGCCCTGAAAAACCTTCCTATGAAATAAGTCCAATCTGTATAGGCTTGAACATGACAATTAAAAAAATGCTGATTTATGAACTCCCAAAGTAGTTTTTCCTATGGATAACTGGAATGAGAAACTTTAAAAAATACCTGCTATCATTTTTCAAAAGGCTTAATTTAACTTTAAACATGTAAGAATTCATCTGCCCCCATCTTCCTTCAACTGCCTGGATGATAATGATGTAATTGCAGTTATAATTACAAAAGACTTCAATTCAATTTAATTTTAATTATTTAAAATTTGTAAACACTCCAGGAAAACCTCATTACGCTGGCTGAACCAGCTTATTTGCAAAAGGGACCAAGGAGGCACCATTTACAATTATTCACATCACACAACATCCATTCACTCACACTAACCATTCTGATTAACTAGTAATCATACTCACTTGGGGTGAACAGCGCTGGCAAAGCTTGTTACAGCTTTTAAAAAATGATTTGCAAAGCTGCATGTATAAAACAACCCCCACACTCAAAAGCAGCCAGAAGAACTTTGGCCTGTATGCACACTGGAGGGTAAATAGAAAGATTCTCTCAGAATACGTGCATTTTAAAATGTTTATTTGTAAAATTGATGTCTTGGAGTCCCTACCGATTCAGGTTTGTCTTTTTTTATTTTAAGATTACGTGATCTGCACACCTTCCTCAGTGAGAGTGCTTCACTGTGATGTGAAGCTCACAGTCAATCAGGGGACTGAGCCTAAGCCCTGGCATAAACTGTGTTTAGAATTTAAGTGCCCTGCAGTGGGAGGGGAGAGAGTGCTCAGTTACTAAGTGTAGGGAAGCCCAGCTCAGGTGGAAGCCTAGACACATCTTTTAACCTCTCTGACGCTCTCCTTAAAATAATCCAAACATTAGGGGCACCTGGGTGGCTTAGTCGGTTAAGCGTCCGACTTGCGCTTAGGTCATGATCTCGCGGTTCGTGGGTTCAAGCCCCGCGTCGGGCTCTGTGCTGACTGCCAGCTCAGAGCCTGGACCCTGCTTCAGATTCTGTGTGTCTCTCTCTCTCTGACCCTCCCCTGCTCGCGCTCTCTCTCTCCTAGAAATAAATAAAACATTAAAAAAAATAATAATCCAAACATGAGTAACTACCCCCACAAAGTTCTGTGGAGGATTAAAGATGCCTGGCAAGTAGGTGTGCAATATGTATAGTTTATAGTATTAAAAATGCAAAGCTAAGGGTTAATGTTCTGTTCCTTAGTTCACAGCTACTAACATTCTGGTGACGTGTGAATATTAACTAAAAAGAACTGAGCTTTACAGAAGTCATCACTGCTTAGCTTAATTATGAGAACTATAATAATTAGTGAATAAAGACCGTGTATCAGACAAAGGCCACACATGGATAATTTGCAGGATTAACAAAGTGTTGTCCTATAACACAAATTTTCTAGACAATGTGAGGATTCCTGAATGAAGATATTAGGCAAATTAAAATCCCACCTCGTGATATAACACTCATATTGTCACAATTAACCAGATCTATTCTCATCTATTATTAAAATTTTGGCACTGCCTGCAGAGGCCTGGCTAGAAACAGAATAATAATAATAATCACTCTTATTGCTCACTTTTACAAAGGGCTTTTAAATTTCTAAAATGATTTTACGATCCACTGTTTGAGCTTGTCTCCAGGATGCTCTGTAGATTGTGAGCACGGGCAGGTTTTACACAAGAGCACCAAACAATCAGTGGTCATGGCTGGTAAGTGGTAGAAAGATTGCTCTATAATTGGTTTTACTTCCCTTTGCAAGAACCTGACCCACTATACTCTGGCCAGGATGTTCTCTTCCCTACTAGGAATCCCCATTGTTCTGAACTCCCATTGCCAAGACACGCACTTGTTGCTCTGGGACTCTGGCCTATTTTGGTTGATCAACCTAAGTCCCAGTTCATCTTTCAACGTCTGACTCAAAGAAACCTCACCAATGAATACTCGGGAGGTATCATGCCCAATGCTCTGGACAAATGCAAAAGACAAAAAGTGTAGAGATATAAATCTGGCCCCCAGAAGTTCCAAAAGAATGGAGACAAAATACAGTAGTCCCCATTTGTCTGCAGGTTCATTTCCCATGTTTTCAGCTCCCCACGGCCAACTATAGTCCACTTGACATATTGTCAGCAGGTCAGTAGTAGTCGAGCAATGCATCACTGTGCCTTCATCATTCACCTCAGTTCATCAGATAGGCATTTTATCATCTCACATCATCTCAGGAAGGGTGATTATAGTACAGTAAGGTATTCTGAGAGAGACACCACATGCACACAACTTTTATTACAACATATTTTTCTATTTTGTTATTGCTGTTAATCTCTTACTGTGTCTAATTTATAAATTAAACTTAATCATAAATATGTAAAGGAAAAAACCTTGCCATGTTTAGGGTTTAGTACTCTCCACAATTTCAGACCCACTGGGGACCTTGGATCATATCCCCCATAGATGACTGTACTTATAAATAGATAACTATCAGTTTAGTCTGATAGGATAAGACCCAATAAGAAAAGACAAATAATAATTCCACTGAGTCGAGTTGAGTTGGTCATTGCTTGTTCTGCTGGCCTTTCCTATCTCTGACCATTCATGGCTCGTAACGGTAATTCACAATTAAGCACCTGCTGGGTTTCTCGGCTTCTTCCATGTGCTTTGTAGCTTTTTAATTGGAGTATAAGACTCTTGATGGTAGGGGTTGGGTGACATCTTTCTTTGGATGTCTCAGCCCTTTCCATAGTTACAAAACTAGGGCTCAGTAGAGATGAGTTAATTGCGTGTAGAATGTTCAGTATGCAGGAAAGAAGAAGACTTATGAGAAAGTAGTTGTTTTTTTTGTTGTTTTTTGTTTTTAGAGAAAAAGTAATGGTAGGTTGATGTGGGGAAAAGAAGGATGGTTTTATATGGGGGAGTTTATTTAGGTAGAAAAAAAATAAATGTAACCTCTGCACCATGTGAAAAATGTACTGTGACTGATATATATGTACTGTGATATATATATAATATATACATACAGTATGTACTGTGATATACATACATACATGTAGTGTTACACACACACACACACACATAATAGTGGGATATTAACCAGCCACCAAAAAGAATGATATCTTGCTATTTACAATGACATGGATGGAGGTAGAGTATATTATGCTAAGTCAGTCAGTCAGAGAAAGACAAATATCCTATGATTTCACTCATATATGGAATTTAACAAACAAAACAGATGAATATAGGGGCAAAAAAAAAAAAAAAAAAAAAAGGGGAAAAAAAAAAAAAAAAAAAAAGAGAGGCAAACCATAACACAGACTCTTAACCACGGAGAACAAACTGAGGGTTGTTGGAGGTGGGGTGACTAGGGGAATTGGCTAAATGGGTGATGGACACTAAGGAGGGCACCTGTGATGAGCACTGGGCATTATATGTAAGTGATAAATCACTAAATTCTATTCCTGAAACCAATATCACACTATATGTTCACTAACCAGAATTTACATAAAAGCTAAAAAAATTAAATCAGCATTCCACTGGATAAGAGAATATAATCTCTCCTATTTACAAAATGAAAACCTTGAAAAGACAGTAACACACTTTGCACTATATCTATTTGGAAAAGGAACATTTTCCTCCATTCACTCAATTCATTCTAGAATATAATACATCAAATTGTAATTCAGAGTACATTACCTATGCTGCTATTTATTTTCTGAAACATTGGTCCAGGAATGCGATTCTACATTCTTATATTAAAATACGTCCCACAAGATTCAAGCATTTATTCTCAAGGGAACTGGTCTACGTAAGTTTTGTAAAATGTTTACTAACTATTTGAATGAAGAACTGAACCAAAGATCATTGATATTCTTCATTTATCACCAAACAGCCTTTGATAGTTGAAAATATTTGTTAATCATTCTTCACTTCAATTTTATCCCCAAAAAGAAAGAGGAAGGAAAGTGGTTGCTTTGAAATGTACATGTGACTGCACACATCTGTGAAATTCTCTGAGATCTTCCGATGGAAATGCTACTGGAATCATTAAAATTTAGAGAACCTTGGGAATTTGAATCTTTTAATTCTCCAAAGGTAATCAGATTAATGAATTTTTTTTCTTGGTTAATCTTGTCAAGAGTCTAGGTTGTTCAAGATCAGATGTTTTCCGCTTTTCTACTGAAAAAGAAAAAACTGACTTGAAGCTTTGGGTAGGGAAATAAAAGACAGCTTCTTAAGTATTCCCTCTGTGTGGTCCTCTGCAACTATAGCTGATCTGGCGTTAAACTTATTCTTTAGCTAATTAAACTCCTTTTTTGTTTTTAATTAAGCAGCCCTAACGACCTTCCTTTAAGGACAGCTGGCTGCACTATAATCAGAATAAGTTTCTTATATTTAACATGGGGTAGGTGAGTGATGACCAAAAACGTCTAAAGAAACTACTTTTAGTTTTACTGGATATATCCTTCAGTTAAAGGGTAGTGGGGAAGGGGGCAGGGCAGTGGGCTAGAGCAATTCCTAGACTGAAGTGGTCAAAATCGAGCAGGTGTAGGCTCTGCAAGTCCTGAGGACCTAGGAGTGACATTCTGCCAGCATGCACAGCATGCCAAACCAGGTCTGCAGTGTGTGCCCTGAGCACTCAAAGAATTAAAAGAGACCAGATGTAGGGATTAAAGCCCATAACGAAACTGCCAATCCATTATTTTATAATGCACAGTGAATATCTAAAAGAATCAAGTCCTCTGCTCCTCTTGAGGTGATTTAATTGTTTTAAAAATATTACAATGTACCTCCTCTAGGCTACCATCAATTTCTTTTTTTGAAAATGAAGTCTAGAGAAAGGTAGCCTTTCAGTACGTATTTGTGGAATACTGCATAGATGAATATCAATCAATCAATGACTCAATGAAAAAGCAAAAGATTATTTATGGACCCGACTTCATACCCATTCTACAGATGAGAAAGGTGATGTCTAGAAGGATTAAATGAAATACCCAAGCCCCCAGATAGGTTTTTTCAATAGGCCTTTACTGAAGACCTACTAGGTACCAAGCAAAATGGGGGCTATAAAGATGATCAAAGCTGCTTTTCTCCTGTGCAGATGGGCACATTCCTTTAGAATGTTTGAGACAACCCATTTATCATTAGTTTCCAGCAGCTGTGCAAGTAAGTTTCCAGGTTCATAAGTCAGAGGCTTGAAAACCTTGTTTTTACTTTTCATCAATGACAAAATAAACATTAAATCAGGTCAGCTTCTTATTTTTTGGAACCCTGTGCAGTACCCAAATTAGGATTTCACATACTAATCATTGACCAAAACCTCCCTAGAGGTTCTGATTATAAAGCATTCTGATTATAAAGCTGGTGGTGGGCAATGATTATGAGGACAAAATATTGGCTTTCCATCTTTCTAGAAAGGGATATTAAGGTGGAGGCAGAGGGTGGGCAAGAGGAATGAAAAATGGAGGTTTTGCTGTTAAAAAGCATTTACATTTTACTTGAAGAAAAACAATCTGTTTTCTTCCTTAAACTTATGAACAATTTAATGTAAAACATTCAATACAATTTTGTTAATCTAAGCCTCTTCGAAAGAGTGAGAAAAGAGAAAAGTTGTAAGAAGGCAATGATTAAATAGAATGTCAGAGAAACAGAATCAAAATCATAAGAGTACTATTTTTTTAAGTTTTATTTATTTTTAGAGAGAGAGTGAGAGTGAGAAAATCCCTAACAGGCTCCACACAGTCAGCACAGAGTCCAGGCTCAATCTCAAAAACTAAATCCTAAAACCATGAGATCATGACCTGAGTCAAAACTCAATAGTCTGACACTTAACCAACTGAACCATCCATGTACCCCAAGAATACTACTGTTCTGACATCCTTCCTGGGTTGAGGAGTGAGGAAAAGGGAAGAACAAAAATATAGAAGAGAAAGGGTAGTGGGGGAGCACAACCTTGAGGTAATTTTTAGTTCCCATTCACCTGAGCTATAATTTTCAGTGATAAGCCAATACCTGTTGTCCCACCTTCATTTGGTCAGCAGTCAAACTATTTTTCATGGCTCTGGCTCTGCTCCAGTCCTAGGAGAGCTTTTATTCTAGAGTGCCTAGATCTAACAATACATTCCTCGCCAAATTGTAATTTTCGGGACCAAAATGATACCATCCAGAAAGCAAGATGGTGTCTACTTGAGGAATGTAACTTCTGCCTAGAAGTTTGCTCCATAGTTTAGTGACCCAAAATCCTCAGAAAAAAGCAAATGCTTCACATGAATGGCAAATACTAATTCATATTCTAAGAAGGTGCTTGACATCTACTAGCCAAGTATTCTAAACATAGCTCTCCTTTCAGCTTCTTGATTTTACAATAAACCTTTCATTTCTGAAATATAGCTTGGCTATGGAAATAAATTTTAATTATATAAATTTGCAAGGTGACCTTTAAAAAAAATCAAAGGTTAACTTTCTTTACTCTCTAAATCCTACTGTGTCACGCACAACCATGTAAATCGGCACTAGTCTAATCTGTTTCCCTTATGATTTCTACTCTCTGGCAGATTTCCATTTTGTTTTTTCAAGTCTAAGTTGCTTACTCGGGGGGTGGGGGTAAGATTTCAAAGGAAGCTCCAGTTCCCGGTGTCTTCGTGTAACTTTGGTTTTAGTTACTAAGGAAACACTTCTTTGCAGCAGCTACACTATAAATCCTTTAATTCCTCCTTCTCCTAATTCTTAAGTAATCCATTCAAACTGCAAAAGCAAATACTATGAGAGCATTCTATAAAACACAGAGCTTGCAACCGGATATATATATTATTTAACTTCAAAATTTAATTTCAAAATTTCCTATTAATTTGCATTAGAAATTCAAATTCAAGTAGTCCATGCAGGGTCACTCCATGAATAGAGGCAGGTTATGACAGATAAAACTAGCATCTGCATCATAACCCTGCAGTGTTTATCGGAATTAAGGAAGATGGTGAAATCAAGTCAGATGCTGGCATAAAATTTAAGGCTAAAACCATCTGAGCTTGTAAGAAAACACAGGCAGCATTTAACTATATACTAAATCTAAAGTGCTTTGTTCCAAAATGTTTGCTAACAAACTCAATTATTCCTTTGCCAAACATGACGGAGATCATACCTTGTCCAATAAAGTACTAGGCATACAATGATATGTTACGTCCCCTGCCCGGGAAGGCAGAGAACGTATACAGAAATAACCACAGAACAAAGCAAAATATGTTAAGGGCTAAAGACAGACACAATGTGCTATGACAGATGGATAAGAGAAGAGTCTACTACCGGCTGAGGTATTGGGAGAAGCTATGAGGTACAGAGAGACATTCGTGCTGGGCCCTGTTAGCAGTGGACTATGCCAAGATGGTGGCTGTGAGAAGATATATTCCAAGCAATAGTGCCACCACTGGGTATGCTTGCTAGTGTTGACATAGGGCAAGCTGGCTTACTGTTCCGGAGGAGGTGGATAGATTGAAACCACAACCAGACGAAGGAATTAGAGTTCTGAACTTCAATACAATGGCGCGATAGGTATAATTTCAGGTGTTACTAAAGTAAAATTGGAGATATAGTAAAACCAGAAAGTATTCTTCACGAGGTAGAATGACACACTTCTACTCTTATCAAATCTAGCTTGGGGTTTCCTCAGCAATTAGACCTCCAAGAGACCACTGTGTGTCGTCATTCAGCAAAATCATGAGCCATGTGTTGACATTTATGAAGGCTTTGGCCTGTCATCAGGTAAGCATGTTCAGTTCATCACAATAAAAAACTTGACAAAAGCACCTACAAAACATCCCCACTAAAATCTTAAATTGACACCTTTTTTTTTTTCTATGATGACTCTGAATCATTTCTAATGATCTATGTCCCAAAAGTCTATTTTGAAAATAAAACACTATAATTCGGAGACTTAATTGGGGACTCAGGAGTGAGGAGTGGGAATATCACAAAGGGGCCAAGTTAGGGGAAGGTAGTTCTCATTTATGACTCTGGAGTTGATACTAAACTCAGGAAGTATACCAAGGGTCACTAGGGAATTATAATGCAGTCAGCCAAAAGGGAAATGTGAATGAGTCATCCAACCAAAAAAGTTAAAAACAAATATCCAAGGTGATATAAAGAGTGAAGAACAGAAGGTTTTAAATAACAGCAAATAGTCTGAAGCACTTCATTTTTATCTTGAGGTATGGAATGTAGTAGGTCAGCCATATTGAAAAGGCCAGAGGATGATATGTACCAGATATCAGTTTATTTAAACATGAAAGATTTAAGATGCCATTTTATATATTCAAAAAATAATATAAAAATAAAAGACATCATGGTTAAAGTCAATTTAAGCTCTGAAATACACAGGGTGAAGATAAAATGAAAATGCTGTGTGGCATTTATTGTATTATTTAATCTACCCACCAGTTATTCTCTCTCCAAGTCTCAAAATAACCAGATGCAGAGCTGCAGGAAAATATGACTTCTAGCAATGGTACTTTTCTTTGTCCTTGGTGAGGGATTCAAAAGTACCCCTATTCTTTTTTTGGAATTTTCCATCTGGCCAGTCTGGTCTTGAGCTTCACCTNGGGGGTGTGGGTTCATTTCACCATGAGCTTTTAATAACAGGAAAATTAAATCTTTCTTCTTAAGGTCACTTGCAACATCTTAAGTTATTAAGATGCTATTATCCAATAGATAGATAGATCGATAGGTAGACAGACATACAGGTAGGTAGGCAGATAGGTAAATAAATAAATTCTATTCTTGCTACACATCCTTCAATCTGTCCCTCTATTTTCCTATTTTCCCCAGTTAATCAGATCACTATTGAATCTCCAATATTAACCTATATTCTAGGCATGACAATTTCATGACTGAATCTTCTATCTGATGTGGATTTCTCTTATCTGTACCATTTTTCTCTATGGTCTTACCATCTGGAATATTTTATTTTTTATTTTTATTTTTTTGCCTTTCTAGGACTATCCGTAATCTCTCTATCCCTTAGGGGCCAGCTTACTTCTGGCTTCTTCATGAAAACTTCCTGAAAGGCAGTGTCTCTTCCCTGATTTCCTACGCTCAATATCCCCACTATAACAATTATAATTTATCATATATTAGTTGCAAATTATTCTACTATGTAATTCCATGCTCTTCTGTAACTCTCCATTGTACCCAGAATGGTGTCTAATAGTCTTTCAAAAGAAGTACTTATTAATAGATACATTCTAAAATTTCCTTTTTTAAAAAAGTTAAGGGCTAGGTAAATAATCTGATTTGTTTCTCTTAAATACTAAGCCTTAAAGCATCTTTCTGTTTCTTTTCATTTTCAATGAAGCCTTCTTTTTTAAAAAATTTTATGCTTATTTATTTTTGAGAGAGAGAGAGAGAAAGGCAGAGGGAGAAGGAGACAAAGAATCTGAGGCAGGCTCCAGGCTCTGAGCTGTCAGCACAGAGCCCGACATGAGGCTCAAACCCATGAACCATGAGATCATCACCTGAGCTGAAGTTGGAAACCTAACCAACAGAGCCACCCAGGTGCCCCTCAATGAAGATTTCTTACAATTACATATAGATACAGTGACAATAAGATTTCTTATTAATTACATATCAAATGCTAAATAACATTAGGTGTGAGAATTGTTCCTAACTAAATATGACCAGGGTGAAGACTACATGCACATCTTTTATTCTTTAAGTCAATAAGCACTTAAGTGCATATACTATTGATGACAAGCAGAAAATCTTCCTTGGATTTTCCTACAAAACTGAATGTGCATATTTAACAAAAGCAAAACTGTTTTTGAGAAACACCTGCTTTCAGGCAATTTTGTTTAACTTTGTTTTTAATTTTTTATTTTTTTTTACCAATTGTGCTGAGGAAATCTGTAGCTCCCAAGCTGAAGAATATCAGGGTGGTTGTTTTATGTTGCTCAAATAGGCAGCTTCTTGAGTATAAAACAACAAGGATGGGGAGAGTCCCCTCACCAGCCAAATGAGCTGAAATAATCCAGCGATTACCGTGAAAAATGACATACACTGTGGTCAGGGGACCTTATGGCCCAGGTCATGGTAAAATACTAAAATTGTTAACTCCAACTAAATACATAAAAAGTACATTCATTCTTCAATGAGACTAAGAAAATCATCCCAGGAGCTAAACTTCAAACTACTGAAGATAAGGAATTACATTTAAACAGCATAAATTTCAAAAATCCAAAGTGTGATAGAATTGTAATGTCTTACATATGTTAGGTACATAAGTTATTTTCTTTTGTAACTACAAATACAAAAACCAGTAGCAAGTGGTGGGTATGTTCTGGGAAAGGAAAACATCAAACTTTCATGGAAGGCCCTTTGTGGGAAGAGTTGATTTCAAAAGGAAAAGGGCTATTCTGAAAAAGTCCTAGAGAATACACCTATCAGGATAGGTTGTGGTAGAGCAAAAAACCCAGCTTATTCAAAATTCCAAGTATCACCAAATATAAACACCACTGAAGGAAAAGGTTCTAGTGTCACTATATCTTATAGATGCATGTTCCTGTATGTATTTTCATGGCTAATATTGATCTAAATATAAGAGACTGTCTTCTCTCTTGTTCCCTAGCTGTCCCTGAAATCGACTTTGGGGCCAGCTATAATCCTTCCCCATTTTTATTTAAAAGCCATCAAGAGTCTAAAGTAGTAAAACTGAATGGAGATTTCAAACAGGGACCAATTTTCCTTTCTTATGACCTATGAAGATAAACGCACACACAGTAGTAAGGAATACAAGTTTTGCCCAAGACATATACTAGAATAAGGAGACATCATTCTTCCTTCTGGAGAGAACTGAAGATTTATTAGAAGACAGCACATTGAGCTGGTCTTTCAAATATCGTATAATTTCTTTTGTGACATTCTTTCTTCCTGTGACTTCATCATCCAGGCTTCTTTTCACTCTCCTTGCTAGATTTGCAGACGGCTCATATTCCTGATGACTAACCCATCCTCCATCCTCAGAAAGCCATAGGGACTGCCTGCATTCTTGCCTATGAAACTGTAACTAAATAAAGGAACCACATCTATAACAACTGTGGAGATGGAAAAAGGCAAACCTAGCTTCCATGTCCTTGAATGCCAAAATACTTGAGAAAACTAGTTCAAAAAATATTTGCTTTATTAAAAAAGACTGTCAAGAAATTGGATTTACATTGGGGTAGATTCAAATTCAACTACCGTAGCTGAGTGTTGTGCCAGGCACTGTCTTTGAGGCATTTGTGTGTGTGTTATTAGCTCATTTAATCCTCAAAGGCTTCTTAAGAGAGATTTAATCGTCTTTCTTAGTTAAGAAACTGACACTCAGAGATGTGAGCCATCTTGCTCAAGTCACAGAACCAGATGAAGAACAGAGCTAAGATATGGACTCAGGTTTAAGTACTAAGAGAGACTCAGGTTTAACTACTAAGGGAGAACAGAATTAGAGAAACACATTATCTGCTGGAACTTCCAAATCTCATTTGAATTTGTTGGAGAAAATGAAAATTAAGGAGAAGAAAAAGAGCTGAGATTTCAGAGGAAGAAAGAAATCAGGCTTGTAATTGATCAATGTCCTTCCCTTCCTGGAGGAGTGAACTTTACTCTTGGTACCTGGTGGCTTCCAGGCCCCTCGATCTGTTTCATCTTAAGCAAACACCACCTAAACACCTTTCTCTGTTCTCCAACCATTAGGTGTTATGTATTTTGATTCCTTGGGAAGCTCACAGAAAAACATACAGCTTGCCTACCATACAACATATTATTCAAATCTTGCTGTGCTTCTGTTTCCTAAAATTCTTCTGATGAACATTAAAGATAAAATGTAAAAATTTACAGAGATGGAACAAGCCAAGGGTCATGAATAATACCTAGATGCTATGCTTTTGTAAGGAATTATAATAGCTAGCATAAAACCATTCGAGATAAATGTAACATTCAACTTCCACGTCCACGGCGAAGACAAAAAGGCCAATTATTTATATTTGGTGTTATTTTGAGCTCTAGTTAAAGAGGAAATAGAGACCAAGGAAAAAGTTAACATCTCACTTTACAAGTTTGGGACCTATATCTTTTGTTAAATGAGAGATGAGGCAATTATCTTCGGCAAAAAAAAAAGTGTACTATGTAGATTTGCAGTAGAGACATTAATTTTTTTTTCCAAAAGAATAGGACAAAGACTATTACTGAAATGCCAAAGAGGAAAGTATAAATGCACAACCTGAGATATGAAGACTCAGCATCATCCTGAGGAAATAAACACTTCTGTGTCCTTCAAATGAGCTACTCAATAATTGTGAAAAACAAAGCAATCCTTTCAGACAGAAATTCATCAATCATTCCTCTTCTTTTCACAGAAGTACTGAGGTATGGGATCCGGTGGATGGCTTGAGATACATTTAAGTGCAGGGCTATAGATTTAAAAATATATTAAAAGATAGTTCACACTTCATTTTGTTTCTGGTGAGATTAATGTTCTACAAAGTTGGATTAACCAAAATGCTCCGTGAAATAATTTGTTTGGTGAATCAATCTTTATAGTTCAATTGCTTACAAGGTTTACACAGAAATCCTTATAAAACCAAAAAATCAGTCAGTAAAAAGCACCCATAAATTGACTCACATAAAGGAAAAAAATAACAAGACCGTATTACCAATATATTTATATCTAAATACCAGAGCAAGGGTTTCAGTATGTTAGACACATTGTAATTGGTCTGATCTTTCCCTGGGTGCTCTCTTCTTCCTACTTCAACGTGGGGAACGCTAGAGCAGTCGGTAAAACCCAGCCGCTATAAAAGGCACTGGCTATATATAATATTCCAGGCAAGCAAAGCAAGGTTAATGCAATCCCCCCGAGAGAGACATCAGAGTGACTCCGGATTAATTAATCACAGCAGGAAGCTGAGTTGCCAGAGATATTGCTAAGTTGCCCCTATAGACCTGACGAAGAGGCACTGGCTTCTTTAGGAATGAAATGGAGATGTGATTCCGAATGTCACATTTTGGATTTATAATCAATAATTCTATTGTCAGATCATTTACAACAAATGTGTTTATTCAGCTGGCATTGACGGGGAACTCAATTTATTATCTCTGAGCTATTTGAAGAGATATATATATATATATATATATGCTGCCAGCATGCATTTATATGTGCCGAATCCATCTGCACTTTCTCTTTTTCTGTGAGGAAGAGTTCATATAGCTTACCAAAGAGCCTGACCAGATCATAAATCAAGGAGAAGCAATTTCTGATAACTGAATATGAGTTTCCTCTAAAGCTTTTATGTGAGGAAAGTCCAGTCCGAGGAGCTCTGTGACTAGCACAAAAGAAAACCCATCACAACACCCCTCCCCCATCAATTGCTGGCCTCTTTGTTCTAGAAAGCACAACCATAATCAGTTGGCTCTTTTCAGCAGTGTAAGGCACATTTAGCCTTAGAGTCAGGAAGGCCTCCTCAACTTCACTTTCTCTCTGCTCACTGTTCTCCTCATATCCAACATAAGCTGAGCAAAGTGAGTTACCACCAATTTGTGACTCCTGCCCAAGATATGTTTTCAATTTGCAGGAAAACTCACACTACCTAATTTGTGTATCTTGTGAGGGGAAACTGCTAACATTTGAGAATCAGAAAAAACGCCTTCAAGATCTGCTATAGGCAAAAACCTGACCAACCTGTTGCTCCTTTAGAACTGTCCATGTTCTGGGGCACCTGGGTGGCTCAGTCGGTTAAGCATCCAACTTCAGCTCAGGTCATGATCTCACGGTTTGTGGGTTCGAGCCCCATGTTGGGCTCTGTGCTAACAGCTAGCTCAGAGCCTGGAGACTGTCTTTGGATTCTGTAACTCCCTCTCTCTCTGACCCTCCCCTGCTCATGCTGTCTTTCTCTCTCTTTCAAAAATAAAACATTAAAAATATTTTTAAAAAAAGAACAGTCCATGGTCATTGCCAATACTAAGAACTTTCTAGGTGCCGGGCACCACCAAATCAAACTCAGCCTTGGTGACCATGATTTAAGATTCCTATTTTGTTTCCCTCCTAGCAGAGATGCTAAGAAAAGGCAGAAGATGCTGACATCAACTTATGCTGCCTTACCTTATGCGGTCTGCGTTTTAGACTGGATTTTCATTGCTAGCTATAAAACTATAAATGAAACACCATCAGGGAACTGAACTGGATATAANCTGGAAGATAAACATTTAAGTACACTGATATTTTAAGTGCCATGTTTTGTTTCATTACAGCTTTGCCTATGAGAAGAAATCTCTCTAAAAGGGGTCTTCTAACAATATAAAAATCACATATGTGCCAGAAAGAATGCTGAACTGAAAACCAAATTTGCTTCTAAGTAGATAATGCCACTTTTCCATGATTATACAACTGAAAGAACAGATTAAGAAATACTGTTACAGAGTTTTTCTTTTACTGCAGCAAAACCATTTCAAAGAAAAGATAAACTCAGGGAACGATTACAACTGTTGTAAAGAGCTGAAGAAGGCTTGGTAAATAAGGAAGTTTTAAATTACTACTCACATAAAAATAAATGTTACTGTCCATCACTGCTCTGGGTAGGAGATGCTTTGCATAAGGGATACTTAGATGCTAGAAGGAAGAACACAGAGAAGATCGTAATACAAACTGCATCGTTTATGAGTTTGTTCGCCTTCTAATCTGTCTCCCTGAACATAACCATTTAGTAGACACACCCATGGCATTTTCTTTCATTTCAAATTCTGCCAGAACTTAGAAGTTCATTGAAGTAAATGGACTGGTCCATCTGATGACACGGTGGCACTAACCATGTCCCTAGCATATGACTAAAATCAGGGTGTTCTGAGGGACTTTGCAAGCAATTTTTACCAAGCAGCAAGAGCCAAACTGGATTAAAATGATCGGACAACGAAGAGTCATGTACCCTCAACCTTTTGCTGAATGTGTTATTGCCTCCAAGTTATTAGAAGAATGTTCTCTCATCTCCAGCCACCAGAGTAAGGAAAACGGATACATCTCATAAATCTACATTCTAACAGCGAAACTTGTAATCTTTAAAAAGCTCATATGGTAAAAACAGCTGTGAAAAAGCCATTTCTGCCTTTTTTTTTCTTCAGTTGAAATTGTTCACTCTTGGGGCGCCTGGGTGGTTCAGTCGGTTAAGTGTCCAACTCCTGGTTTCAGCCCAGGTTACAATCGTATGGTTCTTGAGATCTGGTGCTTGAGATTCTCTCTCTCCCTCCCCCATGAACACACTCTCCCTCTCTCCCTTTCTCTCTCCTTTTCTCTCTCTCTCTCTCTCATACACACACACACTAAAATAAATAGATAAACTTAAAAATAAAAAAAAATAAATGTAGACTCTTTATAAAAACCAATAAAATTATTCTCTCTTATAAGTTAGTTCACTATTGGGAACCATTCTGAGCCCTCTAGTCAAGAAAGCTCCTGGTGAGGTTAAAGCAAGTTTGCATGGTCACTTGCCCATCCGATGATGACTGATATCCACCTCCACTCAATTATTTCTGCTTGAGCACCGACCCCCCAAGGTATCTTGTTGATCAATATCAGGAGTGACTTGTCCCCTTATTCTGGCCCTGGTATGATGATTGCACCTTGTGAAGGCACTTATTGTGGGAACTTCTTCTTTTGATTATGGAAACAGACATCATGTCTCCAGCAGGTCCTGTTTCCCTCCATACTTTCCATAGAGCTATGAAGAGGCTGATGACCCTTACTCAAAAAAGATTGACCTTTATACGTAGAATTCTGTTTCTACAGTTGCGTTAGTCCAAGATGTTCATACAGCTCAACATGTAAATCAACTAACCAAAAACATCTCCCATGCCCTAGCTGTTCAAGAAATCATAAAACTAGACACAAAGGTAAATGCACTCGAAGAGGCTATTCTAAACTGGAAATGAGCTAAACCCTTTAAAGGTATGGTTGGCTCTCCGGTGTCATAAAGCATATTACTGGAAAAATCAAGTCTTGCCTGGAGACAAAGAACGTAACTTAGAGAGAAGGAACAGATAAGAGCAGAACATAAGTTACCACATATACCTTTGCTAACTGGTGATGTATAACAGCCCCTTCCCTAAGGCCTACATTCCACAAACACCTTCCCTTACCCTGGAGGCTGTGATGAGGATGGATAAGAGTATCTACAAACCTATGACTTAATCTTAGTGTTATTAAAATGTGAACACCCTGTTATTTTCTTAGGTACTCAACCTCACTATAATTGGGGCAGTTCTGCAAGAAGACTTCTCTAAAACCTGTTTCTGTACATTTTCCAAAAACATCTTATCACAGAGAGCTATCCATTGTAAAAATTCCTTTTTCTGATGCCATGTTAATATTTGACCTATAAATAAAGACACCAAAACCGACAGGACAGAGATGCCTGCCTGGTGATCAGAAAGAATCTCGGGGCTCTCTCACTCCCTCCCTCGCCGACACTGTCCATCCTTCAGGGACCCCTGGACCCAGCCAGAGCTAGACTTGCAGTTCACTATACAGAGGGATATAAAATGTACCTCAGAGGGAGGTTGGTGCAGATGAAAGGTTACTGACAGGGCATCAGGACACCTGTCTAGGTATGCTAGGTGGCCTCATGACCTTGGCCAAGCCACTGAGAGGTCAAGTTCCTCAAAGTTATAGAAGAGTCTTGTTTGGTGTCTCATGTGTAGTTAGGTGAAAATATGAGATAATATGAATGTCTGGTAGAAAACTATTTATACGGATACAGTTCATGTAGATATTACTGTTTGATTCATTGTTCCTTCACCCTTAATGTCAAATGGTTGAGGGGCACCTGGATGTCTCAATCGATTGGGTGTCCGACTTCAGCTCGGGTCATGATCTCTCAGTTTATTAAGTCCGAGCCCCTTGTCAGGCTTGGTGCTGACAGTTCAGAGCCTGGAGCCCACTTTGGATTCTGTGTCTCCTTCTCTCTCTGTCCTCCCCCACTTGCACACTCTCTCTCTCTCAAAAATACATAAACATTTTTTAAAAATTTAAAAAATAGTTGAATAAAAATGTTTCAAGGTGTATGTACACATACTTGTGTATGTAATATTTTTCTCATACACTTCATTTAGATAATTAGAACTGAAGGAAGCATAACTGATGAACTAGAAAATTTAGTACAAATAAAGCAAGAGAAATATGGAGCTTCAGTGCATCAATACAGTGAAAGACAAATTAACGTCTTAATTACCAAACTGTGGAAGCTATTTAAAAATTATGATTCACGTTAAAAGAACTCACAATCGAAACACCCTTGTCATCATATTACCTTTTGTTTTCGATAAGTACTCCTCTTTCTTATCATAGAGAAAACTGTCTTCTTCGTTATCATCTAAAAGCTTCTTACAGCACGACAATTAAATTCAAATCCATCACAAAAAGTGTAAACTAAGTTCTCTGGTTGAGATACTGCCAAAGGAACTTGCTAAAGAGAATCCACCAAAGCTGAGAAATTACATTTGTTTCCAAGTCATCCTACACACATTCTCTGTCTCCGCCTTCCCTTTCTGTCCTTCATTCACACATTCACTTGTAGACACACACTCCTAGATGGGAAACATTACAGACCTGGATGTCGCATGTTGTATGTTCCATTATGCTGAATAAGAACAAACTCATTTTCCATGCAATTAAAAGGAAATGTCAGACACCCCTTCACATGCAAAATCCTATTGTATATTTATTCTGGTCTCAGAAACATTAGACTAAATATTCTAATTGTTGCAATGGTTGGGGTAGGAGTGGGGAGTAGAGGAAAGCAAAGGGAAATGTTAACATCAGAACTAGCCTCTATAAGACTCCTCGTTGGTATGGGGCATTCTAGAGGAATCTAGATTTTTCTAGAGTGTTTACCTCAAATTAAGTGCAACAGTGGTAAGTTTTAATTTTAAACTATTTTCTACTTAGGAGTTTCTNATTTAAACCCAGGCTGAAGCCCAAACCCCCGTCAGTGCAGAGAGGACAGGGACCCGCACACGCACGTTGCAACAGGCTAGCTGCGGGGGGGGGGGGGGGGGGGGGGGGAAAAACCAAAATTCAGGAAAATTAAGGGAATCAAATGCCATTTTTGCAGCTAATATTCAAAACAATTTTTAGGGTGTGACATCATCATTTTATTACAAGAGTTAGAAGTTTCCCATCCATATTCTGGGATTTTATGATCTCTCGTGTAAACTCCAGTTCTATATATTCAATAGCTTATAAGATTTTCTAAGACAAGCTAATGTCATTAAACTTATATTTAAAACAGAAGACAATGTTTCTCAGTCTGCCATCAAGAAAATAGACACCTAAAACCAGGATTATTTAGGCATGAAGTTTGCTGGAGTCTAGCCTCTAAAAAATGAACAAAAGGAATCCAGGATCATGTAAAAATGGGAGCAGATAAAATTTATTAGGTTTTAGAGCTAACCTTCACAAGGGGAGCCAAGAGTGAAGTGTGCAGTGCTCCAAGGGGCTGTCACCCCTTCACCTGGTTGTGTTCAGTATAGTGGATGGGAGGTCTAAGCACCAGGAGATACTCAGAGTCAAATGGGAGGTGGCATACCCATTCAAAGAAGAATGCCTCCAAGCAACTGGAAGTGTAAAGGCAAGTTTCAGCCTGAGGAGAGGCTGTGTATGATCAGTTCGGTTCCAAGGGCCTTAGCAGGCCAGGCTGCCTTATAGGACATCATTTTGGGCTCTGTTCACTGAAGAGTTTAAAAGATTATTTCCCTAGGAAACAGGCTCTGAGACAAAGATTAATATGCAGGAAACATATCAGAGGGGAGTGCTCAACAGTAGGATTTAGTAAAAGTTACTCTAAAGCCAGAATAATCCCACAAAATTGCCACCAATTAGGGTGATATGACCAGGCGTTTATACCCCTCATGTAGTTAGTCATTGGATGTGGGCTGACCCTGAGAAGAATCATGAACTTGGGTAGGGCGTCTTTCTTCACCTGATGGAGATTCCCAGAGAGGGATACGGCAGAGAGCTTCTTCCGTCCATACTCCCAGTAGCTGCAGGAGAGACCAGGAAGTCCTGATGGGGAAGGGTCGGGAGAGTGCATCTCAGCACCCACCATAGGCATTCAGCTGGCAACAGAGACAGAAGTCTACTGAGAATGGTGGGGTTTAAGGTCACCTGAATCCTTGTAGGCATGCCAGTGCTGAGAACCCACTCAGATACACAAAGCCTATAACTTTGGTATCGACAAGACAGAGCTACACAGTTCCTTCCTGCCTCCCTTCAGAGCCACCATGAAATTATTTTGTTAAAATATAAATCCTCCTGGTCTTTGGATAATCAATTGTTTTATATCATCTGCAATGTTCTAGTCACAGTATGGATAAAAGATCTAAACATAGGACAGGAAGCCATCAAAATCCTCAAGGAGAAAGCAGGCAAAAATCTCTGACTTTGACTGCAGCAACTTCTTACTCAACACGTCTCCGGAGGCAAGGGAAACAAAATAAAAAAGAACTATTGGGAACTCATCAAAATAAAAACCTTCTGCACAGTGAAGGAAACAATCAGCAAAACTAAAAGGCAACAAACAGAATGGGAGAAGATATTTGCAAACGACATACGAGATAAAGGGTTAGGAAGCAAAATCTATGAAGAACTTTTCAAACTCAACACCCAAAAAACAAATAATACAGTGAAGAAATGGGCAAAAGACATGAATAGACACTTCTCCAAAGAAGACATCCAGATGGGCAGGAGACACATGAAAAAATGCTTAACATCATCCATCATCAGGAAAATAGAAATCAAAACCACAATATCTCACCTCAGTCAGAATGGCTAACATTAACAACGCAGGCAACAACAGATGTTGGTGAGCATGTGGAGAAAGAGGATCTCTTTTGCACTGCTGGTAGGAAAGCAAACTGGTGCAGCCACTCCGGAAAACGGTATGGAGGTTCCTCAAAAAATTAAAAATAGAACTACCCTAGGATGGAGCCAGTACACTACTAGGTATTTATCAAAGGGATATACGTATGCTGTTTCAAAGGGGCACATGCACCCCAATGTTTACAGCAGCACTATCAACAATAGCCAAAGTATGGAAAGAGCCCAAATGTCCATCAATGGATAAATGGATAAAGAAGATGTGGTACACACACACACACACACACACACACGCACGCACACACACTGGAGTATTACTCGGCAATCAAAAAGAATAATATTTTAACATTTGCAACTATGTGGATGGAACTAGAGAGTATTATGTTAAGTGAAATTAGTCAGTCAGAGGAAGAAAATATCATATGACTTCACTCAAATGATGACTTTAAGATACAGAACAGATGAATATAAGGGAAGGGAAGCAAAAATAATATAAAAAGAGAGAGGGGGACAAAACATAAGAGACTCTTAAATATGAAGAACAAACAGAGGGTTACTGGAGGGGTTGTGGGAGGGGGGATGGGCTAAATGGGTAAGAGGCATTTAGGAATCTATCCTGAAATCACTGTTGAGCTATATGCTAACTAACTTGGATGTAAATTTAAAAAATAAATTAATAAAAAAAATAGTATTAAGATGGCCATCACCTGAATATACTGTTTGGGGTTTGAAGAAAAGGAAGTGAATGGCAATGGGCAATGCCATCCTGCTTATATCCAGGACCCCAGGCAAATGTAACAAGGGGCTCCTTCTAGACATCAGTCCATAGGTTGGTTCCCTGATCAATGTTGGGATTGTTAGAGCAATAACTTCAACTCTAGGTCTGAAAGACCAACAACAAAATTAAGAAAAGTTAAAACCACTGTGTAAGGCATTATCTGACCTCATGAAAGTCACTGGTGCCTGTATGAGGACTGAAATAGTGGGCCACACAGAGGGGTCTGTACCATGACACTGTCTGCTTGCTTCCCGGTGACTTATCTATCACCCTGTCTGAAACAGGCTTCAGGCACAGCTGAAGATTTCAGAATATAGATACACAGGGAAGACCCTTTTCTTAAGGATCAGCTGGCAGATTTGTAACTAAGCAAAAGATACACCGTGAATGAATCTTAAAAGCCAGTTAGGGATGAATGCTAATATGAATTAGATTCCAAGTTTGAAATTAGGAATTCTACAGTTTTGGATTACAGCTTCCTGTGCTTACTCAGTCGGGTAATACATGCAAACTGTGACACTGTGGTGAAAACTATGCCCCAGGGAGGAAACAATGCATATTTGGGGACCGACGTTACATGGTGAGGTATTCATGATTCATGGAGAAGCGGAAACTTAGATGCCTTGAGATCTTTCTATACAGATCCCTTCCAGTCCAAGTAGAAAATAACTTACAAATGTAAAGCACTGGGAAATAAAATTCTGTTATTCTATATATCTTATTTTAATACCTTTCTAAGCCCACTTCCTAAATCATTTCCTTCTTCAGGGGTATCTTGGACCCTTTTCAGATCCAAAATCTACTCTTCTGTTCCCCAGCTGCCCAGAGATGACCCCTAAAAGAGATAACATTCTGATGTGGTCACCATCCCATGCTGCACATTTCTCCCTCATTTCCAATCAAAATCTTTTATTCCATTCCCCCAAGGACTTCCTCCCTAACTGATTAAATGATAGAACTTAAGGTAATGATAGCCATTGTTACTTAATAGGTTACCCACCCCAGATATAGATACTGAAGTTTTATTCATCAGCCTTCAAAGTACTATTATTGCATAGCAAAGTATGAAAAAAATGATATTACAGTAAAGCCTACAGTTTCCTTCCAGCCTCATTAAGATGGTGGGGTTGCTGAGCTGGGTAAAATGGAATAGTTTACAAGGTAGGTGCTTGAAAGTGACTGCATGAATGAATGCAGAAAAAGGGTACAAGTGATTTATAGACAATAACAGATTAACAATTTAGAATAATGTCAGGAAAAAAAGTCCAGCACCTTATAATTGCAAAAGTCATTCAGTAAATATTTATAAGTTTCATTGATTCATTAAACAAATATATGCTTCATTTGGAATCTAGTATTTGATTGATGTTCAATAGGTAGGTACCTTTAGTTATGTATCCCAAAGTGATCATTTGTGGCTGAAATTTCAACAGTACGTCAGGTATGTAGGAAAGCATATTTGTAGAGAGAAACCTGTGCAATGTAATTAATATCACCTTGCAGATATGGTTATTAGAACTAGAGATGAACCGACTTGGCAAATTCGGACACTGGTATTTACATATTGAATTTGTCAATGAAGAAGAACAAAACGGGACATTTCAGTGTGAGTTTATGGTTTTCTTTTGTAAAATATGATATGAGAACACTGTCTCCTTACTTAATGAAAAATACAACTAGAACACTCCAGGCTGTTAAGGAGAATTACCATGTAAGGATAATGAATGGAAACTAAGGTCAGAATAAATTAAAACAGGATGATATAGCTAATGAAATATGTCCTGCCCACTGGGCCAACAGACCCTTCTCATCCAAACTCTGGATCAATTTTTAGGTAGTGCTGGTTATAGGAAGGGAGTCTTAGTACTCACTCCCCAGAAGAGAGAATTTCACATCAATCTACCTATACCCAAGAGAAGAGGGTAAGGGAATTTTTCCTACATCTTCTCTCCAGGGTGCCTGAGGATTAATTTCTCGGTTCCCATTTCCTAACAAGGGCCAGCCTCTTGAACAAATTCATGGAGTTAGAAATGTTCACCACCTTGCCCCCACTCTACACTCCACAGGAAACCTGGATGCCTTCAGGAATGAATGGCTCTTTCTCAAGTCACTGCTCCTTGAGGCCTCAGCATAATAAACCAAAGAAAAATCCATGCAATAACTGTCAAATTCAGAGACTACACAGACAGTAGAGCACCCTGGAGAGGTGTGTGAGTGCACGTGCATGCACATCCACTTGTGTAAGGCAGTTATTTCCTAGACTATGTACCCAGGATATAAACAAATTTCAAAAAGCTCCCTTTTGTAGACATTACGTGAGTATCCAACCTCAAGACTACTTATTAATCTTAACAATTTAGTGGTTTAAATGTACGTGAAAAGTCACCTTAGCTAATTATAATTCTCACATCCATTAACTACTTTAGGGGCAAACTAATGGAATAAAACTTTAACCATGAGAAAGACAAAACATGACACTGAAGAAGCAAAAGGAGCATGACTATTCATTTCCAGAAAGTTTTAACTGCAGACTAACCATATTGGCAGAGAGCAAGAGTTAAAAAGTATGAACTGCAAAAAACAAAGGAACTATCAGAGTGATGTTAAGTGCAGCATTACCTATAATAAACAAGGTATAGAGGCAACTTCAGTGCCCACTGATAGATAATGAATAAAAAATACATGGAGTGTATATAGTACATACACACATTCATTCATACAAAAGAATGAAATCTTGCCATTTGTGACAACATGGATGGACCTAGAAGGTATCATGCTAAGTGAAGTGTGACCAATAGAGACTAATACCATGTGATTTCACTTATATGTAGAATCCGAAACCAAACAAATGAACCAGGAAAAGAGAAACAGATTTATAAATATAGAGAATAAACTGGTGGTTGCCAGAGGGGAGGGAGGTAGGAGACGGGAAAAAACAGGTAAAAGGATTAAGATGTATAAATCTCCAGTTACAAAATAATTGCCTCACAGAAATGAAAAGTACAGCATACCAAACGTAGTTAATAATATTGCCTGTCAACTACACTTCAATTTTTTAAAAAAGCTATTAGAATATTTTTTTTAAAAAAAGAGAAAGAAGACCTACAATTGGATTACAGTGGCCCCATGTACCAGGAACGGTGGAATGCCTATAGAGGAAGCTGCCACTCTTTTCTATTACCCTTGCCAGTTAAATTCTTAACAGAAGTCAGAGAAAATTCATGAGGCTGGGCGGTCTTCTGATTTGCTGAGATGCTTTGAGTACAGAACCATGGGAGGTAGCTTATTCTTTCTGAGTCTCAGGAACCTTAGGTAGAAAATAAAATCCAACCCCCTTGCCAGTGATCTTAAAGATATACTCGTTGAGTTCTGAAATCCAGCAGAAAATATTAACGCATTCCAGGATACCACATGCTATCAAAGGGACAGACAGGAAGACAATTAACATTTCCTGAGAGCCTCCTATATAAAGACACAATAGCACAATGGACAGAAGCAGAGGCTCAGAGCCAGACTGACTGTTTCAGATCTCACCTCTGGCATTCACCAGTTCATTCACAGTGCTCTATGTATCAGATGAATACCATGGCATAGCATAGTAGGTGCTCATTATGAGTTAGCGACTGTGTTTGCTACTCTGTGCTGGCCCCTTTCTTACATGCTCATGTCCTCTCATATTTCAGGTATTTGCTGTGCTTTTCTGTTTCCCTAGATTCTTTTAATTCCCCTCGTCTCTCCCCATCCTGCCTTCCTTCTTTTTCCCTCTCAACATGTCACCATTTCTAGGAAGCACTGCGTGACCTCTCCAGACTAGAATAGAAGCCCTCACACTCTCATCTCACTGTGAATTCCCACCATGTGTCTAACTGTAGACAACTTGAGAGCACCATCCATCCCCAGGGTTCAGCCCAATGCCAGACATTTATAAGGACTCCACACTCACTGGACTAATATGTTCCTTCACTGAATCCCCATGATAACCCTACAAAATAGAAACACTACTATTTCCATTCTACAGTTGAGATATATGAGGAATGCAAGACTGAGAGGTTTGAAGTAAAGATTCAAAGAACACATTGCTAGTAAAAGCAGATTCCAGGATTTGTACAAAAATCTGTCTGAATCCATAGCTCCTGCTTGCTCCGAGTCTACCCTCCACACAAATGTGACATTATGGATTTAATGAGAGACTCATTTACAAAAGTGAATCTGTATCTAGAATGACAGGTAAAGCACACAAGTTTGGTATGAATTATCAGCCTGGTTTCACTAAGGGAGATGTACCAGCTAAATACTTTAGAACGGCCTTCTCAAAGTGTGGTTCCTGGACCAGGAGCATCAGCATAATCTGGGAACTTGTTATAAATGCAAATTATTGGACACCACCCCAGAGCCACTGAATCAGAAATTCTGGGGTAGGGCCTGGCAGCCTGTATTTAATGAGTTTTCCATGTGATTTGAATGCTCAAGTGTGAAAATGACCTTCTTCCAGGTATGTTCATTCACTGATAGGTACTCCTCTATCTAATATGCACAACCAGTGTGGAAGCAGGATGTTTGCTCAAGTCCATCCCAATGATACAGGTCTGTAACTTTTCCTCTTAATTATAAGCCAACAACATAGTCAAACTTTCCACTGAAATCTTAAATTCAATGAAATATATTGGGGGTGTTATGCAATTTTTTTTGAGAAGATGATGCCATTAATTATTATTAACAGGCACTTTTAAAATAGAGCTTTGTTTTTCAAGAATCCCAACATTCTACTCATTCCAATTCCAGATCATTAGGTTCTTAATTATGGCACATTAAGTGTCATTTTTAATTCACTGGTGAATATTTATTGAGCCACTGTGAGCCAGAACTGCTCTATGAAATGGGATACAATGCCAACTAAACAATGTCCGTGCCCACAAGCAGTTTATGGTTAAAAGCATTCTAATAGCAAGCCAGGATGGCAATCAATGGTATTTCAAATGCAAATTTTTGCTTGTGAAAAAATTAACTATGCTTACAAATTAAACTATCAAGTCATGTGCAAGAACCACTATGTCTATAGCATTTTAAGAATCTGCTCCCTCTCTCTCTGCCCTTCCCCCATTTGCACTCTGTCTCTCTCTCTCTCAAAAATAAATAAACATTAAAAAAATTAAAGGGGACATCTGGGTGATTCAGTCCTTTAAGTGTCTGACTTCACCTAAGGTCATGATCTCATGGTCTGTGAGTTCCAGCCCCATGATGGGCTCTGTGCTGACAGCTCAGAGCCTGGAGCCTGCTTCGGATTCTGTGTCTTCTTCTCTCTCTGCCTTTCCCCCACTTGCACTCTCTTTCAAAAATAAATAAACATTAAAAAAATTAAAATAAAAAAGCATTCTTATGAAAAGACAGAATCCTCAAAATATTTACTTAAAACTCCAGTTAGGGCTTCCAGTTTTAAAATGCAGTAGACATACTATCTATCACACTGATCACAATAAAAAAAAAAATGACTGAATAGAATACATGTAACACCTATCTGAAAACTCTGAAAAGTTAAAAAAGAGCAGGTGGGTCAGAATTGAAGGACTCACTCACAATGCAATGAATTTCTTGTTACCTTTTTCCTTCTAGATTTTTTGGTCTAGACTTGAGGATAGCCCACATTCCCAAATTGTAGAGCAGGCATGAGGAGAAAAATATCTAAGAGAAACCATCCTTTTTTGGCCAGAAGACAAAGGAGGAGGACATGAGTCAACAAGTATATATAAAAATCTCTCTCCTCTCCTTTTCTCCTTTCCTCTCCCTTTTCTTTTCTTTCCTGTTAACTTCCCAGCCTCAGACTGAGGACGGCCCTGGTGATGAAGACACACTCCTGCCAGGGAAGCAAGCATTCACATACTGTAAACTCTAAGAGAAAATGTCTATAGCTTCTCTGAAAGGGGGGTCTTCATGGTCAGAAGAGGGTATAGAAATTCCCCATTCTTTTTTTTCTTCCTATTTTGTAACAGAAGTTGACTCATTTGTGGAAGGCATGCAACAGCACAGACAGATTAAAATCTAGCTTTGTGACTAGAGCCATGGAAAGGGACACCAGGAGAGCTAGAAAGTATTGGGGAAATCACAGAGAGGAAGGGGAAGAAAATGTGTACCTATTATACCCAGTATAAAGCCCCTGGGTCACTCCCAAGATACACATATTTTGAACTGGCCTAACACAGCACACCAAGAGATTTTATAACTAAGCTAGAATGTAGACTAATGCCCAAGTCCCAGAAGGATGCTAGCTTGGTGCATGTGTTCGGCAGGTCTGAAGAGTACTCCAGAAGTTCTGAGGGCTGCAAGAGCCACAGCTCACATGGGGAACGTTGGTCATGGGACTCATGACCTAAGCCTGGTCAGACTGACTGCTTACTACAACAAAAAGAATCAACATTTATCAAAAGATTTTAACAGAACACAAAGTTTCATAATAATCAAAATGCCCAAATTACTCCAAAATTATTTAGGATACAAAAAATGAAAAAAATATTAACTCTCAAGGGGAAAAAATGGATAGAAACCATTCCTACAATGATGCGGTTAAAACTCCCAGCCAATGAATTTAAAGCGTCTCTTATAATCATGTGCCATAAAAAAGGACAAGCACTTTTTCAAATACTTTAGTTATTTAACATACAGTGCAATATTGGTTTCAGGAGTAAATTACAGTGATTCATCACTTACATGCAATACCCAGTGCTCATCACAAGTACTCTCTTTAATACCCATTACCCATCTAGTACATCAACCCACCCACCTCCCTCCATCAACCCTAAGTTCATTCTCTATCATTAAGAGTGTTCATGTGGTTTATTGCCATCTCTCCTCTTTTTTCCCTTCTTCCTTTTATATTGTGTTTTTTTTTAAATGTTTTATTTGTTTTTGAGAGAGAGATAGAGACAGCATGAGCAGGGGAGGGTCAGAGAGAGAGGGAGTCACAGAATCCAAAGACAGGCTCCAGGCTCTGAGCTAGCTGTCAGCACAGAGTCTGACATGGGGCTCGAACACATAAACCATGAGATTATGACCTGTGCCGAAGTCGGACACTTAACCAACTGAGCCACCCAGGCACCCCTATTTTTTTTAAAGGATAAGCACTCTTGAGAGGAATGAAAAGACAGAATTTTCAGAAAGGAAAAAAAAAACATAGTGAAATAAATGGAAATTTAGATATTAAAAGTTTACTCTATTTAAATTATATTAATTATATCGTTTAAATTTATTTTACTTTATTTTCTTATTAAATTTATTTTATTTAAGTAAATTAAACTTAAAATTCACTATAAAGGGTTAATAGCAGAATAGAGATGGCTGAAAAAGGAATCTGAAAACTTGAAGATAAATATAAAGTATTATAACTAAACAAAGGCAAAAATAATATGCAGAGAGACCAATGGAAAAATACCCAATGTCTAATGTTCCTGTCATTGAATACTGAACTTGAATGTCTAATACTCAAGTCACGGAAAAATAAGAGGACAAAAAAATGAAAGAGAAAAAAATATTTGAAGAAATAATGGTTGAAAACTTCCCAAATCTGATAGAAGACATAAACTGGCAGGTTTAAGAAGCTCAGTGAATGAGACACCAAAAAAACAATGATAAAGAAAAAAATCTTGAAAGTAACTAGAAGAAAACAACACATCATACATATGAATGATACAACAATTTGAATAAAATGCAAATTTCTAATCAGAAACCATGGAAGTCAAAAGATAGTGGAATTATATTTTTTAAGTGCTGAAAGAAAAGAACTGAAAGAAAATAATTCTGTCAACATAGAGTTCTTCATATAATGAAAATATCCTTCAGGAATGAAAATAAAGTAAAGGCATTCTTATATTTAAAAAGATTAAGGAAATTCATGGGCAACCTAACTGTTCTAAAAGAGATGCCAACAGAAGTTTTTCAGAAAGAAGGGAGATGATGCCAGAAGGAAATCTGGAATTTCAAGAAAGAAAGAAGAGCAAATGAAATGTTAAATATCTGGATAAATGTATTATTATTTTTTTTTCCTTCTAAGTTCTTGGAAATATTCATGGCTTTGAATGTGAAAAAATAAAACACTGTCTATTGGGGTATTCAATCAAAGTACATATACATGTAATAGCTACATAACTACTCTTTTTAACAAAGGCCAACTCATTTGTGGAAAGGATGCACCATTGCAAGGTTAAAATCCACCTTTGTGGCCAAAACCAGAGAAAAGGAAACCCTGAGAGTTAGAAAGTATTGACAAGAAGCTGAAGAAAATGTAAAATACAAGAGACCTATAGGGCTGAAGATCTCTATGCTCTACTTACAGAGGTAAAATACTAACTCTGAGGATACTATGAAAAATTAGGTATGCATATTGTGATCCTTAGAGCTATCACCATAAAATCTATATAGGAATATATGTGAAAAACAACAGATAAATAAAAAATGTAAGAAAACAGAAGCTCACTAAGATAGAGAAGATATGAGCAACACTATCAGCCAACCAGAACTATCTGGCATTTCTAGATCATTGTAACCAAGTGCACACGGAACAACCACCAAGAGAGCACACACCCTTAGTCATAAAGCAATCCTTAACTTTAAAACAATTAAAATCATAAAAATGTTTTCTGATAACAAAATTAAGTTAGAAATCAATTACAAAAACATCTGAAAGTTTTCCACATATTTAGAAATTAAACAAGAGACTTCTATTTAATCTGTGGGTCAGAGAGGGTGTCTGTCTTAAGGGACATTAGAAAATATTTTACACTAAATAAAAGTGAAAATTCAACATACCAAACTTTGTGAGAAAGGACTATATAAACAGGTTGCTGGTGAGAATTTATAGCATTATGCCCTTATATTAGACAAACGAATGTCCTGAATCAATCATCTAAGTTTCTACCATAAGAAAGTAAAAATGAAAAGCAAACTGTACTTAAAGCAAAGTGAAAGAATTAAATAATACAGAGCAGAAATCAGTAAAATTGAAAACAGGAAAGCATAAGGAGAAACAAAGTAATCAGAAAATAATTCTCTGAAATCAATCAATCTTCTTAGTCTTGGTGTCCAATTGGTGTCAAGAAAAAAGGAAAGAAGATACAATTTTAACAATATAAGGAACAAAATAGTGAATATCTCCATCAAACCCAAAGACATTAAAAAATTATAAGTGAATAGTATAAACAACTGTATACCAATAAACTCAACCACTTTGATGAAATAAACCATTTTTTTTTAATGACATAAACTCCTGAAACTCAGTCAAGGATAACTAGACAACCAGATTATTATCTCTATTAAAGAAATTAAATTTGTCATTAAAAATCTTCTATAAAAGAAAATTCTTGACTAAGATGGTTGCATTGGTGAATAAAATCAAACATGAAGGGAAGAAACATTTGATTTTTTTAATACAATCTCTTCCAGAAAATAAAAGAAAAGCAAACATTTCCTGACTCATTTTATGAAAGGCCAGCATTACCACTAGTACCCAAACCATATAAAGACAGAAAATTACAAAACTGTGTGCATTTGAACACAGATGTAAAATTTCTCAACAAACTATTTGCAAATATATTCCAGCAATATATAAAAAGGATAATACATCCTAATCAGCAGAATTAATCTTGGGAATGTAAGACTGGTTTAACAGTCAAAACATATTATCAAAGTAATCCACAATGTTAACAGACATAAAACATAAAAACATATATTCATCTTAAAGATGCATAAAAGAATGAGAATAGGTAATTTATTTTTAAATGATAACTTTGGACAATTCAAGCTGCCTGATTTTAAGAGTTACTATAATGCTACAGTAAATAAGACACTGTGGTATTGGCAATAGGATAGACATATAAATTAGTGAAAGAGAATAATAATAATAACAAAAAGACCCATACAAAGAAATGACTACAAAAGAATAGGATAAGCAAACATTTTGGTGGTAAGAAAATTTGTTTTAAATTTCCCAGTTGTGGTATTATTATAATTATGTGTATTTCTTAATACTAATAAAACTTTATAAAAAGTAGATTCTTGTTTAGTTAGGAAGAGTGTTCAGTTGCTTCTAACAGACTCTAGTTTACACAAATTATGGGATTATTTTACACTCACCTAAAAGAAGACTAGAGGTGGGCTGTGGGCAGTCCAAAGCTACCAGAACTACTTATGTGTGCCTGTCTCAAGTTTACAATACCTATTGGTCTGCTGTGTAATCCTTAGAGGGTAAATGCTTCCACCCTTGAGTTCAGTCATGGTGGTGCTATAGCCATTAGGTTCAGAGAAAAGGAAGCAGGAAGAGCAGAAGTGGAAAAACCAAAAGGGCAGCTGTCAGCNGTCTGCTGTGTAATCCTTAGAGGGTAAATGCTTCCACCCTTGAGTTCAGTCATGGTGGTGCTATAGCCATTAGGTTCAGAGAAAAGGAAGCAGGAAGAGCAGAAGAAGTGGAAAAACCAAAAGGGCAGCTGTCAGGTGAGTAAGCCCCATTAACAGCTTTCTTATAAGCGGCACAAACAAATTCCCACTCACTGCCCACTGATTATCCTGCAAAGGAGGCTGGGAAATATAGTTATTTTTATTTATCTTTTAATATTTATTTACTTATTTTTGAAGGAGAGAGAGACAGAGTGTGAGTGGAGGAGGGACAGAGAGAGAGGGAGACACAGAATCAGGAATGAGCTCCAGGCTCTGAGCTGTCAGCACAGAGCCCAATGCTGGGCTCAAGCTCATGAACCACCCAAGATCATGACCTGAGCCAAAGTTGAAAGCTTAACCAACTGAGCCACCCAGGTGTCTCTGGGAAATGTAATTTTTAAAAGCTGTACTCAGAGTCACCCTCCACAATACAGAAATCTTGTTAATAAGAGAAGAAAGGGAAGAATAACTATTGGGTAGACAAATGGCAGTCTATGTATTTAAACAACTAGTCACAAATTTGGTACTAGTGGTTTGGCAACTCTTATTTTAGAAAAGCAATTCAAGTCAGTGGCATTCAAAAAGAAAGGAAAACAGAGAACAGTGAATTCCATTCACGTATTTATAAAACTAGAACCCTACTTGTAATGTTAGGAAAGGCAGTATGAGGCAATGGTTATTATGAACATAGCTGTTTGAACATATACTGACAGATACTCCATTCCTCAAAATTACAGAATCTTCCTATCTTAGGGTTTCAGGGTTAATATGAGTGAGCTAAATCCAACTGGAATTAGCCATAGATGTTTTTTCTCCTTCTTGTGGGACCAGAAAAAGAGGAGCAGAAAGACACTTGCGTTTAGGCTATTCCTTCCTTCCCCATGCTGCTCCAGAAGCATGGATGCGTGTGGTGATGAAAGGTCATTTCACGACTTCACACGTTCCAGATGGTGACTCTTTCTGGTAAAAGCTAGAAAAAGAAACTTCTCACTACTTACTGCTGCTAGCATTTTGTTTCCTGCCAACACAAAAACAAGTCCTGATGACGGGACAAAATGTTTTCTCCAAATATGATTGTGTCCTTGGAGATGCAGTGGTGTACGAAACATGAAGGGAAGGGCTGCCGGGGGAAGCTGGTCCATAGAAGGCTCAGCTTTGCCACTAACCAGCTATTGAGACTTATGCACGTGATTTCTTCTTAGCTTCTGTTACTCTCAACAAGCTTTGAACAATGATTCTCAATGTCTTCATCAGTGTTTCAAAATGAAAACCAGAATACAGTGACTTGTCCCAGAGTCACATAAGGAACATAAACCCAGGTCTCCTGACTTCCAGACACTTGCCATGTGTATGATACTTTTTGTCCAAGATGCCCATAGCCTTATCCCAATCTCCACGTCTGTGCAGACATGGGAAGATTGAAAAGTTAAACAAAAGGCCAACATGCTGATTCCAGCTCTGTCATCAAGTATGTATGTAATCTTAGGCTCAGTCTCCTCAGCTATAAACCAAGAAGGCAATCCCAGATTACAGACGGCACTGACCCCACTTATATTTGACACTGAACTTCATCAGATACCTTACCCTGCAGCAGGAAATGTTCTTGGATCACATTTTGGGAAATGTGATCAGTGCTTCTCAACTTTTCAAATCATGACACACCCAGAAGATGAAGACAGGAGCATTCTACATTAGCATAAACGGAAGAGAACACTTGAGGTGGGAACTTGAATCCACCTAGGTGCCCTGAGGGTCAAGGGGCAGTCAGTGCCTCAGTATATCTGCAATTTCAGCTGCCACACACGAGTTGGGAAGCTAGAGCCAAAACGCCAGCTCAGGTCTTTAAGTGTATTTTTACAGCACTCTGGGACCTGCAGCTTTATGGTTCTTGTAAGACCTAACTCAGTGTGGGGGAGACAACTCCCTGAGATCTGTGCCGCAGGACAGCGAATTGGGATGAAACTGACAGTCCTTACAATGGAGGAGACTCCAAACACGGCAGGAGGCAGACAGGGAAGTGCCTACCTCACCAAGACAGAGGAAACGTCTCATCTGCTCACTTTCCCACTTCTGACAACCCCATCACCTAAACCAGACAAAGGCAGAGAAGAAAATGATAGAATATCCCTCTTGAACATGATGTACACATTTAGATGGCATTTTGATCACTGACTGCCTTTGTATAACTTCTTTTCCCCCATAAACCTACGTACTATTCTCTCCAACCTGGTTTCACTTGGTAAGGACTTCAGTCAATGAAAACACTTCAGAATTTTTTGATTTCTTGGCCCAAGAAACAATCCTGTTCTGGTCTAGTCAAAATTAGATAAACACCCAGTGTCCAGAGATGACAGAATATAAACACCAGGCTTTTCATATTTTATTGAAGATAAAAAAGAGATGGAAGTCATGGAATAATAATCTAGTACAACCATGTGTTTAGTATCTATAAAGTTCATATCACTAGATTACTATGCTACTTTCTTTCTCTAAACTAAGCAAGCATTTAGAAGAAAAAAGACACACAACCCAAACTCACTGACATCAGGGATTTATTCAGCAAAGCAATTTCCAGAGGCTATCCTGGAATCATTTCACATTCAGCTCAATATTCTGTATCTTCCACATCTATATCTTTTGTCCTATACAATGATAATTGATGGTCAGCATTACAGCCCTAAGGTCCTACAACACCCTGAATCATCAAAGGGAGATTCAATTATATTCATAAGACTGGATGTGCCACAGCAGCAAAGGGGACTTGGAGATTGAGAAGGGTTGAAACAAAGGATTCTCTGGTTAACCCTTACTAAGTCAAAAGGAAATGAAGAAGCTTCAATCCTATGCAATATTCTGGTTGAAGGAGAAAGATTTTAATATTTGAATGTGCATAAACATGAGCATTCATGATCTTACAGCCAACTCAGCAGCAATTTTATTGGAACAAGATTTTGTACTTTTGCCCAGCAGAAAGTCAACTAAGCTTTTTATACGGGCTACACTTTATTGTGATTTTGCATAATTAAAATATATTGTAGATTTCGTTTTGCTTTTACATAAATGACACAAGGGCTACTTTAGAAATATATAAAATATAGAATCAAAAGGATGGAAAAGATCTTTGGGAGTTTTACCACCAAGAAAAGGTCATTCTTAATATGTGGTAGATGCCATTATCATGTTCTTTCATACATACATACATACACATACACACACACACATTTTTAAATTTTAAAAAAAAACTTCCCTAAATCCATTTCAACCTATTCTTTACTTAGTATTACATTTAACATTACATTTGACTAATTGCCATAATGGTTGTAAAACATTCTGTCATAGAGGTCTAGCACCACCATTTAATTGCTAGCCATTGCTGAATACAAGATTCAGTACTTGTTTCTCATTGTGATAAACAATGTTGCAACTGGCAGCTTCCAATTCATACAATGCAATCTTTGCTCACTTCCATAGTGACCCAACACCTAGCACAGCACCTGGTACATTGTAGATCTGCAGTAAATAATGATTTCTTCAGCATACTTTCCAGAAGAGAATCAAAAGATACAAGTCTATGAATATATTTATGACATGTCAAAGTGCTTTCAGAAATTTTGAAACAATTTATCCTCCTGACAGAGTTGTGGGAGGGTGCCCAGAATAAATATTACTCTTAAACAACAACAACCAAAGTATCCACTTGATTGCTATATTCTGTTACCATTCAAACATTATTGGGGATGTTCTGGAAACATGTCAGGGAAACTCAGACATGATATTCTCTTCCTGGATTGGCAAATGTGACACATGTCCCGTACGATTTACACTGTCTTAAATTAGTCGCTCCGAGGTCAAGGGGGTCCGCCCTGAGAGGTTTTCCTAAGCTTTAAATTGGGGCTGGCAAAAATCTCAGCTACTGCCTGTTTTGTAAGTAAAATGTTATTGGAACACAGCCACACCCACTGGCTTACCTGTTGTCCACGGCTGCTTTTGTGCTACAAGGGCAGAGAGGAGTGGTCACATAGAGACCATCACAAAGCCTGCGATGCTACTATCAGACCCTTTACAGAAAATGTTTTTCAACCCATTCTTTAAAGCTCCAAATGGGGATTTGGTATTTTTTTTCCGGTTTTTTTTTTTTTTTTCAAACCTACATAATGCTGTATACCCAAAAAATCAGATAGCAAGCATTTACTGAATGCTGTGAGGGATGCTAACTACTCTCAAAGAACTTCCAATTGCCAAGACAAGGCAAATATACCTGTAAGAATTAGAGTCAAAAAGGGCATTGCAGCATTGGAAGACAGTCGTGGAATGAAGAGTAGAAGTTCGTTTCAAACGAGGGAGAGAAAAGGTGGTACTGGAAAATTAGCGAAGTTCACTGACAGAAAGCACTTGAGTTAGGCCATGCATTAAAAGAGCATGACTGTGAAAGAAGAAGGGGCAGACTGTTATAGATTCAGGAGCATGGGCAGAAGCAGAAGATGTGGCTACATGTCTACTATGGGTAGACCAGAGCACCAAAGAAGATGCCAGGACATGAGGTATAAAAATACAACGTACCTATGTGTTTCAAAAGCATTCATCTTATATTTAAAGGAACCCCAGCATATATCTTTTACTTAATAGAAGAATCCTTCTATGAAACAATTGTTTACTGTACAATCTCTCTCTACACTTCATAATATCAAACTTTCATCTCTCCTTCCAATTCTAATTCAGAGTTCTTTTCTCCAAAAAAATACTGATACAAAAACTACAGTGAAAGATCAGAAAGGCTAGGAAAAAAAATAGAGCCTGAAGACAAACACATAGAAACACAAAAGAAGGACCCGCAAACCGATCTCCATCTCTTCATATTTGCCAAGCCCCCTATTTAACAATGCATTTTTCTAAATCTGCCAAAAATACAATATGCTTATTTTCCAGCTCCTTTCATCCAAGCTAACACAAATGCCACTTTAAAACTGATGTCTTTATTGTTGTTGTTTATGAATTTTAAGATTCAAAGTGCTTTTTAAAACATGCTAGGAAAGACACATTTATAGCGTGATCATTATTATTCAACAAATCTTCATGGCAAACCACACTCTTCTTAATGCTATCAGCAAGTGCAGATGAATATGACATTAAATATATTCTCTTTCTCAACGTCTTGTATGTGAAGGCGCAGGGGTAAGGAGATGACCTTTTAGGAAAATGTGGTGTGTGGGAGAAACTTTTCAGAGATTTCACAGCAGTTTTAGGTGAAGGAAAGGTTAGTGAACAAATGTATCAAAAATGCCACGACAGAATTTTTGATCCCAATGTAGAATGTTGTAAGTGTTATTCTCAGCACACACCGTTCAGGACTGAATCACTCCTTCAGTCCGTATTCCTTATGTTAACACACATCTGACCTCCGTGATATGTTACACACAGGTAGGTTTGAATCACAGAAGCAATACGCACAAGACTAAAGGCTTTTAAACAGAAAGAGGCAGAAATCCTAGTCTCCTGAGTGTGCCACAGAGGGACATCTTTGGTGCTTTGTCACTAAATGAATATTCACAGGGAAGGCTGATGGGATGGAGGAGAGATGCACAGTTCACTCTATTTGTCTCCGCTTGGCCAGAGACCTCTTCCCCATTACCCAGGCTGACAATGGAGTTTCTACCTTCCTTACTCTCTTCCTGGGTGGGCACGTTCAGTTAAGAGCCCCCCTCCCTTGAGAAGCAGTGGACTACGAGTGGGACATGTAGGTGAGCAGACCCACCACTCCCTCAGGCAAGACCTATCCCAGGTGTCAGGTTACGGAAGTGGAAATATTTTTAGTTAATGACTCTTGTGAGCCCCGATGGCCTACTGTTTAATTGTGTAATTATAGACAGTTAAAAATGCATGATATGTAGTGAAGAGAAAATAGTTGGTGTTTTGGGAACCATTATGGATTACAGTTTATGAAAATTTAAAGCGATGCGATATTTATATGAGCTGGGATGCGCTGAGTTACCATGTAAATGTGCCCTGTTCTGTGGCCATTGTTCCTCTCCAGAAGCCAAGAAAGGCAGATGAGGATCCGGATAGATGCCAGAGATTGCATATTTGGGGGAGAGCATCTTCAGTGCTCTGCTTCACAATACCCTTTAAGTTTCTGTGCCTCAGTGATCCTATTTGTAAATAATGTTAAGAAAACGCAGTCAACAACGTTTTAGTAACTGTTTGATAGTTGCTCAAATTCTTCTATAAGAGGATTGCAAGGAGTTGTTTTTTATGATCACGTGCATATTAGGTCTCTCCCCCCCCACCAAAAAGCCCACATTGTATTAGTCGGCACTCTCCAAGGAAATGAAACCAATAGGGTATATATAAGATGGTATTCATCACAGGAATTGACTCCGATGGTTACAGAGGCCAAAAAGACCCACCACCTAAAGAATTGGAGAGGCAGTGGTGTAACTCAGTCTGAGTCCAAAGGCTTGAGGGTAGGCATTGGGGGTAGAGAAAAGCTGCTAATGTAAGTTTGGGAGTCCAAAAGTTCTGAGAACTAGAAGCTCCTATGTCCAAATGCAGAAAAAGAAAGGGATGTCTCTGTCAAGAAGACAGAGAGAATTCTGGGGCACCTGGGTAGCTCAGTCAGTTAAACATCCATCTGACTCTTGATTTTGGCTCAGGCCATAATCTCACTCTTCTTGAGTTCAAGCCCCACATCAGGCTCTGTGCTGACAGCATAGAGCCTACTTGAGGTTCTCTCTCTCTCTCCCTGCCTCTCTCTCAAAAATAAATAAACAATCATTAAAAACATAAAGGAGAGAGAGAGAGAAGTCAGTCTTGCTCTGCTTTTTTTGTTCTATTGGGACATCACTGGATTTTGTTCTACTGGGCCTTCAGTGGGATGCCCATGTATACTGGTGAGGTTGGATGGATAGTCTTTACCAAGTCTACTTATTCAAATGCTTATCTCTTCCCAAATGTGCTCACAGACACCCTCAGGAACAAGTTTTTACCAGCTATCTGGCCATCCCTCAACCCAGTCAAACCGACACACAAAAATCACACACATACCAAGCTAAAAGTATAAAAAGATATAAAAGTATAAAAGATACCTTAGATATCTTTGTGGATAAAGTACTGGATTAGCAACTATTTACAGGCCACCTGGCTATCTTAAAGGTTAGGCCTACTCAGGGTCTTACCAAGCATAGACCCATCCAGCCCACAGGTAGCAATGCAACTAGTCGCCAGGAGTATGCTGCGGATTGAGAAGGAAAAGTATCAAAGCAACAGTAAATGGCCACATTATCACTAAAACTTAGCATCTGGTAAACATCTGATACTGAGGTAAAATTGTATTCCATGAGGTTCCTGTACTTAGGCTCTACAGGAACTAGGACTGACCCCTTTTCTTCCCTCCTTTCTGCTCCCTTCCTTCCTTCTTCTCTCCCTCCCTCTCTCCCTTTGTCCCTTCTTTCCCTTCCTCTATTACTCCATTTGTTTGTTCATTCTTTCCCTCATCCACTGAGTGGCCAACATCTTACAAGATTTCACTGTGTGTCTCAGGATTTGTGCTAAGTGCTAGCTAGGAACACAGCACTCATCTTTGATCTTAGTTCTTAAAGATTCAAGTCAACTGACAAAGAAGGAAGAAAGAACTTCTTCTGACTACCTGAAATATATGAAATAGCAATTCTAAGAAGTTCAGAGGGTCTTGTGTAACTGCCTGTAGGAGTCAAAGATGACCCCAAAAAGGACATGACATTTGAGGTCGCATTTGAAGGATGAATAGGAGTTTCTGAGCACGGAAACTGGATAGGGTGTCCCAGACAGAGTGAGCTGCATTCACCAATGTACAGGACCTTGAAGCACAGACTGCATGAGGAAGCCAGCAGGTGGCTAGGTAAGAAAAAAAAAAAGTGAGGGAGAAGAAGATGGCAAGAGAAGCGTGCACAGGCCAAGAACAACCCTGATCATCACACTGAAGAGAATGAAAAATATCTGGAATGCATGGAGAACAGAGTTTTTCCTGGGAACCTGCCATCACCATTTAGTGTAATGACATCATAGAAAGACATATGGGTGCACAGAAGCCGCCTACCTGGCAGACACAAAATACTATGGATATTTAGTCAGATCTGTGTTCACATCTGTACTGCAAGTTCTAACTGTTTGACCAGAGCAGGTTGTCATAATTGGGACACGAGGAGAAAATGCTTGGCCAAGTGTCTTCACTAGGCTCTAAATTTGTCTCTTGCCTGACCAGCCTGAAGTGCATCTACATGGTGCCTGCCTCTCATTTTTGATTCCAAAACCTCGATTTCACCCTGCCCCTCCACTAAAATAAATACATAGATAAATGAAGTTTTCCACCCCTGAAAGTCACCTTTTTCAAGAGGCCAACAGCGACCAACCATGACTTCAGCATCACTAAACACCAGCATGTAGTGTCCCACATACCCAGATGACACCCTCAGGCACTTGTTTACATGCACCCCTCACACATCTCAAAGCTTTTGACACATAGACCTACCTCATCTCCCTCGCAGGTGGAGGCAAAACTTTGCATATTCATAATAAATTTGAAAATAAATCTTGACAGGAGCTGACAAAGCTTTTCTGTGAAAAGCCAGATATGAAAAATTTTAGGCTTTGTGGGTCACATCAGTCTCTGTGGCACCTTCTTCTTTTTATAAACACCTCTTCAAAAATGTGAAAAAAATACCATCTTAGCTACTTGACCAAACAGCAGTCAAGAGAAGGGGTGGGGGGCAGATCTGGGCGGTGGGCTATGGTTTCGGCGACCCCTGGATGAGGACAATAATGTGACAGTATATGGCAGCATTTGCAATACTTGCTTCAGAGGAAGTGCCGAAAAGTTGCACTACCTTAAGCTCCAAGAGTATGTGAAGCTCACTTAATAAGCACCAGGAATCTTCTATTCTCAGCAAATTTAGAGGTGATGCAGCATTTAACAGAGAATGGCAAAGTCATAGCTCTCTAGGTTGCCCGTGCAGAGGGAGAAACTTTATAATCAGTGTGACTACAACTTTTTAACACACTGAGTTAGATACAGAAACACACACTAACATACACACAATGACAATGAAAGAAAATACATGAGATTTTTAACAGCAGCGACAGGATAGATTTGGGGGAGGTTATTATTATTTTATATTGCTAGAATGTCAGATAGTATAAAAGAAAAACCACCTATTCCTTCTTGTCTTTTCTTGGACTCAACTAAAAGTGTTTACTCAGGTTAATGCACAATTAAATTAGACCTTTGTTGTTATAGGCCCATAGTTCGGGTCTTGGGGTAGGAAGGGTCACTAATTGCTTCATTATTGGTTTAGATCCACTGCCCCATCCCTCGCACTCCATGGCTATAGGGACACGGCCCCTATCACACAGCAGAAGGAAGACTAAAATATACACAAATGAGAACCAGAAGCAGGTGTCACCCCTTTCCCTATGGAGTAGTTAGAGGGCAAAGGAAGACAGTAATGCTACTCTCTTGGTAATAAATGTCCCCAATACACACTCAATTGCATTTTCCACAGATAAGAGCCAACCAGAAAGCATACAAACTCCCTAGATATTGGACAATCAACACCTGCTACCAGAACCTTCTCTCAGTTTCTAGTTAGAGAATTGTCTAAACAGAGAATTCAACATGCACAGTCTGAAGCAAAGGAAAAGTTCAAGTTTTAGAGTCAGCACAGGACAAAGTTCTTTGCTAATTCCTACACCACCTTTTCTACATTACAAAAGTAATGTCAATGTTCTTTGACTCATGGGCCCATTAACTCAATATAATCGGCCCATCAGGCACACTTTAGTCACAGTTTTCCATCAACCTTAGGGTATTTCTTGGACTCTAGCTTTTAGTCCTCCTTCTCCTACTTCTCAGCCTTACTTGACATCAGGTGACATTTCCCAGCTCTGGGTCAAGGTCTTCATTTCCACGTTGTAGGAGCTGAACTAGAAGATACATTGAAATCCTCTTTGATTATTTCTTGTCATTTATTGAGACACACAATACAGTTCTATGCTGCCCCTTAACGGGACATACCATTACTGACAGGAGAAACTCTTGGTTCTTGAGACACTATCATTCTAGTGGAGGAAGAATCTGAACAAACTACTATATTTTAGTTGATGCCAAGATCTAGTCCATTTTCCTTTTGATGTCAAGTGAAATACCACATTAAAATAATTTGAGATCCATTATTTATATTGTTTTGCTTACATTTTCTCAAAAAAGAAAACAGCGGAAGATCATATTTGTTTCATAATGATTGAAGAATATGATAACTGACTTCTTATGTGTGTGTCAGCCTGGACAATGATTACTAGAGGGAACTGGATATGTGGCGGGGTGAGGAAACACCGACAGAAAGAAGGAGCTTTGAGTTGATTCTAGAAGTGAATGTTTTGTGTTTCCATCATACAGGAATTTAGTTATCAGACAACAATATTATCACATTGACACACTATTATCAGACCACAATATTATCACATTTGGGTACACTAAAAAATAGAGAGAAAATTACTTTTCAAGAGCCAAGAGTGTAAGAGGTGGAACCAAGGAGAATTCTTGGCCACACAATTTGTTAAAAACTTCATCTAGGATCTATTAATCTCGGAGTTTAATTAAAAGTCTGAATGAACAAACTGCTATTTTATCTGATGCCCAGTTCCATTTGGTTTTCCTTCTTATGCCAAGAGAAGCTGACTCGAACTTTTCTTACCTATTTACTTTCATTTACCCTCGTAAATGAGTTTAGACTTAATGTGTGACCCCCCTCCCCCCGCCGCCGCCGGG